>NC_064809.1:36973316-37273316 GCF_023721935.1 Panthera uncia
CACACACACACACACACACACACACACACACACACACACACACACACCTACCTTCTCCTCCTCATCATCATCATTGAAATAATTTATCCTCTCCAAGACAACCTTAATGAGTTGCTCCAGCCAGCTGTCATCACTGATAGCCAATAATGACTGACTTGAAAACTGAGTAAAAAAGGAGAAAAGGACCACACAGAGCAGTGGCCGGGATTTTATGCCTCATGAAGTGGGTAAGAAAGAAGCAAGAGACAAGGGGACATGGTCTGTAAATATGAAAAAAGAGCTCAAGAAATGGGGAGGAGCTGAAATATACAAAGGGGGTTAGTCAGGACTGAGAATGACAATATAGCAACAATGATGGTAATGCCAATGATGTATGTGAAACTATAGTCTACAAGGCTCTCTCTCTCTCCTATATTATCCTATTCAATTATGAGAGATAGGAGTTATTTCTATTTTACAGATGAAGAAGCTGAGGCTGGCAAAGGCTAAATAACGTGCCCAAGATCACAAAGCTAGGGCCCCATTTCCTTACTCTCTCTTGACAGTCGGACTTTGAGGGTGTGGAAGGTAAATTAAGGTTTAGGATATAGTCAGAGACTCTGATGCAGAGGCCAGGAGCCAAGGATTCCCCAGAAATAAGTTTTCTTGAGTAGGGAGGTCTCTTGATCATGTCTCAGTCTCTGGGGGGTCTCCCTCAGGATCCTAAAGAGGAGAAAGAAGGCAAGTGTGGAGGGAGGAATGTCTCATAGGGTGCTCACCTGGAGCAGCCTGTCTTCCCACTCCTCCTGATTCAGGCTCTTCTCAGTGTGATCTAGGAAAGGAGAAAGCATGATCTGCCCGACCAGAAGGCCCCAGATGGGGAAAAAGAACCAACATCTGGACACTATTCCAGGGGCCTTATGCCCATCATCACATTTAATTTTCACCATGACCCCACAATATAACTGTTCTCCCACTTTACAGAGGCTCCAGGAAATGTATGACTTTTCAAAGGTCAAACGTACCCAGCAGGCAAGTGTTAGAACAAGGATACCAACCTGGGTCTCTCTGGTTCCAAAGCCCACACTTTTCCCTGATCCTCTGCCCACAAGAAGGGGCATTCTGGGAACTCTGGAGCCACAGAATTCTGGACTGCATATCTACTCAGTGCAGAACATGGTCCAAGAAGCAGACCTACCCAAATGGCATCTCAGAAAGACAGAGAGACTGGTCCTGGTTCTCCTCACCCCAAGGAAGATCCATCCTGTACCTCAGACTCTTCTGGAGTCTGCCCCCCTGCCCCAGCTCCATTTCTCCCACCTTGCAGCCAACCCCTCACCATCCAGCATCTGCAACATCTGTGGGATCTCCGTCATCCACAGCTGGCCCACATTCGAGTTGATAACGGGGTGCAGGGAGGTGATAGGATGCAGGGCATATAGTAGCCTTAGAGAGCTTACACCAAACTCCCCTTCTCTATAGGGCTTCAGGGAAAACATCTGAGAAACAAGAGAAGCGAGCAGGAGGCAGAGAACGGATTTAAGGGAAAAGAAGGAAGAAAATAAGAACAAATCCATTGAATGGTAGAGCTGAAGCTTAGACCTTCCCATTCTTTTCCACCTGTGAACTACATGTTCTGCAAGATGCTCTCAAAACGTTGCCTCCTCTGTGATGCCTTCTTTGATTCCTGGAGACCAAATCAGCCCATCACTCTTCTAAGATCCCAATGCACCCCATGTATTCCTCTACTAACATTTATCACACTGCATTATGGGTAGTTATTCCCAGGCTTGTCTTTCCCACTAAGACTGTGAACACTTCAAGAGCAGTTCTACACCTTGTCTTTGCAAGTATACATAATGTCTATAACATAATGTCTGGGCAAATAGAGAAACTCAAAACACACTTGCTGAGAAAATGAGATCCAGAAAGCCATGTCTAAGATCAACAGAGAACAGCTCACAATAAGGCCACATAGAATACAGGCCAGGTCTTCTCCGACCCACATTCCTTCCCTCCTCCGAGCTGTTTGGCCTGGATCACCTCTCCCCAAAGTCTCTATGATCTTTGGCCCTACCCTTTATTCCTTGCCCAGCACAATGCCTGGAATAGAGTGGTACTCAACTATTTGTAGAATGGGGAGATGGACGGATAGATGGATGGATGGAAGGATGGATGGCAAGGTAGTATTCATCCCATTCATTCATCACTTACCACAAGATGGGTCAGGAGTTTCTGTGGGGAGATGAACTGGGTAGCTGAGTTAAAAGAGGATAAGAGAATAGGACAGAGTCAGTGCCAGCTCCAGGATGCCCAACCTCCAGCCCCCCATTCCCAGCAGCCCACCATCCATTCTTTAGTGGAGGACAAAAAGCAAAGTGGAGAGTGAGCATTGGTGCCATTGCCATGGGGATTTTGACATTTTGACTCAGCCTCAAAACAAACCATTTCCAGCATAAAACAGATGCGTGCGCACGCGCACACACATACACACACACACACAGGAATATTATTCAGCTATAAAAAAGAATGATTATCTCGCCATTTATGACAACATGGATGGACCTAGGGGGTATAATACTAAGTGAAATAAGCACAACAGAAAAAGACAAATACCATATGATTTTACTTTTATGTGGAATCTACAAAACAAATCAAATGAACAAAGAAAAATAGAAACAGAAACAGAATCATAAATACAGAGAACAGATGGTTGCCAGAGGTGAGAGATGGGCAAGATAGGTGAAGGGGATGAAGAGGTACAAACTTCCAGTTGTAAAAGAAATAAGTCATGGGGATGAAAAGTACAAAGTAGGGAATATAGTCAACAATATTGTAATCATACTTATGGTGACAGATGATAACTATACTTATCATGGTGAACATAATGTATAGAATTGTCACATCACTACATGGTACACTTGAAATTAATACAACACTGTATGTCACCTATATCACAATTTTAAAAGCTTTTTTTTTTTGATAGAGAGAGAGAGAGAAACTAGGGAGGAAAGGCTGCTATGTCAGCCTGGCATTGTCCAGCCAGAGCATGGTAAATGGTCATTACCCATGAGTGTATTCTATTAGTGGACACCTTGAAAACATCTCCCACTATTCTAAGTTGTAATCCAGGTATACATTTTATTGAGCGTAGACTTTCATATTTGAAAATCCTAGGTCCATATTTTAAATATCTATTGTTCATATGGATTATAATCAGAACTCTCAACACTGGGAAAGTAATTTGTTACCTTTCCACCTTTTAAACCCTAATAAAGAATGCTTATTTTCCAAACACACAAGCACACATACATACCCCAAGTAATGTGCTGAACAGATATCCTCACCCCAACTCTGACTCCCACTGGGACTCGAAGTCAAGAAGGGGTGAACAAAGAGTAATGCTCAGAATCGGGGCAAAGGGTCAGGAATGTCTGTGTACACATTACTTTGTAATTAACAACAATATTCTTACATCTCTACTCCAGTGTTTCAAGATGAGGAATAAAGGCAAGAAGGATTTGTGTCTGGGGTTGCCTGTCTCCCAAAGAAATCCCCTTTTCATTCATGTGAAGGGCCAAATGGCATCAATCTGCTGTGCTAACCCTTTGCCTACCTCCTCCATCATGGCTCAGGCTCACAGCCATAGCCCTGCAGATCTGCACCCTGTCCCTACACCCACCGCCCCTTCAGAATCTCACCCTGTCTCCTGCCCCCACTCTCCCGGCCTGTGGCAGCCTGTGCTTTCACAGTTAACCTCTCTCCACAGTCTTCCCCACCGTGTACTTACGCCTGAGGTGAAAGCTGCTGAGGTAGGGAACCTGGCCCAGGGAACGGGCCCTCAGAGCCATTTTCGTGGCCATCTTACTCAGGGGCACGAAGGCCAAGGTGTTGCTGGGCTGGCATACCAAGGTGATCAGTTTGGGCAAGGTTACCTAGTAAGATGTGGCAAGGGATTCAATGTCAAGCCCCAAATTAGCCCCAACTATAAGTTCTCCAACCCCATGGCTTTGTCTTCCTTTCCTGGAGGGGCATTTGAGACCTTATATACACAGTCTGCCCATTTCCTGCCCTTCCCTCTCACCCTCTTTCCCTTTCCACTCCATGTTGGTAAAACATAACCAAGGTCCTGATTAAAATTACAGTAGGAAGGACTTGATTAGATAGAGGGACTTCTTGAAATTTGGAATTGTGTGACTTGTAATCACCTTCACTGGGGAACATCCCAAGGGTAGAAGACATGCTAGTGATCAGGAGACAGCTTTGCTGGGAGAGGGGGACTCTGGGAGGGAGAGTAAATCACAGCTTTTCCTCCCATGGCCCCTGACTCAACTCTGACCCACACAGCAACCCGTAGGAGTCTTCAAGAATCCCTAGAGATTGCTAAGACCAGCAAGGGTGAATAGTCACCAACTTTTTTACAGAAAGAGAAACTGCAACCTAGAGAGCAATTTACTCAAGATTTTACAGCCAGAAACTGGCTGAACAGGACCCAGGCTCAGGCCTCCAGGTTTACCATCCAGTGACCCTCTTCTGCTCCACTGAGCCACTTCTTAGAGAAGTCCCAGGCACTTGAGTGGTTTCAGACAGAGGTGGGGAGGGTGGAAGAGACAGTACAAGGGGTTATATGGAGTTGGGAGGGGGTGGAAGGCAGGCAGAGAGTATGCAATCTGGGTGTCAGGGTAGTGATCTGGGGAGTCAGGGGAGGAGGAGATGAAGGGGCCTCTTTGACCCTAGTTGTTTGTACCATCTGTAGGATTTTGGAACACGTTAGTTGGATGTCCTCTTCATTCTGGAATAAGAAAAGGAAATATTTAAATCTGAAACCAGTGCTAGCTGAGTCTTCTGGCTCAAGGCCTCCCCTGGCTCACCTCTCAGAGTTTAAGATATCAAAGCCCATTCTCATTGTGCCAACCATACCCTCCTCTTCTTTCCCTTCTGCTCCCAAACCTGCCCTTCTCTTGCTCCCACCCTCTGTCTGCTCCCTGCCTGGACCCTGCTCACTGAGCAGTCAGACACGCTGAGCTTGATGACATAGTTGATGATGATGCTCCCCTGGGGCAGGGCCAAGTAGTCATGCTGGATCAGCATCTCGATGAAGTTCAGGAGGGCCCTTCGCACCTGTGGGGGTTATAGACCATCATGTGGCAACATAGGAAGGCACATCAGTATGACCCTTCCTATTCCAGGTGAGGACACAGAGGACCAGAGCAGGTGAGGGGTATCTTCAAGCGACTCAGATCTCCTGACTTCAAACCCAATGTGACTCTTCAGTGGGCTCCAGGGGATGACAGCCACTGACCCTGACCACCTTACTCCACCCTCAAATTCTAGCCCATTTCAGCTGCTACCAGGATGCTACCATCCTCCTGGAGAACTATAAGCACTTAGCTTGCCCACACCTTATATAAGATAAGAAATTGGCAGAAGTATTGGGTAGGGAGAAATCGGAGTCCAGGAAAAGTACCATGTTCTGGCCTTCGTTGAGAAAGCCAGGAATGAATCCCTCAAGTCCTGAGGGCCCAGCCCTCATGATCCCAGTCTCTCCATTAACCTTCTGAATATTTAGGACTTTGTTTTTAGGGATAGTGTCATTGTTGTCCATTTAGCACCCTAAACCACTGCTCCTCTTCTCCCTGTCCTGCACGATTCAGAGCTGGGAGCAGTTTCTGCCTCTAAGCCTGGCAGAGCTTGTTAAAACCATGGCTTCTCAGACCCCATGCTAGATATAATGTTTGAGGTCTTCTTCCCCTCTGAATTTTTAGTATCCTTTAGAGCTCTGTGTCCCCACTGACAAGGCTCAGAAAATAGCTGGAACCACCCGTCCGCTTCTCAAATCCTTCTCAGGTTTGAAGAGCCCAAAGGTAACCCATGGGAATGTCTGAGGCCATGAAGAGCTTGGTAAGAGTGCCTTACCTCTCCCCTCATCCATGAACCCCCCCCCTCTCCATTTTATACAACTTCAAGGTCTCATAAAACCAATTGCCCTCCCAGCCCAAACATTTAGCCTTTCTGCTCACTGGTTTGAGATCCTCCTGAATCATGATTATGACTGAATGCATCACCTCATTCTTCAGTTGCTCTGTCTGGGGCACTAGAGAAAAGACAGACATGCAGCTGGGGGTCAATTTCCACCCTTCTCTGTTGTTTTGGGAGGCACAAGAAGATAAACAGCTGGGAGGAATTCTAGGTACTGTCCTGGTATTCAAGGGCCAGGTAGAATCCTTAGAGGTTATTTCCACCATACTTTTGCTTCAAAGCAGACTGAAGAGTGACCTAAAACAGTATTTTCATCAAGCTGGCATTTGAGTTCCAGCCCTTTCCAGTTTCCTATGACTGCCCACACAAATCCACCTCTCCAGCTGCTCCCCCTGCCCCATATATATCTCAACCTTTAGAACTATGACCACTGTTCTTCTGTTCTGTTCTTCTTTATGTGAATTCCCTCTCCTAACTTGCTGTTACAATCTCCTTGCCTGCATCTCCTGCACAGAGCCCATCTCATCTCTGGATTGACAAGCTTCTCTGTTTTCCTATTGCACATCACCATGCTCACATTTAAACAACCTATCACATATTATCTTGCATTGTTTCACTATCTGAACAGCTTTTTATTCCCTGCTTGATAGTGAACTCTTTTGAGAGTAGAGACTATGTTTTATTTAAGTGTCTATTTTCAGTACCTTGCACCGTGCTAGGCACAAAGCAAAGGTTTGGCAAACACTTGATTGGAGTTGAAGCCTATTCCCACAAGATAACAATCATAGACTACATCACTATGAAACTGACTGCATAGTGGGAACTTGTCTAAGCACCTGGCATATGTTTTTCTCATTTAATCTTCACTAAAAACCCTGAAAGGTAGGTATTAATATTACCTCCATTTTCAGATGAGGAAATAGAGGTACAGACTAAAAGCAACCTGTTACAGTTTGCACGCTAATAAGAAGTGAAGGCAAGATTTAAACCTATTGAGTTTACTTTGAGTTTACATTGAGTTTAAAACCAAGTTTTTAACTACTACATGGGACTGTCTCCCAGAGAAAAGAGCTCTCATAGGAAAGAAGATCCATAGGACCAGGCCACTCACCTTTCTGGAGCACATCTGTGAAAATTTGAATGGTTGATACTATCTTGGCTGGATCCTTGGATTCCACATTCTCTCGTATTAAGGTTACCACCCGATCATTATATAACTTGGCTATCAGAAGGGTGTGAATACAAGGGAATCAAGTGTATGTTTAAGTAGGAAGTGGTAAGTAGAAGTAAATCATGTTTAGCAAACCACTGATGCCATGAACTAGATAAACTAGTGTCCTTTAGGTTGGAGAAAGGAAAAAGGGAAAAAGAGAGCCAGTGTTTACTCAGCATTTACCATGTGCCAAGCACAGGGCCAGATCGTTTTCCTGAGCTGGGCTCTGTCCCTCCACGGCTCCACCACACGCCCTCCCATAGGTCAGCACACTTTTCATGATGATTAGTGTTGTAATTACAGGATCACCTTTCTTTTTTTTAATTTTTTTTATGTTTATTTATTTTTGAGAGAGAGAGAAACAGCATAAGTGGGGGAGGGGCAGAGAGAGAGGGAGACATAGAATCCAAACAAAGCAGGCTCCAGGCTCTGAGCTGTCAGCACAGAGCCCAATGCGGGGCTCAAACCCACAAACTGCAAGATCACAACCTGAGCCAAAGTCGGACCCTTAACTGACTGAGCCACCCAGGAGCCCCTACAGGATCACCTTTCTGAGCTGGGAATCAGTGAAGGAGAAAGAGAAGTCAACTTCAGGTAAAGGGAATGGAGCTATGTCTATACCCTTCGAGATTCATTGAATTTCAGGCAAAGCTCACATGGATCACTTTGCATTTAATCTAGAAGAATGGAAGCCTCTTATGGGAACTTAGGCCCCTGCTCCAGTCCAAGGAGACAAAAAAATGATCCTGAGTGCCCACCCACACAAATACCTGGGGTTAGGGAACTGTGGTAACTTACTCAGGATATAGAAGGTCTTCAGGGCAAGGCTGTGGTTCTGTACAGAGTGATGATTTGAGTCCTCAACTGTTTCACTCAGCTGTGGGGAGACCAAGGCCATCAGACCCAGGAGGACTGAAACTAAGGGCCCTGAATGTGGATGAGGAAACCAAGGCATGTATCCATGGGAAGTGTGGTGCTTAGCCATAAGGAGAACAAGAAAACAGAACCCAGGAATCCACATTCCCAGCCCCAAAGGGAAGAAGACAGTGGGAAGCAAATTAAACATACAGAAGGTAACCCTTTTCTGCAAAATGTTCAGTTTTCCTCTTCCTACTCTAGGCTGCAAAACAGAGGGCCTGACATTTCGCACAGGTATTATGGAGTGGTTTGAACTTTCTGCCTTTTAACCAGAGATTAGGCGGAAGCAGCAAAGGTCTGTGACCTTCAAGAAACATGTAGAATGTACCCAATTTACCTTATGGAGAATATCCCACTCAGTTCCCGGAATCCAGGCATTTGCCTATTCCAGGGAAACCTGATGTGTATGGTTAAGGTCACCATGTGAAAGACACCTCCATCGTGTGGAGGTTGTGACCTGAGCTGGGGTAGCCATCACCTCCAAAGAAGAGAGAAAGCAAGCCCATAATCCTTCTAGCCCCATAACACTCACCTGTTTGAACAGCATGCCTATAATATTTCCCAGCTGGGATTCCAAGTTTATACCTCCACAGCCACTAAGAGCCAGAGCATCTATAAGTTGGAAGATACACTGTGTGAATAAGGACAGAATAAGTACAAGTCAGCTCAGACTTTCCACAGCCTCAAGAGAAATCCTCTGTCCTCACATCTACTCTTCAAGGATGGCCCAAGTCATCATTGTTTCACACTGCCCTCTTGGACATTTCCAAAAAAGGCTCAGGGTCTAGTTCTTTCATAGCCTAACACAGTCATGACCTGCCCTTCCACTTTGCCCAATAAGCTATACTTATTTTCATATAATCTCATTATTCCACAGAAACCTATAGGGAAATTCAACATTGCAAGTATTGGCTGTCTTCAAAGGAGCAGGATAAATTTAAAAAATCAACATTTCCTCTCCTTTGGTCTACCTGATGGATTCCCAGTTAGGGCCAGTTTGCTTAAATAGAGCTGGCTAGTGCTAGTTGATGTCCAAACAAAATTATACTGTGGGCTGATAATTATCTTGATTCTTGACCACCATTCCTTGGAGAGAGGGAGGAGGAGGAATGAGAAGAAGAAAGGGAGTAGTCAAAACATTTCCACTGTCAGCCAAGACATGAGGTGAAATTTCCACCTGAATAATCTTCAGACTAGTAATTGGTATACAAATTTCAGCCTTCAACTGGCTAATTGGCTACATAGAGCAAACCTTTGTTCCAAATTCATAGACCATACACCAGGCAACATGGAGACATGTGCCAGAAGGGAGATTAAACAAGAGATTGTGTGGCTGGTCCACTAATGTGGAAAACTCAGAGCATATGTGTGAGAAAGGCCATCCCTTCATATACCAAGGAAAGTGTATTTGAGGTGGTAGCATAACAGTAGACTGAACACTGTAGTCACTGGAAACTTGATGTTAATGTGTGTTGCACTCAAAAAAAAATCCTCCTCTTTGAAATTCACAAATGCACATTAGCATATTTAGTAACCCTGAAAAATATGCCTCTCAGATGCCTATTGGTGCATAATTGACCAATATGTGCAGCTGCCATGCTCTAAAATCCATCACTGTGTTAAAACTGAAGTCAGATTCCCACAGGTTTGTCCCAGCCAATGACTGAATATGGCAGGTCCACTAAAACGGGCCTATTAGTCCTTCAAGATATAGGACTTTTCTGATGGGTAACTTTGGTTCAGTGACTCCCTGTTGGCTTTACTAAAACTTTCTTACAACTGCACTGTAATCTAAAACCTTCCTCTCTTTCTTCTCTCCTTCCCTTCCTTCCCTCCTTCTCCCTAGCCTTATCAAGGGTCAGACATACATCATAGTCTGATGGCTCTCCAAATCCTCTCTGGTTCTATCCCTGTTTTCCCTCACAGATGTTTCTCCAATAAATCTCTTGCACCTCTAATCACATGTTAGTATTTGCTTCTTGGAGGACCAGATTAGCCTACATACTGAAAGCTCTGAGAAGTCCTGCATTTAAGATATTTATTTAATTTTAACTCAGTATTTCCCACCCATTTTGCTAACTAACACATCTTCTTTTTGCGGAATCCCCATTAAAATTTGAAGGGAAATTGGTTTGAGGAATGCCATTGAAATGCAAGAAGGACTGAAACAACAATCAGAAAATTTGGGTAGTGGTTCCGAGTCCTCTGCTCCTAAAGATATCTAATATTGGTGTAACAGTTCTAAGGTAGGCAGAATATAGCAATGGCCCCCCCAAATTCCAGGGCCTTTCTCCCAGTTATTCAATCAAGCAGTAATGTAGGTGTTTATATGAAGAGATTTTGCAGACATAATTAAAGTCCCATACCAGTTGACCTTAAAATAGGGACATTATCCAGGTGGGCTTGATCTACTCTGATGAGCCATTTAAATCTGAGTCTAGAGGTAAGAGGAAAGTCAGATTCAAAGTGTGAGATGAATTCAAAATGGGAGTGGCAGAATTCCAACAAAACCTCACTTTACAAAAACAAGTTTCAGGCTGGATTTGGCCTGTGGGCCGTGCTTTGCCAACCCCAGCATTAATTACTCAGTAAACATGGAAAGCATAAACCCATTAAGTTATCTTCTCACCCCATTCCAATCACCTGGGAAATGTAGAAAGGTGCCACTTTTGCAGACATCAAAGTCATTAACCATCGGGTTAAACGGTTCACTTGATTCTTGAGTTTGGATGGTGGAATGAGGAAGAAGAGATGGCCAATTATCACCAGAGTTTCCTCTGTCACCTGTGCCCAAGGAAACACAACAAACTTGCCTCAGCTCAGGGATGAAGGCAAGATAATCCCTTAGAGGCTTTGCCTTAGTCCTTTTTGTATCTGCAAGGTTTAGCACAGTGCCTGGCAAATGATGGTAATCAGTAAATGTAAGGTTGCTTAATTGCATACATATTATGTGAACAGACAGTGGAGTTTTCTGATAGTACCCTTTTAAGGAGAATGGGAGGAGGAACCTGAGGAAAATCACCCTGCTCTTTTGGAAGAGCCATTTAAGTTATCCTCCCACCAATAAGTGGCTAGACATGGCCCTGTCCCATCTTTGATTCAAGACTTACTCCTTCAGCCCATGCATCCAGCCCCTGCTATCTACAATCCCACCTTGTTGTTGCTCCTCAGGGACCAACGATTGAAGAGAACCCGAAGGGTGAGGTAAGCCTTGATGGACAGTGCCTCTTGTGTGATGTCCATCATTTCATCATTCTTAGTACCCAGATCCAGATGTTTCCGGGCACTGATGACCAATCCTTTGAGCACTATGAGGGTTAAAGGGAGTTTGAGCTGCACATCACCTTTCCTTTCCCACAAAACGAAACATACATACATGTGGGCACAGTCTTCTCATCCCCAACTCTAAAAGGGTCTGTGGTGTCCTGTGCTGGGAAACACCAACCCATTCACCATCTCCCCAACTATCTTTCTTTTCTGACCACACTTTGTCCACACAGCAGGGAAAGGGAAAGTGGTTGAGGCTGCCTACACCCACAGCATCCCTAATCAAACTTGGTCCTTGCCCCAGATCAGGAGAAGAAAAGTCAGATGGAGAAGAGCAGCTGCTCTCAGACATTTCCTGCCCCTCCCCAGCCTTCTGGGATCCCTATTCAGAGGGACCCAGTCTCATTCTTCCCTTCTTTCCTCTCTCCCTTATTCCAGTAGAGTCTTCCCCAGACCCTCCTAATCCTCACCATGACATACTGCCAACATGTCATCCTCCTTTTGGGCCATCCTCAGAAGGTGCAGTATATATTCCCATGTGACACCAATGTAGGGGTCTGCACCTAAGAGAGAGAGTACAAGAAAAACATCCCTATCCCAGGGAGGGGTGCATCCTAGCCTTAGTGTAGGAAACTCTATAGATTGGGAGGCAGGAGACCTGGGTTCTGATCCTAGCTCTGCCTCCAGAGTCTGGGCAACCTGGAGCAAGTTACTTAATTTATCTGAGTTTCAGCTTCTTCAACTGTTAAATAGGACTACAATTCCTGATGTGACTGCTGCACAGGGCTGCTGGAAAGATTAAGCTCAATAATGGATGTTAGCATAGCATACAGATACAAGATATTGGTACAGCCTAGGCATGAACACTCCCTTCCAAGGACCCTTAAGGAAATAAAGAGCGATGATGTCTGAAGTGGATGTGAAAACATTTGTCCTGATTATATCAGGATACACATTTCCAATTTCTGTTACTGTGTCCTCTGAGCTTGCTGTGCAGCCTAAGCCACATGCCTTGTCATTTTTATCTTAATGCCCAGAAGGTCAGCTGACTTCCCCCAGATTCTCTTTGGCCCCAGTTCCAAGTGGTAAAGGGAAGTCACTGTCATAGTCCGGTGACTTGATTATTTTTTCATACTTTGTGATTGGGAGAGGGTAGTGGAATGAGTAAGAGAGCCACTGCCATCACCAATAGCCACCAGGATAGAGATTGTATGGTGATTCTTGGTCTCATCCTGCTACACTATTACCTTCCAAGCCCCTAATCAAATTCAAAACTTAAGGTTCCCTTAAGTAAACCACTCCTTGCTTCCTCCTTTGCCCCACCCCACCACTCTATTCTGCCTTCTCTCTCCACCTGGAGTCTTCTCTCCAGCTCCACAGTCTCTCATGCCCTAATATGTCCTACTCTGCCATTCTTGGTCTCCATAAACTCCCTCCTGAGTTCCCAGCAGCCCAATAGGGACCTAGTTTGTCCCCTTCCCATCTACACATACATCCCATGACTGAACTAAATGGAGATGTCCAATGAGAGGAATCAGGAGGATAAAGCTAGTCTAGAATAAATACAAAGCCCCCACCCCCTGCTGGCCCTATCCTCTTCTCAGACTAACTCTTCCACAATAGGGATCTATACCCTGGCAGAAGATGAGTCTCCCCACTGCAACCAGGAGACCGTTTGGGGGCAAGTTGTTCAAATGCCATCTGTCCCACAGCTTGAAGATGACTATTCCTGGAGACTGGAACCCCAGAGCCAATAGGACTTCAGTGCACAACTCCTCCAGTTCTCCCTCTGGCTTCTGAAAAGAGAAAGACTAACTGTTCCAAGGCTAATCCCCGAGATGAGTCCCACAGCTCTGAGAATCAGATTTGGTCAATAAGTGATTCTCCTCCATCGAATAGGCAGGAACTCACCTACCACCCATCCAATAGACACCTTCCCAGTGATGGAGGGCAAGAGCTTCCTAAAGTGTGCAAAGAACAGGAAGACAAGAAATCCGCACAATCTGTGTATTGGGGTGGGAGTGGGGATTAAAGTTTCCAAAGCACAGAGGTTTCACTGCAGCAGCAAGTGAATCATCAGGAAAGTGGGTAGATTACAGAAGCAACTTTGGAAGTCCCTGAAAGGTCAGTGGTCTTGATCAGAAGACAGGCCTGCCAAAGAAGGCAGGCAAACTGGAAGGAAGATACCCCATAGGTAGGTAGTTAACCAAGAAAATAAGGAACCAGATTAACCCAATGTCAGGGAAGTAAGTACAAAGTATGTGAATAGATGGATAAGTAGATATCATGAATGTTCACTCTAAAGGTGGGCTAGCATACAGATATGTGGGTTTAAATAAGTTAGTAAATAGAGATGCTTAGTTGAGTTGTAATAACAAAGGTGACCACCTAAGGAATCCCAGGACACAGTCTGAAAACCAGGTCAGACTCTGAGATCAACAGCCCAAATCCTTCCCCCTTTCCATTTCACTCCTCCTGCCTCACCACTTCACTTCACTACTGTATCTTCCAGTTCTGTCTATGTCACAATTCTTGAGATAGGCTCACAGTACAAGATATGGACTCCAGCAAACTGTTTAGAAATGAGATACTCATATCCAAGTTTTCACATAGTTTCCAAGTGTCATCATCCACCAGAAAGAACTCTTGGGCTCATACCTGGGGTGCTTTCTTTCCCCAAAGCTCCCAACCCAGAGGCACAGCTCCTCACCATGGTCTTCATGTAGTCAACGATGATATCTGTCACCTTCTGGCATCGTGGAGTTGCCATCTTGTTATTTAGGATTTTGACTTTCAGCAACTTGAGCGTTTGTAAGACATTGTCTGCTGACAACTATAGGAGAGAGGGGACTCAAGAAGAAAGGAAGGTTGAAGGGTAAAGATAATAAAGAGAATAATGATCCCTGGTCAAGAAAGGAAGAGGAGGAGTGAATCTAGGAAGAGGATTAAAGCTGGACCAGAGGTTGAGGAGTGAAGAATATGGGCCAGACTAGGAACACTGGAACTAGACCTGGAGCTATGAATGGACTGGACCAAGTAGTGCTCTGCTGACTGGAAATTTTCCCACTCTCCTGGCACAGTGGGTGTGTGCCCAACCAAATACCTTGATCGAGATGGTCCTATGCTGGCTGGAGCCAGGAAGATGTCTGAGATGTCCTCACCTGACCAGCAACTTGGAGTGCCTCCATAAAGTCCTTGATGTTCTTTTCTGAGACATCCAAGTTCCTGTCCGTGATCTCTGAAGAACCTACCATAACTATAAACATCTCTATAAGAAATAAAAATGGTGAGGAGGGGGAGCTGTTTCTCTCTTGCTATAGGTGGGTACTTCATCACAGGTGGGTATCATGGTATGATGAAAACATGCAAAGAATAATTAAGAATCAGAAGACACAAGTTTGGCTCCTGACTCAGAGTTTGTCCCCCACTAGCAATATATCCTTAGGCAATTTATTTAACTCCTGGAGACTCTATTTATTCATATGTAAAATAAGTATAATAAAAATTAACATGAGAGTCAAAAAAGATGAGATAGGTACTATTAGGTATCACTTTCAGCATTTCAGCCTGCCCTTTGGATCACATCTTTTCCCTTGACATTATAAAGTGCTTTCTATGGGTGAGAGTTGGATAGAGATTTGGAGTAGGAGAGTACTTGTCTATAGGACTACAAAAATTTCATAGAAATAAAATAATTTCATATTAATAAAATTGGCTATTATAAACTACAAACTTATATTCCAGTGACATATACCCATAGTTTTGGTTAATAATGATAGGGAAAAAAAGCCAGAAAATTAATTTGGTCTGAGTTCAGTCTATCTGCTACCAGCAACAATGGATTATTTATTCATTCATTCATTCATTCATTAATTCAAATGTTCTGGTTTGTCTTCACTAAAGGCATTATTTAACATGCCTTAATTTACTCATTTGTAAAATGGTCATCATTGTGGTAGTGATAGTAGAAGTAATAGTCATAGTAGTCGTAGCAATAGTAGTAGTAGTATCTAACTCATAGAACTGTTAGGAACATTATATGAAATAATATATGTAGAATAGTGCCTGGCATATAGTATTAACTCAGTAAATATTGATTATTATTCTCAATTAGAAACTGTTGGCACTCTACCTGAATCCACAACATCCCCATATCTCTACAGGAGAAGAGCCACTTACTGTCATTTTAAGACCAGGTTCTGGACATTAGATCAGGAGTAGGGGTGCAAATGAGACAGTCACAAAAAGCAACTAGAAAGGAAGTGTTTTACACAGAAGGAGAGAAAGAGGGAAAGGAAGAGAAATAGAGAGATGCTACTTAAAATAAACAAACTCAAGTTCCCAAAGACATGTAGAAATCTAATGCTACAAAAGATAGACAACATAACAAAATCAACAATTGGAACAGGAAATTACTTCAGAGGAGATTAATTTTGTAAAACAGTCTCTCAAAGACTTTAATAAAATAATAATAATGATAATCATTGTCACCATCCTCTTCTCCTCCACCTCCTCCTCCTCATTATCATCAAATGAATGTGCTTAGGATGCTAAAAAAGTGAAGAAATAATTTCCATCTTAAAAGAACAAATAAAGACAGAATGAAATAATTTATAGGTAGATATGAAAAGAACCAATTAGAAAACTTGGAAATGAAAAACATAGGCATCAAAATTTGAAATCTCAACAAATAATATATAATCAAGACTGAATACAGTTAAAGAATTAGTAAATCAGGGGCGCCTGGGTGGCTCAGTCAGTTAAGCGTCTGACTTCAGCTCAGGTCACGATCTCGCGGTCCGTGAGTTCGAGCCCCGCGTCGGTCTCTGGGCTGATGGCTCAGAGCCTGGAGCCTGCTTCCGATTCTGTGTCTCCCTCTCTCTCTGCCCCTCCCCCGTTCATGCTCTGTCTCTTTCTGTCCCAAAAATAAATAAACGTTAAAAAAAAGTTTAAAAAAAAGAATTAGTAAATTAGAAAATAGTGAGGAATTCACCCAGTGTGCAATGTAGGAAAAAAAAGAAAATAATTTTTAATAAAAGAACAAGTAGCAGGTGTGTTGGATGGACTGAGAGGAGTTCCAAAAGAATGGCAGGATGGTAATATATAAAGATAACTGAGACTTTTCTAGAATTGAAAAAAAAAAGACAAGAATCCTCTGATGGGAAGTGTAACCCAAGTACTCACCAGGACAAATAAAGATAAACTGATGTTTCAGTGACACTGCAGAACATCAGGGATAAAAATTAAAATTCTAGAGCCACTAGAATAAAACACAAATTACCTACAAAGGAATAACAATCAGCTAGTTCCTTAACAGCAACAAGAGATGCTAAAAGATAGTAAAGAAATATCAAGATGGATGTTGTACTCTACCCTATAGACTAAGAGTCTAAAATATCGACTGTAGGGGCACCTGGGTGGCTCAGTTGGTTAAGCGTCCAACTTCAGCTCAGGTCATGATCTCATGGTTCATGAGTTCAAGCCCCATGTCAGGCTCTGTGCTGACAGCTCACAGTGTGGAGCCTACTTAGGATTCTGTGTCTCCCTCTCTCTGCCCTTCCCCTGCTTGCACTCTGTCTCTCTCTCCCTCAAAATAAATAAACATTAAATAAAGTTTTAAATAACCACTGTAGTAAATATAAAAGAATGTGTAAATAATTAGGTAATCGAAGGGGAAAATAGAATGATTTTTTTAAAAAATTCAATCCAAATAAAGGCAAGAAAATAGAGAAATTAGAGACATATAACAGGTGGCATATTCAGAAAATGCTTTTAAAGAGGGTAGATTTAAGCCCAGATATACTAGTAATTACATTCAATGTAAATTTATTACATGTTCCAATTAAAAGAAAAAGATGTCTAAACTGAATTAACAATAAAACCAATCATATGCTATCTACAAGAGACACATCTCAAGCAAAGGATGCAGAAAGACTGAAAGAAAAGGAAAGGCAAAGATATATCAAGCAAACATGAATCCAAAAAAAAGCTAGTATAGCTAGATTAGCAGCAGATCTTCAATAGATCTTAAGGCAAAGAGCAGTACTAAAGAACATCATTTCATATTAATAAAAGATTTAGTTCACCAAGAAGATACACTCTTACATTGGATGAGTTTAATAACATAACCTCAAAATGTATAAAGCAAAAATTGATAGAACAAAAAGGAGAAACTGATAAACCCAGGTTTAAAATGTCAGGTTTTTTAACACCTATCAGAACTGATAGAACAAAAAGATAATCAGTAGGAATATAGATTTGGAAACTATTATTAACAAATTTATATAAGGAACCTACAGAACACTGTCCCCAACAACTGCAGAATGTATATTCTCTTCAAGCATACATAAAACATATAATATCGATTGTGTGCTGGGCAATACAGCAAGAATCCACAGATTTCAAACAACTAAGTTCATATAGAACATGTTTTCTGTCCACATGTGATTAAGCTAGAAATAATAAAAATATAACCTCAAAATCTTCATATGTTTGAACATTAAGAAATATACTTCTAAATAAACAATGGAACAAAGAAGCAACCTCAGTGGAAATTAGGAAATATTTCAACTGAATGACAAAAATATGACATGTCAAAATTGCTATGAGGCAGCTAAAACTCTTTATAGGGGAGTTTACAGCATTAAATATAAACATTAATTTGAAATAAAGTAAATGTTTTGTATAAGTAAAAAGTACAAGTCAGAAATAGAGTAATCCTCAAAAATCGAAAACAAACTGAAACAAACAAAGCTCATTGCATATTGTTAGTGAAATCAGAGAGAAAAAAATCAGGAGAGAAATTATTTCGGGTGATTTTAAAATCCAGTATTTTGTTTGTACAATCATAATGGTGTATATTCTAAAGACAAAAAGAAATCTTGAACTGCGTTCAATAGTCTCATTGTCAGTAATAATATGGGTATAACATTCCGAAAACGTCATATGTATATTTTTAGCTTAATGTAAATAAGACATGTTAAAAACTAAAGGAAGTAAAACCCTGTGTTCTAGTTATCAATTTGTTGCCTCTTAGCTCCAAATCTACCCCTTCATGCTTCACTCTGTAATACTGAAACTGGACCCTGAAACATTTCTTCTTTGCTAGTTGACATGATGATGTTAAGCTTTATTAGTAGATGGAGCTAGAAAAATCTGCAAGATGAGCTTCTACTCTTCCATTCCTGTGGCATGGTATGTTTGTGGGACATGCAGTGGTGCTCACTATCCAGAAAGTTTTGTTGCCAGTCTCAGTCCCACCCCCTCATTCCTTAATCACCATCCTTGGCTTGCCAGCAACCCAGCAAAAAAAAAAAAAAAAAAAAAAGAAAGAAAGAAAGAAAGAAAAAGTTCAAAAGAGCTTTATTAGTAACAGCCAAAATGTCCTCCAATACATGAATGGCTAAATAAACCATAGTACATCCATACCATAGAATACTACTCAGCAACTAAAATACAAAACAAAACAAAACAAAAAAACTATTGGGGCATCTGGGTGTTTCAGTCGATTAAGAGTCTGATTCTTGATTTCGCATTAGGTCATGATCTCAGTTTGTGGGATCAAGGCCCACATCGGGCTCTGCGCTGACAGCACAGAGCATGCTTGGGATTCTCTCTCTCTTTGCCCCTCCCCCTGCCTCTCTCTGTCTTTCTCTCTCTCTCAAAATAAATAAACAGTAGAAAGAAAGAAAGAAAGAAACAAAGAAACAAAGAAACAAAGAAAGAAACAAAGAAACAAAGAAAGAAACTATTGATACATGCAACAACCTGGGTAGATCTCAAGAGTATTATGTTAAATGAAAAAATCAATCTCAAAAGGTCACAATGTTATGACAAATTTAAAGGTTTTCAGTAAATTGGACAAATTCCTAGAAAAAAAGGATGCTCTATTAAAACTGACATAAGTAGAAAAAACTGAATAGTCCCTGCTCCTAAAGAAATTTAACTTGGGGCGCCTGGGTGGCTCAGTCAATTGAGTGTCCAACTTTGGCTCAGGTCATGATTTTGCAGTTCATGAGTTCAAGCCCTGCATCAGGGTCTGTGCTGACAGCTCAGAGCCTGGGGCCTGCTTCAGATTCTGTGTCTCCCTCCCTCTGTGCCCCTCCCCTGCTCATGCTCTGTCTCTGTCTCAAAAATAAATAAACATTAAAAAAAAAATTTAAGTATACAAAAAATTTAAAAAGAAAAAGAAATTTAACTCATAATTAATAGCCTTGCACAAAGACACTCCAGGCTTAAACAGCTTCATCAATACATTCTACTAAACATTTAAAGAAAAAATAATTCCACTTATACACAAAATTTCCAGAAAATCAAAAAAAAAAAAAAAAAAAAGGGAAGGGAACATTACTCAACCTGCATTATGGTGATACTAAAACTTTAAAAAGATTGTACAAAAACAGAACACTGAGGCCAATCTTTCTCATGACTTTAGATGTGAAAAACTTTTTTTTTTTAGTAAAAAACTAAATCAAGCAATAATATATAAAAATTCGGGGCACCTGGGTGGCTCAGTCGGTTAAATGTCTGGACTTCAGCTCAGGTCATGATCTCACTGTTTGTGGGTTCGAGCCCCACATCGGGCTCACTGCTGTCAGCACAGAGCATGCTTCAGATCCTCTGTCCCCCTCTCTCTGCCCCTCCCCTGCTTGCTTGTGTGCTCTCTCAAAAATAAATAAACATTTAAAAAATTAAATAATAATAATAATATATAAAAAATTATAACCCATAAAAACCCATAAAATACCTAGGAATAAATCTAACCAAAGAGGTGAAAAATCTATACACTGAAAACCATAGAAAGCTTATGAAAGAAATTGAAGAAGACACCAAAAAATGGAAAAAGATTCCATGCTCCTGGATAGGAAGAACAAATATTGTTAAAATGTTGATACTACCCAAAGCAATCTACACATTCAATACAATCCCTATCAAAATAACACCAGCATTCTTCACAGAGCCAGAACAAATAATCCTAAAATTTGTATGGAACCAGAAAAGACCCTGAATAGCCAAAGCAATCTTGAAAAAGAAAACCAAAGCAGGAGGCATCACAATCCCAGACTTCGAGCTATACTACAAAGCTGTAATCATCAAGACAGTATGGTACCGGCACAAGAACAGACACTCAGAACAATAGAATAGAATAGAGAACCCAGAAATGGACCCACAAACGTATGGCCAACTAATCTTTGACAAAGCAGGAAAGAATATCCAATGGAATAAAGACAGTCTCTTCAGCAAGTGGTGCTGGGAAAACTGGACAGCGACATGCAGAAGAGTGAACCTGGACCACTGGTCTTACACCACACACAAAAATAAACTTAAAAAATGGATGAGAGGCCTAAATGTAAGACAGGAAGCCATCAAAATCCTTGAGGAGAAAGCAGGCAAAAACCTCTCTGATCTTAGCCACAGCAGCTTGTTACTCAACACGTCTCCAGAGGGAAGGGAAACAAAAGCAAAAATGAACTACTGGGACCTCATAAAAATAAAAACTTCTGCACAGCAAAGGAAACAATCAGCAAAACTAAATGGCAACCGACAGAATGGGAGAAGATATTTGCAAATTACATATCAGATAAAGGGTTAGTATCCAAAATCTATAAAGAACTTATCAAACTCAACACTCAAAAAACAAATAATCCAGTGAAGAAATGGGCAAAAAACATGAATAGACATTTCTCCAAAGGAGACATCCAGATGGCCAACTGACACATGAAAAATGCTCAACATCATTCATCATCAGGGAAATACAAATCAAAACCACAATGAGATACCACCTTACACCTGTCAGAATGGCTAACATTAACAACTCAGGCAACAACAGATGTTGGTGAAGATGTGGAGAAAGAGGATCTCTTTTGCATTGTTGGTGGGAATGCAAGCTGGTGCAGCCACTCTGGAAAACAGTATGGAGTTTCCTCAAAAAACTAGAAATAGAACTACTCTACAACCCAACAATTGCACTACTAGGTATTTATCCAAGGGATACAGGTGTGCTGTTTCGAAGGGACATATGCACCCCAACGTTGATAGCAGCACTATCAACAATAGCCAAAGTATGGAAAGAGCCCAAATGTCCATTGAGGGATGAATGGATAAAGAAGATGCGGTACATATATACAATGGAGTATTACTCAGCAATCAAAAAGAATGAAATCTTGCCATTTGCAACTACGTGGATGGAACTAGAGGGTATTATGCTAAGTGAAATTAGTCAGAGAAAGACAAATATCATAGGACTTCACTCATATGAGGACTTTAAGATACAAAACAGATGAACATAAGGGAAGAGAAGCAAAAATAATAAAAAACAGGGAGGGGGACAAAACAGAAGAGACTCATAAATATGGAGAACAAATTGAGGGTTATGGGAGGGGTTGTGGGAGGGGGGATGGGCTAAATGGGTAAGGGGCACTAAGGAATCTACTCCTGAAATCATTGTTGCACTATATGCTAACTAATTTGGATGTAAATTTTAAAAAATAAAAAATAAAATTTAATAAAATGTTAACCCATTACAAGGTCTACACACACACACACACACACACCAGCAACTTAAACCACACCAAGGGGGGCACCTGGGTGGCTCAGTTGTTTAAATGTCTGACTCTTGGTTTTGGCTCATGGTTTGTGGGTTCCAGCCCCACATCGAGCTCTGTGCTGGCAGCATGGAGCCTGCTTGGGATTCTGTCTCCCTCTCTCTCTCTCTGCCCCTCCTTTGCTTGCTCTCTCTCTCTCTCTCAGAAATAAATAAATAAACATTAATTTTTTTTAAAAAAACTACACCAAGATCAATTTCTCCCCTCATCAGATTGACAAAATTTTCAAAGCCAATAAAGCTTAGAAAAACAAACTCTGCCATACATTGCTGGTAGGTGTACAAAATGGCATGACCCCAATGGAGTGACGTATTGCAACATCTAATAAAATCACATACACATTAACTCTTTGCTCAGCAAATTCCATTTCTAAAATTTACCCGGAAGCTTCTCTTCTATAAATATGAAACAATATGTGGACAAAATCACTCATCGTAGTATTGCTTGTAACAGCAAAATACCGGAAACAAAATGCCTATCAATCGGAAACTGGATGAAGAAACTATGGTACCTTCCCCAGTGGAGGAATGTGCAGCTAAAATGTGAGGAAGATCTCCACAACATGATATAAAATTATGCTACCTTTTGTGTAATAAAATGATAATATATGTGTACATTTTTGTGTATGTATATATTCTTATGTATGTGTATAGTTTTGCTTATTTTTTTTAATGTTTATTTATTTGCTTTTGAGAGAGAGAGCGTGGGGGGGTGGGCAGAAAGAGAGGGAGACACAGAGTCCAAAGCAGGCTCCAGGCTCTGAGCTGTCAGCACAGAACCTGACATGGGGCTCAAACCCACGAACAGTGAGATCATGACCTGAGCCAAAGTTGGACGCTTAACCAACTGAGCCACCCAGGTGCCCCTAAGTTTTGCTCCTTTTTGAAAAGAAAACGCAGAGAAAGGATAAAACCAGAAACTAATAGAAATGGTTACTTATTAGTGCGTGAGGGAAGAGAAAGAGAGAAATATGAGATCAAGACTCCTTCGGCTTGGAGCACATGGGTGGCTCAGTCAGAAGAGCCTGCAGCTCTTGATCTCAGGGTTGTGAGCTCAAGCTCCATGCTGGATGTAGAAATTACTAAAAATAAATTAATAAGCTTAAAAAAAAGACCTCTTTGGCTTTACCTCTTTATAAAGTTTTGACTTTTCAACCATGTAAATGTTTCATGTATTCAAAAATAAGCTAAATCCAAATGGGACAAAAAAGACAGACCCTATAAATGAATAAAACAGAAAGAAGTGAACCTAACTGCATATGAAAGTGATTATATAACTACACAGAAAAGTATTCCAGTAACTTTTAAACACAATACCTTAAGCATATGCCCTTATTGGGATATATTCTAAAGATAAAAAGACCTGCAAAGAAGCCTTGAACTTTACTTACTGAGTTTGTTATTGGTAGTGTTATTGGGGTAGTGATTCTGAAACTATTCTGTATATTGTAGGAAACAAACTGTTTTTCAGGAAACAGGACTGTTACCATGGAAAAAGGCAGATGCAAATATGGAATGGGAGCCCATGATGTTCAAATTTTAATTAATTTTAAATAATTTAATTAATAATTCCTGATTTAAAGTATCACTGTGTCCACTGAAGAGGCCTAGAAGCAATGACCACACCTACTACCTAAAATCTACTTTCTACATACCATTCATAGCCTGGTCTTAAAAAAAAAAAAAAAAAAAAAAAAAAAAAAAGCTTCTTGGAGAAATGGTTGATTACTGATTAGGAGTAGGAAAAGTACAAGATAAGTCTCTACCTTTTTGTGCCAGAAACAGGGAAGTGCTCAAAAACTAATGGGTATGCATTAAAAGGACAAAAGATCCAGATTAAAGGTTTCTCTCACTATCCAAATGAGCAGCAATTTGAACATCAAAAAAGAATGATAATAGATTTAAAATCCATTTAAGAGGGGCGCCTGGGTGGCTCTGTCGGTTAAGCGTCTGACTTCGGGTCAGGTCATGATCTCACAGTTCCTGAGTTCGAGCCCCGCATCGGGCTCTGTGCTGACAGCTCAGAGCCTGGAACCTGCTTCAGATTCTGTGTCTCCCTCTCTCTCTGCCCCTCCCCTGCTCATGCTCCATGTCTCTCTGTCTCAAAAATAAATAAACTTTAAAAAAAAATTTTTTTTAATAAATTAAATAAAATCCATTTAAGAAAAAAGAAAAAGGAAGGAATCCATGGACCCAAATTGGAGCTAAAAAATGCATGGTAGTTATAGTGGGGGAGAGAATGATAGAAATACAACTACAAATGAAATAATTGATGCAGTCAAGAAATATCAAGGAACAAAATATTGACAAGGCCTCAAAGCATCACCATACATGTCATGTATTAATTATAACAGGAAGAAAGTACTTTCACAATAGAGAGATCTGATGGATACCACTACACCAAATGATCAAACTTAAAATTATCAATAATACAACTGATGTTATGTGTTCCTGATGATGCCATGGGGAATGCATATCGCCATGTAGTACTATAAACATAGTATCACTATGTTTAACCTGAATCTAAAATGGGAAACAGTTAGTCAAATCCAGATTATGGGACATTCTACAAGACAAGTAAAGGCAAAAATGTTGAGTGGACTATTTTAAGTGAAAGGAGAATACGATGATCATCTTTTTTTTTTTAATGTTTATTCACTTTTTGAGAGACAAAGACACACACAGCGTGAGCAGCGGAGGGGCAGAGAGAGAGGGAGACACGGAATCTGAAGCAGGCTCCGTCCGACAGGAGGGCTCGAACTTACAAACAGTGAGATCATGACCTGAGCCAAAATTAGACACTTAACTGAATGAGCCACCCAGGTGTCCCTGCAATAATCATCTTTGATTGGATCTTAGCTGGGGAGAAAAACAGCTAGAAAGGAAATTCTAGCTATAAAGAAAATTTCAAGGATACTTGGGGAAATTTGACCATAGGCTATATGACAATAATAATATTGTATCAATATTAAGTTCCTTGAGATAATAAAGTTATTAGAATTTCCTTTTTTTTAATGTTTACTTATTATTTTGTGAGAGAGAGAGAAAGAGGGAGTCAGCATGAGTGGGGAAGGGGCAGAGAACAGGAGACACAGAATCTGAAGCAGGCTTCAGGCTCTGAGCTGTTCAGAGCCCAATGCAGGGCTCAAACCCACGGACTGCGAGATTATGACTTGAGCCGAAGTTGGATGCTTAACTGACTGAGACACCCAGGCACGCCCTCCTTTTTTTTTAAGGGGATACATGCTGTAATACTTAAAGTCTATAATATAAGTGTGAAATTAATTTGGAATGATTCAGATCTTTATGTGTGTGTGTCTGTGTATGGATTGAGAGACAGAGACAGAGACAATATGAGATGAGCACAAAGATGGCAAAATATTTTAGCAAATTGGTGAATGTAGGTTGAAGAACAATAAGTGTTCATTACATTATTCTTTCAACTTTTCTATAGGTTTGGTATTTTATTAAAATAAAATGTAAGAGAGAAATTAAAATTCACCAGTCATCAAAAGACACCATTAGGTGAGTAAAAATGGTAAAGCTCAGAGTGAAAAAAGATACATATCATCCATAAGATCAACATAGTAACCATATCCAAAATATATAACAATCTCCTGCAAATCAGAGAAAAACACAAATAAAAAAATAGGTAAGAGACTTAAGCGGAATTTATAAAAGAGGATATCCAAATGGTCCATAAACACATGTAAAGGTTCGGCTCAGCCTAACTAGGAATTGGGGAAGTAGAAGTTAAAACCACAAAAGTATATTGCAACACACCCACCAGAATGGCTTAAATTTAAAGGTTTACAATAACTAGTGTAGCAAGGATTGGAACAATGGGGATTTTCACATACTACTAGTGGGATGTAAAATAATACAGCCACTTTGGAAAACAATTTGTTATTACCTTCTAAAGCTTAAAATACGCATACTCCATGATCCTTTCCTGGGTACACAGCTAGTGGAATGCATGCTTACTAATAGCAACAGATAATGTGCATAGCAACATAGCGCCATTATCCATAATAGCCCCCAACTGCAACTCATATGTCCAATATCATCCTAATGGATAAAGTGTGATATATTCACACAAATTAATATAATAGAATGCTATATAACAATGCAAATAAACAAACCACAATCTCCTGCAACAATATGGGTAAATCTAACAAATACAAAATAAGTGAAAGATGCCAGAGACAAAATAATACATACTTCATTATTGTATTTATAAAAAACTCAAAAACAGACAAATATAAACTACTGTGTTTCAGGATGCAAATTTAGGTAGTAAAACTTTAAAGAAAAGCAAGAATGTGATTTTTATTTAAAAAAATAACCATTTCACTTCTATGTGGAATCTAAAAACCAAAACAAATGAACAAACAGAAACAGACTCATAAATACAGACAGCAAACTGGTGGTTGCCAGAGGGAAAGGGTGCAGGGGAAGGATGGGTGAAGTAGGTGAAGGGGATTAAGAGGTCCAAATTTCCAGTTATAAGATAAATAAGTCACAGAAATGAAAAGACAGCATAGGGATATAATCAATAATGTTGTAATAATGCTGTATGGTGACAGAAGGTAACTACACTTATTGTAATGAGCATTGCACAATATATTGAGTCGTCAAATCATTCTGTTGTACACCTGAGATTAATATAACATTGTGTGTCAACTATAATTCAATAATAAAATGTTTTAAATTAATGATTATCTTGGAAGGGAGTAATGACTAGGAAGGATCACAATAGAGAGATCTGGATGGTGGTGACACAGATATTTGATTTGTGGTAAATCATTGACGTCTACTTACTCATTTCATGCACCTTTCTGTGTGTTTATTTAACAAAATAGGGTTTTTTTTTTGTTTTGTTTTGTTTTCATCGTTTTTTATTTATTTTTGGGACAGAGAGAGACAGAGCATGAACGGGGGAGGGGCAGAGAGAGAGAGGGAGACACAGAATCGGAAACAGGCTCCAGGCTCTGAGCCATCAGCCCAGAGCCTGACGCGGGGCTCGAACTCACGGACCGCGAGATCGTGACCTGGCTGAAGTCGGACGCTTAACCGACTGCGCCACCCAGGCGCCCCCAAAATAGGGTTTTTTAAAAAATGTTTATTTATCTTTGAGAGAGAGACAGAGCATGAGCAGGGGAGCGGCAGAGAAAGAGGGAGACACAGAATCAGAAGTAAGTTCCAAGCTCTGAGCTGTCAGCACAGAGCCCCACACAGAGCTCGAACTCAGGAACCTGGAGATCTGAAGCTGGATCTCCTGAAGGAACCTGAGCTGAAGTTGGATGCTTAACCAACTGGGCCACCCAGGTGCCCCAACACAATAGTTTTTAAATTAAGAAACAGGAACTGTAAGGGATCCTGGGTGGCTCAGTCGGATAAGCATCTGACTTCAGCTCAGGTCATGATCTCTTGGTCATGGGTTCGAGCCCCATGTCGGGCTCTGTGCTGACAGCTCAGAGGCTGGAGCCTGCTTCAGATCCTGTGTCTCCCTCTCTCTCTCTCTCTCTCTCTCTCTCTCTCTGCCCCTCCCCCACTCACTCACGCGCTCTCTCTCTCTCTCCCTCCCTCAAAAAATAAACATAAAAAAATTTTTTTAATAAAAAAATAGGAACTGTAAGAAGAATACAGGGGGCGCCTGGGTGGCTCAGTCGGTTAAGCATCCAACTTCAGCTCAGGTCATGATCTCACGGTTCGTGGGTTCGAGCTCTGTGTCGGGCTCTGTGCTGACAGCTCAGAGCCTGGAGCCTGTTTCAGATTGTGTCCCTCTCTCTCTCTCCGGCCCACCCCTGCTTGTGCTCTCTCTCTGTCTTTAAAAAGTGTGTAAACATAAAAAAATCTTTATAAAAAGAATACAGGATTTTACATAAAAGAAACAAGAAGTTATATTTTTAAAAGATAATGCAGAAAGAAAAACATAGACATCAAACAACTCAGTAGATAGGCTTCATAGTAGACAAGATACTGCTAAAGAGTGAGTTAGTGAATTGGAAGAAAGAGTAGCAAAAGTGACCCAGAATATAGCACAGACATATAGAGAAGAAAATAAAAGAGAAGTTTAGAGAGATGGATGAAAAACTCCAATATACACTTAATGGGAATTCCAAAAGAATAAACAGGCAAGAGCTAATAGTTGAAGTGAAAATGTCTGGTCTTTCAGAATTAAAGGAAATATGAATCCTCAGATTGAAAAAGAACACCAAGTCTTTCACAGGATAAAGAAAATCGATCCATATCTAGATACACTGGAATAAAATAAAAGACCACAGAAAGCAAAAGAATACTAAATGCTTCAGAGAAAAAAGATTAACTACAAAGGAAAGACTACCAGACAGACTTCTCATGAGCAACAACAGAGAAGACAGCACAATAATAGCTTCCAAGTTTTGAAGGAAAATAACCATGGGGCACCTGGGTGGCTCAATCAGTTAAGCATCCAACTCTTGATTTCAACTCAGGTCATGATATCAGGGTCATGAGATTGAGCCCCATGAGATTCTCTCTCTCTCTCTCTTTCTCTCTCTTCCTCTGCCCCACCCCTGCTCACTCACACACACACACACACTCTCTCTCTCTCTCTCAAATAAATGAATGAATGAATGAATGAATGAATGAATAAATAAGGTAAAATAACTATCAATTTAGAAATTTATACTCAGCTATATCATGCAAGAATGAAAGCTAAATGAAGACATTTCCAGATAGGCTAAGAAATTTTTTATTTGTAAGCCCCCAATGAAAGAAATACTAGTATATTTCCTTATTTCAGCAAGGAATAAAATAAACCTGGAAAGGAGGAGGAAGATTCAAGAAATGTATTAGTTATGTACTAAGAATTAGTAAAACACTTTGTATCCTGAATATCTTCTGTTGGCTCTCCAGATCTTGCCTACACTCTTCTACACTCTGCTAAATGCTTTGGAGGCTACATCAAATAAACTCCCTTGTCCTCTGGCTTGGAACTGGGTTTTGCCAATGGGGAGCCCTAATAGTACACTGCAGAAAGAAAAGATGTCAGATCAGAGTATATATTTTTGTTTCCTCCTATCATGGTGGTCTTTGGCTGGGTGTATACCTTGAGGTCACTATTTCTCTCATGATAGCCCTATATGTATTACTCTCCTTTCAGCTTTTCATGATGGCTCCCTCCCCAGATCCCTTCAGGTCTAGGGGTGATAAAACTCTGGTTGCTATCAGCTCCAGCATATTATACTATCTCTTGTGGGTTTCTTTCTTTCTTTTCTTTTCTTTTTTTTTTAAGAGAGGGAAGAGTACAAGCAGGGGGAAGGGGCAGAGAGAAAGAGAAAGAATTTTAAGCAGGCTCCACGCTCAGTGTGGAGCCCAACACAGGGCTCAATTCCACTACCTTGAGATCATGACCTGAGCCAAAATCAAGAGTCAGATGCTCCACTGACTGAGCCACACAGGTACCCTAATATCTTGTGGGTTTCTTAATCTCTATTCACACATACTCATTAGAAATAGTTGCTTTAATTTATTTGTTAAACTGTCCTTGAATTATCCTAATTTGAGTGTGTAATTTATTTTCTGTTAGGAGACTGAAAGGTTGGTAAGTTTAAATAAGTATTGACTATGAAATATAATAATAACCACTAATTTGAGGGAGTTAAAACCATGATGGAATGAAAACATTAGACAACACAGCACAAAAGATGAGAAGGGTGAGGTTGCAGGCTAATTAAGGAGCTTAAGATCCTTATCTTCTTTAGAAGAAAAATAGAGAATTGGTGAATTTTAAACTTCGTTAGAAAAATATAGAGTAATTTCAGAGTAACAAAATCTGTCTCCCTAGGCCTTAAGTTGCAAATAGTTATTTCTATATTTTAGACTTCTTCATTTCTTGTAGTATTTAAAACTCAGCACATCCAACATTGAACATATTATCTTCTCTCCATCCCAAAATTAATCCCTATCTCTGGGCAGAGCTTAAGTCTCAGTCATCTTTGACTTCTCTCCCACACCATCCACAGCCCTGCCAGGAAAGAGAATTTTACTTATTAAATGTCCCCTGAATGGGGCACCTGGGTGGCTCAGTCAGTTAAGTGGCCAACTCTTGGTTTCAGCTCAGGTCATGATCTCATGGTTTATGGGTTCGAGCCCTGCACTGTCATCATGGAGTCTGCTTGGGATTCTCTCTCTTTCTCTCTCTCTCTGCCCTCCCCTGCTTATTTTCTCTCTCTCAAAATAAATAAATAAACTTTAAAAAAAAGTCCCTTGAATCCATTCCTTTCCCACCCCTGTCTAGTTCATTTCTCATGTTCAGACTCACCTTCTCTCTAGGCCTGACCCTGCTCCAGTCCCTGTTTCTCTCCTTCTTGCCCACACCAGATGGACAACAGCACTATGAGGAAGCAGTTGAGATGGCATAGAAGTGTCTCCTGGGAATACTACCCAATTATTGAGAAACAATTACACCTTAGCAACCAAACCTGGAATGTGTACCCTGGAACTAACCCACCAGCTCCTATTCTAAAGAACCGAAGGTAGAATAGAGCTTCCCCTCCCCCAATTATGACTCCTGGAGAGAAATGGCTTTATTATAACTTCTTTACAATACCTGCTGCATAGTAACTATTCAATAAACTCGTTTTGTTGAACCAAAGGTGTGCACAGGGTTTATATACAAAAATATTTACCATGGCATTATTCGTCTATAAGTAAAATTTCAAAATTTTCTTGACACTCAACAATACATAGATATTTACATCACAGTACATACATATATGTACAGTAATTAAAAATAATTTGGGGGGCACCTGGATGGCTCAGTAAGTTGAGCATCTGACATTGGCTCAGGTCATGATCTCACAGTTCATGAGTTTGAGCCCTGCATTGGGCTCTGTGTGGACAGCTCAGAACCTAGAGCCTATTTCAGATTCTGTGTCACCCTCTCTCTCTGCCCTTCCCCTGCTCACACTCTGTTTTTCTCTCAAAAGTAAATAAATATTAACAAAAAATTGTTTTAATAATTTAAAAAATATTTTCAAAAATTTTTGTAGGAGCCCCTGGCTGGCTTAATTGGTGGAGCATGCAACTCTTGATCTCAGAATTGTGAGTTCAAGTCCCACATTGGGTGTAAAGATTACTTAAAATAAAATAAAATCTTTAAAAAGTAATAATAATTTTGTAAAATAATATTTAGTGACATGATAAAACATTAATATTACATTAAGTTAAAAAAGACAGGCTACAAAAAGTATGTATCATACTGTTTTATATATATACATATATATTCATATATATTACACACACACATATGTGTATACATATATGCATATGTGTAGTATATATGAATATATACGTATTTGTGTACATTATATAAACACACATGTAGGGGCACCTGAGTGGCTTGGTTGGGCGTCTGATTTCAGCTCAGGTCATGATCTCATGGGTTTGTGAATTCAAGCCCCACATCGGCCTCTCTGCTGTCAGCACAGAGCCTGCTTTGGATCCTCTGTCCCCCTCTCTCTCTGCCCCTCCCCTGCTTGCACTCTCTCAAAATAAAAAATTAAAAACACACACATATATTATGCACACACACACACACATATATACACAAACACATATGAGTCCACAGAAAAAAGTGGAAGAGCTTACATCAAAATGGTAACATATCCAGATGGTAGATTTACAAAGAATTTTTATTTTCTTCTAAGGACTTTTCTATAAGTACCATTCAGTTTAAATAAACATATGTTACTTTTCTCATCTAAAAAAATGTTATTTTTGGGGCGCCTGGATGGCGCAGTCGGTTAAGCGTCCGACTTCAGCCAGGTCACGATCTCGCGGTCCGTGAGTTCGAGCCCCGCGTCAGGCTCTGGGCTGATGGCTCGGAGCCTGGAGCCTGTTTCCGATTCTGTGTCTCCCTCTCTCTCTGCCCCTCCCCCGTTCATGCTCTGTCTCTCTCTGTCCCAAAAATAAATAAAAAACGTTGAAAAAAAATTTTTAAAAAAATGTTATTTTTAAGTATGTTCTTTTGAAAATGTAAACAGTTTGACAATTTAGAAAATGGTCTATTAAAAGCAAGGTTTATAGAAAAAGCCTAATTCAAGTGAGCTCAACAAAAAATTTTTGGCATTGTCTATATGATAGGTATTGTGAGGGTATTCAAGATAAATCTTTTTTTTCTTTTTTTTTTTTTATTTTTTTAACGTTTATTTATTTTTGGGACAGAGAGAGACAGAGCATGAACAGGGGAGGGGCAGAGAGAGAGGGAGACACAGAATCAGAAGCAGGCTCCAGGCTCTGAGCCATCAGCCCAGAGCCCGACGCGGGGCTCGAACTCACGGACCGCGAGATCGTGACCTGAGCTGAAGTCGGATGCTTAACCGACTGAGCCACCCAGGCGCCCCTCAAGATAAATCTAACATGATTGCTGACCTCAAAGAACTTAGTAAAGAACACATGACAATTATCGGACAATACGTGCAATATTATAGGCATGTACAATGTTCTGAAAAAAATAGAGATGAGCACATAATTAATTCTGTAAGAGTTAGAGAAGCTTTCAGAAAGAATGGGCTGGTGAGTGTGGTTTCTCAGGATGAAACAGAGTAGAGGGGATAATATGGAGGGAGAAGGAACAAGATACACAAAAAGCCCTGAGGCATGAGACAACATGATAGGTAAAGGGAAGTACACACAGAACCCATCAAAAATGTACAATATCTCCAAATGATGTAAGTGTCATGTAGCTGTTAAAATTGATATCTTAAAGTGCATTAATGAGTTCAATATTTGGTGGAAGTGTACAAAATGAAACTGAGGAGGAAAAACTTTGCCATGCTATGGCAATGGGGAATCTTTGAAGGGTTCACATATCAGAGGATCTGTGATTTAGAGAAATCACCCTTTGGGTAATGTGGAAGGTGGATTTGAGGAGGAGTGAGAAATAATAGTCACTTGATCTAAGGTAGTAGCAGTGGAGATGAAGAGAAAAGAACAGATTACAAAGATACTTTGGAGGTTAAAATAGGCAGAACTAGGCAGTTGATTAGAAAAGGCAACAGGAGTGGCGCCTGGGTGGCTCAGTCGGTTGGGCGGCTGACTTCGGCTCAGGTCATGATCTCACGGTCTGTGAGTTTGAGCCCCACATCGGGCTCTGTGCTGACAGCTCAGAGCCTGGAGCCTGTTTCAGATTCTGTGTCTCCCTCTCTCTGACCCTCCCCTGTTCATGCTCTGTCTCTCCTTATCTCAAAAATAAATAAAAACGTAAAAAAAAAAAAATTTAAAAAAAAAAAAAAAGGCAACAGGAGGGGTGCCTGGCTGGTTCAGTTGGTTGAGTTTCTGAATTCGGCTCAAGTCATGATCTCACAGTCCGTGGGTTCAAGCCCCATGTTGGGCTCTGTGCTGACAACTCAGAGCCTGGAGCCTGCTTTGGATTCTGTGTCTCCCTCTCTCTCTGCCTCTCCCCCATTCGCACTCTTTATCTCTCTCAAAAATAAATAAACATTTTTTTATTTTTAAAAAAAGAGACAGAAAGAAAAGGCAAGAGGAAGGAGCACCTGGGTGGCTCGGTTGGTTAAGTGTCCCCACTCTTAATTTTGGCTCAGATCATGATCTCAAGGTTCATGAGATCGAGCCTTGTGTCAGGCTCTGCATTGACAGCATGGAGCCTGCTTGGGATTCTCTCTCTCTCCCCCTCCCTCTCTCCCTCTCTCTCTCTCTCTCTCTCTCTCTGTGCCTCCCCTGCCTGTGCATGCACAGGCATGGAAAATAAATAAACTTATTTTGCACATGCATGCAAAATAAATAAGTAAACTTAAAAAAAAATAAAAAGGAAAGGTGAGAGGAGGGGCCAAGGAGAAGCACTCCAGGTTCAGACTTGAATAGGGTAAATGGAAAGGAAGAAGTAAAACAGTCTTACCCACAAATGACATGATCTTGTATATTGAAAATCCTAGGAAATCCACTAAAAAAAAAAAAAAAGCTAGAATTAATAAGCCAGTTTGGCAAGTTCACAAAATCAATATACAAAAACCAACTGTATTTCTATACAGTAGCAATGGACAATCTGAAAATGAAATTAAGAAAATTAATCCATTCACAATAAGATAAAAAAGAATAAAATACTTAGGAATAAACTGAACAAAAGAAGTGTAAGACTTGTACAATGAAAATTATAAAACATTGCTGAAAGAAATTAAAGAAGACTTAAACAAATAGAAAGACATCCCATGTTCATGGATCAGAAGACTAAACATAATTGAGATGAATATTCTCCCCTAATTGTCTACAAATTCAACATAATCTCTATCAAAATCCCTGCTGTCTTTTTTGTGAAAACTGGCAAGCTAATCATAAAGTTCATATAGAAATGCAACGAATCCCAAAACAATCCTAAAAAGAAAGGTTGGGGCGCCTGGGTGGCTCAGTTGGTTAGTATCCAACTTTTGATTTTGGCTTAGGTCATGATCTCACAGTTCATGGTAACCCCACATTGGGCTCTGCACTAACAGCACAAAGCCTGCGTGGGATTCTCTCTGTCCTCTCTTTTTGCCCCTCCCCCTGCTCATGCTCACTCTCACAAAATAAATAAATAAACATTTAAATAAATAAATAAATAAATAAATAAATAAGAAGGGTTGGAAGACTTATACTTCTTGATTTCAAAACTTACTACAAAGATAATCAAGACAGTGTAGTACTGGCATAAATATAGACATACAGGTTAATGGAAATGGACTGAAAGTCCAGAAATAAACTCTTACATTTATAGTCAAGTGATTTTCTACAAAAGTACCAAAATTCAATGGGAAAGAAATCATCTTTTCAACAAATGGTGCTGGGACAATTGGATAACCTCAGAGGAAAAATAATTTGGGCCCCTACCTCACACCATACACAAAAACTAGCTCAAATAGGTCACATCTAACCTAAATGTTAGAACAAAAACTTAGGAGAAAACATAGGAGTCAATTTCTGTGGTCTTGTATTAGGCAAAAAGCAAAAGCACAAGGAGAAAACAAAATGACAAATTAAAAACTTTGGCACTTCAAAAGACACATTAAGAAAGTGAAAAGATGATCCATAGAATGGGAGAACACATTTACAAATCATATAGATATATGTGACTTGTATCCTGAAGAACTCTTACAACTCAATAATAAATACATATAACTCAATTTAAAAATGGGCAAAGGATCTGAATACATGTTTCTCCAAAGAAGATATATTAGTGACCAATAAGCACGTAAAAAAAAGCACTCAACATCATTAGTCACTAGAAATCAAGAACAAAATAAAAATAACTCCTTCTGACCAAAGATGAGACATTTTGCATATTAACAAAGTTAATAATTGCAATGTATTAAAATACATCAAACGCATTTAAATTCCTGAGTTCATAATGATTCTTAAAGGGGGAAAAAAGTGGCCACCTTTGAAGGGCATAATAAAAAAAATTATTTTGAAAAATGGTAATAAAAATCAAGCAATTATTCAGGCTTTTCTATATAAATTGTAGCACTGGGTAGCAAAAACAGTTTATAAAGAGCAGTATCTCTTTCCAGAAGTATACCAACTAATAAAGGGAGAAGCAATGATATAATAATGTCAACATTTAAAAAAACTTTTTTAATGTTTATTTATTTTTTGAGAGAGGGAGAGAGAGAGAGACAGAGTGTGAGTGCGGGAGGGGCAGAGAGAAAGGGAGACACAGAATACAAAGCAGGTTCCAGGCTCTGAGCTGTCAGCACAGAGCCTGACACGGGGCTGGAACTCACAATCATGACCTGAGCTGAAGTTGGATGTTTAACCGACTGAGCTGCCCAGGCACCCTATGCCAACATTTTTCAATTCATAATTGATCAATAGCTGCTAACATACTAAAAAAAAAAAAAAAAAAAAAAAAAGACATCCAGATATGATTATCTCTGTTGCCCCCCACATCTCTAACCAGAGTCTGATCAAGCCACCAGAACAAACTAATTTATAGTAAATACAAAGAACAGAGGGACATGTAAAACAACATCATGAGGCTATAATTAGCAAAATCCAAAATATGGGAAAAACAGTCCTTTTTCTTCAACAAATAAATCACAAGGGAGAAAAAAAGAGATGAAAGGGGAAATCAAAGTTCAAAAAAGCTAAGAGACAAATCAAACAATCATGAAGTGGGACTTTATTTGGATCCAGGTTCAAACAAACACATTGTAAAAAAGATATATGAAACTGTAAATTTGGAGATAGCAGAATATTTGATGATATTGAAGAATAATTGTGTGGGATGATTGGTGTGACAATGGTATTGTGCTTATGTTTTTTTAAAGAGACCTTATCTTTTACAGATACATACTGAATATTTATGGATGAAATTATATAATGTCTGGGATTTGCTTTAAAATAATAAGCGAGGGGAAGAAATGGGTGGGAGTATATGTGAAACAAGAATGGCTATGAGCTAATAAACAGTACATTTAGTGATGGGTACAGGAAGGCTGACTACACTATTTTCTTGACTTCTGTATGATTAGAATTTTCCACAATAGAAAGTTTTTCTAAAAATCTACTTCATGACTTTGTAGTAATAAGTAATTATCTAGAGGGCTTATCACCATGGCTGAAGATAACCTCTAAACATTGTTTTTCACTTTTATATTCCTTTCAATTAATTAATCACACCTAAAAGTACATTACTTAGACAAAGACCCATGGTTCATATGACTTTATCCACCTAGTAGTAATTTACTGAAGTTTCAAATTTAGAATTAGGAAATGCCAACCTTCAGAGTCCCAAACCTACCCTACAACAGCAGAGGCAACAATCCCAAATGCCTCCCTATCACTACTAATAAATTATTGCTTTCCTCTCACCTTGCAGAAATACTTGCAATCATTCATTTAGTCATTATTTTCATTAATTTATTATGTGTCCAGTATTAGGTGTAAGGATACAAATAAATACTAATACAGTAGATACTAATAAATACTAATACAGTAGACCCTTAGGGCTCCTGGCTGGTTCAGTCAATAGAGCATGCGACTCTTGATCTAGGGGTGGTGAGTTTGAGCCCCATGTTTGGCAGAGAGATTACTTTAAAAAAAACACAGTAGCCCTTTGGTTGAACACTAGATGAATACTTTTGAGTGCCAAATGCATTCAAGAAACAGTGCTAAGTAACTGTAACAAATACACAACCTAACTCTCTCCTAAAAGGCAGCTCTACTGGGCACATAAAAATGAACAGAGATGGGAATGCAAGCTGGTGCAGCCACTCTGGAAAACAGTATGGAGGTTCCTCAAAAAACTAAAAATAGAACCACCCTGTGACCCAGCAATTGCACTACTAGGCATTTATCCAAGGGATACAGGTGTGCTGTTTCCAAGGGACACATACATCCCCATGTTTATAGCAGCACTATCAAAAATAGCCAAAGTATGGAAAGAGCCCAAATGTTCATCGATGGATGAATGGATAAAGAAGATGTGGTATGTGTATACACACACACACACACACACACACACACACACACACACACAATGGAGTATTACTCAGCAATCAAAAAGAATGAAATCTTGCCATTTGCAACTATCTGGATGGAACTAGAGGGTATTGTGCTAAGTGAAATTAGTCAGAGAAAGACAAAAATCATATGACTTCACTCATATGAGGACTTTAAGACACAAAACAGATTACCATAAGGGAAGGGAAACAAAAATAATGTAAAAACAGGGAGGGGGACAGAATAGAAGAGACTCATGGAGAACAAACTGAGGGTTACGGGAGGGGTTGTGAGAGGGGGGATGGGCTAAATGGGTAAGGGGCACTAAGGAATCTACTCCTGAAATCATTGTTGCACCATATGCTAATTTGGATGTAAATTTTTTAAAAAATTAAAATAAAAAAATAGAAAATAAAAAAAACTCTCAGTAAATTAAGAAAAGAAAAAGCTTTCTGATAAAGGGTATTTATGAAAAAATTATCACTGATGAGCACTGGAAAAATAAATAAACAAACAGAGATGTGGTACTCGCCCTCACATAGTTTAAAAACTGATAGAGCCCATGAGACAAGAACCCAAACAACCAAGAATAGAAAGCTGAATGTGATAAATGGTCCCAAAATGATTCAGTCACCAAAGTGGGAAGTGGTGAGTAGTCAAGATTGGCGGGAGGATTTAAGTGTCTAGGTAGAGTTGGAAACTAAGGCTGGAACGGTACAATAGAGCCATTATGTGGAGTTAGGTTAAGGGATCTGAATTTTATTAGGCAGCAACAGAGAATTGTTTAATGTTACTGAGCAGGGCATGACACGCACAGAACTGTGACTTGGAACAATGCGTCTTGCAGCAAGTGGCAGAGCCCACAGACCACTCGTGGAAGACCAGTTCAAGCCTGAACTACATCTCCAGGCTCACAGCACACTCCTACATGCATGTGAACAAGCTTAATGACTAACAGATTTATAGCACCTAAGATGCACTTGAAGCTTTTGGAGACCGCGCTCCAGAGTACAGCACCCAGACCAGCACTGAACTGCCTCGGAGAAAACTTCCAGCCACAGCCTAGAGCAAAGCTTAGCAAACTTTTTTCCATAAAATGGTCAGATAGTAAGTGTCTCAGGTTTTGCAGGCCATGTGGTCTCTGTTGCAACTACTCAACTCACTAACACAACCAATGACAACAACGTGTAGATGAAGGAGCTGAGTTGTGCTCTAATAACATAGGACTTGGCCCTTGAACCATAGTTTGCCAACTCCTAGCCTAGAGTCTGGAGCCTCTTCCAGAACCCAAGTGACCAATCCAGATACAGACCAACTCCAACTCCTTCCAGAAAACTAGTGTCATTCATCAAAGACTAAGAAAGCTCCTTCAGAAGTACAATCCCTCTAGGCCTGAGGGTCCATCTGCCCACTGAAGAACCGGAGCAACTAATTCTCTGCCTAAGCTTGTGACAGCTAAACCCCATCAGGCCCACACCACTGTTATCCTTGCTTACCCCCCAAGGATACAAGCCCCTCCAAACGTCTTACTCTCCCACATCCTCTTTGCCTTTGCTCTTACTGTCTCCTCTCCCTAGAAGGGATGCTCACCTCCTACTCAGCTCACATGTCAATGCCACCTCCTCAGAGAGGTTTTCCCTGGTCCCCCAACCTATTAAAGCTCCCCTAGTCAGTCTCAATTACATTTCCATTTTCCATTCTTCATAGCACTTTGTACTATCTGAAATTATCTTATTTATTATATGTCTCCTCCCACAAAAATGTAAGTTCCATGAGATTGGGAAACTTGCTCATCTTGATCGCTACTGTATTTCTGGCCTAGTACCTGGTCCTCAGTACCAACTTATTAAATAAAATGAACAAATAAATGAGTTGCCCTATTTGCTCTGTGCTTCTTCCCTCCAACTACCCCTCTGCCTCCACCCCTTCCAACTTCTCTCCAATGCCTTTGGAAAAGCCTCTGTATTACAAAAACTTCCTTCTCTCCTCAACTCTTTTTTTTTAAGTGTATTTTGAGAGAGAGAGAGAGAGAGAGAGAGCGCACCCCAAGCAGGGATTCCACACTGACAGCGTGGAGCCTGACAAGGGGTCATGAGATCATGACCTGAGCTGAAATCAAGAGTCGGTCGCTTAACTGACTGAGCCAGGATATGGACCACCCAGGTGTCCATATCCTCAAATGGAAACCTGAGAACATGATTTTTCCTGCATGCTCTCAAGTGGAGGCTGCTTGTTTTCTCCTGTGCTGCACACCTTAGGGTCAGGCACCACACATACCCCCCCCCTTTTTATTTCCAGTCTTGTTTAAACACTTTCTCTCCAGTCCCACCCCCACTGCCACCCGCTCCCTCATTGGGTAAGTCTCTACTCATCCAGTTGAGCCCTGATGTCATTGCTCTAAAAACTCTGCCTGGGTACCTGGCCCACACTGCTGTCATCCAGATAATGTGCACCCCCCAGCCCCTGGAATGTTCTCATTTATGAGAGCATTTTTCATACTGTATTGCAACTATCAGCTTAAGGTATCTATCTCTTCCTTCACCCTATCCCCCGGAACTAGGCCATAAGCTCTGTGGGGGAAGGAACTTATCATAGTGCCTGAATGTAATGGGCTACCCATAAACATTTATTAAGTGAAAGAAGTCGTGGGGCACCTGGGTGGCTCAGTCGGTTGGGTGTCTGATTCTTGATTTTGGCTCAGGTCATGATCCCAAGGTCAGAGGATAGAGCCCCGCATCAGGCTCCATGATGAGCATAGAACCTACTTAAGATTCTCTCTCTTGGTTGGGGCACTTGAGTGGCTCAATCAGTTAAACGTCCAATTTTGGCTCAGGTCATGATCTCACGGTTATGTGGGTCCGAACCCTGCATTGGGCTCTGTGCTTACAGCTCAGAGTCTGGAGCCTGCTTCAGATTCTGTGTCTCCCTCTCTCTTTCTGTCCCTCCCCACTCACACTCTGTCTCTCTCTCTCTCTCTTTCAAAAATAAGTAAACATTTTTTAAAAATTAAAAAAAAAAGATTCTCTCTCTTGGGGCACCTAGGTGGCTCAGTCTGTTAAGCTGCCTAGTCTTGATTTTGGCTCAGGTCATGATCTCATGGTTTGTGGGTTCAAGTCCCACATCTAGCTCTGTGGGATTCTCTGTCCCTCTCTCTCTTCCTTTCCCCCACTAATGCACTCTCTCTCTCTCTCTCTCTCTCTCTAAAATAATAAATAAGGAAGGAAGGATGGAAATAAATAAATAAATAAATAAATAAATAAATAAATAAAAGAAGTCATAAGTTATTCCAACAGTGAGAGAAACTAAACATGGTGAGACCTAACAGGAAGCCTCTGCCAGTGAGAAATACTAAGGGTCTAGATTGGAGGAGTATGGCAGGAATGAAATGTAGAGTAGGACATGATGCCCCATACTTGTCAACGACATGCCATCTTTCTCACCAGATCTCTCCTCCTCCCTTCTGTTCATCTCATCAGCTGCCACCAGCACTCACCCCTGCCACTGAAGCCAGAAACCTGGGAGACATCTGCCCCCAACCCACTCCATCTAATCAGAGACCAAACCTCATGTCCAACTCTCCTTCCCCACCCCACTGCTTCCATCTTTGTTTAGAGCACCATCATCTCGCACCCCTGCCTGTTCCAGGTAAATCAGTCTTCAGGTCTGCCCTTCCTACAACCCTACAGTATCCCTCCTCTACAGACCTGGAAGAGTGAACTTTTTAATTATTTATTTTTTATTAATTTTTATTTGTTTTAAGAGAAAGAGTATGCACATACACACATAAGCAGGGGAGGGACAGTAGAAAGCGGGATAGCAAGAACCCCAAGCAGCCTCCACACTGTCAGCACAGCACCTGACAGGGGCTCAATCTCATGAACCACGAGATCATGACCTGAGCTGAAATCAAGAGTTGGTCACTTACCCAACTGAGCCACCCAGGCACCCCTAAAACAGTGAATTTTTTAAAGTGCAAATCTGAGTGTGTTATTCTCCTGATTAAACCCCTACGATGGCTTTCCATTTCCTTCATGGCTCTAGTTCAGGCTCTTAGCATGGCAGCCAAGGATAGCACTACATGATCCATCAGCTTCCAGAGGCTCTTCTCCTGCTCCCTCCCCAGCACCTTTTGCCCATAGTCAGTGTTATGCTCACCCTGGCTTCCCTGCCTGGGATGCCCTTCTTGGCTGTGTATGGACACATACATATGACTTCGTTCTTTCATTTATTTGTTTATTTATTTATTTATTATTTTAGAGAGAGAGAGAGTGTGCATTAGTGGGGGAGAGGCAGAGAGAGAGGGACAGAGAATCCCAGAGAGTTAGACGTGGGGCTCGAACCCACAAACCATGAGATCATGACCTGAGCCAAAATCAAGAGTAGGCTGCTTAACTGACTGAACCACCCAGGTGCCCATCATCTTTCAAGACCTAGTTCAAGCATCTCCTCTAAGGGGGTGCTTTGTAATGTCTCCCCATCCTTCCTTGAGACACTGCAGTCCTCCAAGCAGCCTTTTGCCTTAGCACCTCACGCCATATCTGGCACTTTATGTGTTTCCATTGGCTTCTCCAGAGCAGGGTCCCATATCTTAGTCAGCTTTGCATCCCCAGTGCCCAGCACATAGTGGGCAGTCAGTAACCATCTGAAAACTGAATGGAATCCAAGGAAGCTCTGGAGTGATCACCTGGGTGAAGGGGGAAATGATCTGCTGCCCTCTCCTGACAACATGAGGCATTGTCCTAACCACAGACACCATCCAACCTTGAAAAAAAAAAAAAAAAAAATTTGGAGGAGGAGTAAGCTGGAAAAGGGGAGGATGGAGAATAGAATTGGATTGAGGTGTTGGTGGGACACCTTCGTCCACTCCCACACTGTTCCTATGTCCATGCAAGCTAGGGTGCAAAAGCCAGGTCAGTGCTTCCAAAGGAGGGCATATCCTTAGAATGGGTCTGTCCCTCACACTGAACTGTAAACTCTAAATTATACTGTATTTGTTTTCCACTCTGTCCTGTTGTCATTGTTGTTGCTATTCCTGCTGTTTTCATTCATTTTAGTAGGCAATCAGTAATTTTTTCCTCCATTGTTTTAAAACATGTTTTTTGGGGCGCCTGGGTGGCTCAGTCAGTTAAGTGTCCAACTTCAGCTCAGGTCATGATCTCACAGTTTGTGAGTTCGAGCCCAGCGTCAGGCTCTGTGCTGACAGCTCAGAGCCTGTAGCTGCTTCAGATTCTGTGTCTCCCTCTCTCTCTCTGCCCCTCCCCCACTCGTGCTCTCTCTCACTCTCAAAAATAAATAATAAAACATTTTTAAAAATTAATAAATAAAACATGTGTTTTGTTCTTGTACATAGAAAGACTGAATTTGACCATTAGTTTCTCTTGATTTTAATTCAACTTCCCACTGGTCTAGTGTCTAGTGTTGTGTCTAGTGCTCTGGGTGTCTCTGCTTTCTGCCGAACTACAAACACCAGTTAGGATCCCCCACCCTTCACCCCTTCCCACAGCTTCAACAAGCCACGTGAAGTCATGGCAGGGGAGGGTGGCTTTCGGCAAGGAGAATCATTACCTTGCTCCTCTTGGGGCCATAGTCTTATTGCCTGCATTTTGACATGTGGAAAATTGTCTAACACCCAACATGAGAAATCGACTTGGTGAAGGAGCTTGAGACTGGAGACAGAAGTTGGTGAGTGATGTGTACCCAGATAGGTAAAGACTCAGAGCAGCTAAGATAGCCACCTGCAGAGAAACATCACCTCTTACTCATCTTTGAGTCCTTAATGTTTACCACACAAGGTACTCAGTAAATATCTAATGTTTGTTGAAATATTGAAAGGAGAGTACACACACACACACACACACACACACGAAAGAAAAAAAGGGACAAGGATGAGAGGCCCAACTTTTTATAGTGTGAATGATTAGAGCTGCCTGATAGATTTGCCCTAAATTTAGGGATTCACCCCACTAGAAAGGAAATGCCTTTTTCAATGAACAAATGATCTCTTCTGGGCTTCCAAAGAAGGCCTCCTCATCTCTTACTTAGTTCCGGTCCAATCATCCTACCTTTGAAGAGTTTACTGAACAACTTTGGAATGGGATCATAAACATTGTCTCCACATAAAACTGTACCTGCCCTCAAGTGGTTTACAATATACTTGGTGAGACGTAGCACGAATGAAGAAAATTGTTCCCTGTCCTCAGGAAGGGAACAATTGAGTCACCAATTCCTAAGTCATCTCACTGGAACACAAGGCGTCCATCTGTACCTGCCTTTTCAGAATAATTAGATGACCCTATAATACAGGATGAAATAGTCAACCAACAATCACTGGGCGCTGAAAACATGCACTGTAGAAAATAAGTAGAATTCAGGTGGAGCTACCAGGGAAAGCTTCCTGAAGGAGGCTGGGTTTGAACTCTCCTAGACTAGGTAGAAGTAGTAAAGAGAATGGAAAATTCCTTGTCCAGGGGTCTGGAGGCATCCTGGGTCTGAGGGACAGAAGTCTCATCAAAGCTCCAGAGGTGGAGAGACAGTGTAAGCCCGCCCGCGTTCTCAGCATGGAGTGTGCCACCAGGGCCAGAGAGAGAGGTGGAGAGGACAAGTGCATACCTCTCAAGATCCCAAATAGTGTGCTTTGGTGCCCTTTGAATATGGTCCCCCTCCAACAAAACCCATGCCCGTGCAGAGTGTAGTGAAGTGCTGGCCAGGCTGACAGCGCCACCTCAGAATGTCATCAGGGAGGCCTGCATTAGTTCAGAGACGACTGACGGGGTGGGGCATGCTGGGCAATCTGGAGAGCCAGAGTGTCTCAGACAGATGAGGTGGCCGTGACTCCCAGATCCGCCAACCTTCATGAACAGTGTCCCTTTGATTCGCAGAACTGTGTGACACTGTTCTGGAATAACAGTCAACAGCATGCCAGGTTCGCCCTCCCACCAGGTGGAGTGAGAGAGGCTGAGTCTTTTCTCCCCCTGCTCATTGCATCCCAGTCCAGCCAACACGCCCCTCCAAACTTCCAATGAACCGCCTAAACACTCCAATCCGAGTGGTCTCTTATCAGTGGAGGGCCAAATTCCTCTGCTTCCACCTAATAATCTCATCTCCCGCTCTCCGGCACACTCTACCCCATCCGAGGCCCATCTACTCTGTGCAGCAGGTGCTCATGTCCATTTTAGGGCAGCTCTCTCATACTGTTCTCACCTCCTGAACACCCTGCCCCCTCCACTCAGAACAGTATGGCAGAAACAAAATCAAGACTGGACACAGAAGCAAAGAAAAAGGCTCCGAATTGTTCCATAAACACTGAGTGCCGATATACCTCTGCTCTAACAAATCACCGCAGATGTGGGACTTCAAACAACACAAAGTGGTTATCTTACAGTGCGAGGTCAGAGGTCCAAAATCAGTCTCACTGGGCTAAAATCAAGGTGTCAGCTGGGCCACATTCCTTCCGGAGGCTCCAGGGCACCTGGGTGGCTCAGTCGGTTAAGCATCAATTTCAGCTCAGGTGTGATCTCACCGTTTGTGAGTTCAAGACCCACATCAGGCTCTGGGCTAACTGTGGAGCCAGCTTGAGATTCTCCTTCTCCCTCTCTCTCTACCCTCCCCCACTTGCATGCATGCGCTCTCTCTCTCTCAAAATGAATAAAGTTAAAAAAAAATAAAAATAAAGCAGTGCCTGGGTGGCTCAATTGGTTAAGTCTCCAACTTCTGTTCAGGTCATGATCTCACAGTTCATAGGTTTGAGCCCCATGTTGGGGTCTGTGCTGATAGCTCAGAGCCTGGAGCCTGCTTTGGATTCTGTGTCTCCCTCTCTCTCTCTGCTCCTCCCCTACTCACACTCTGTCTCTCTGTCTCTGTCTCTGTCTCTCTCTCAAAAGTAATGGGGCGCCTGGGTGGCGCAGTCGGTTGGGCGTCCGACTTCAGCCAGGTCACGATCTCGCGGTCCGTGAGTTCGAGCCCCGCGTCAGGCTCTGGGCTGATGGCTCGGAGCCTGGAGCCTGTTTCCGATTCTGTGTCTCCCTCTCTCTCTGCCCCTCCCCCGTTCATGCTCTGTCTCTCTCTGTCCCAAAAATAAATAAAAAACATTGAAAAAAAAAAAAAGTAAAAAAAAAACAACAAACAAAAAAACATTTAAAATAATTAAAAATAAATCAAAATAAAAATAGCATTTATAATAGCACCAAAACAAACAAAAAATTCCTAGGAATAAATCTAATAAAAGATGTGTGAGACCTCTATACTGAAAATAAAAACACAAAACATTACTGAAATAAAAGTAAAGAATATCCAAATAAATGGAGGAATATATCATGTTCATGGGTTGGAAAACTCAGTATTAGATGTCAAAACTCCCTAATTTGATTTATAAATTCAATGAACTCTCAATCAAAATCCCAGCATTTTTTGAAGACATTGACAAGGTGACTATAAAATGCATATGAAAAAAATCAAAGAATAGAAAAACCAAGGCAATCTTGAAACAGAAGAACAAAACTAGAAGACTAGTACCACAAGATATGAAAACTTATTTTAAAGCTAGAGCAACTAAGATAGTGAGATATTGGCACAAGGATAGATTAACAGACCAATGGAACAAAATAGAGTACACAAACAGATATAAATATATGGTCACATGTGACAGATGACAAAGGAGCTATAGAGCTACAGTAGTAATCAGGACAGCACGGTATTGACAAAGGAAAAGACAAACAGATCAATGGAACACAACAGAGTGTGCAGAAACAGATCCACATAAATACAGTCAACTGATTTTTCACAAAGGAGCAAAGGAGATACAACGGAACGAAGACCGTCTTTTCAGCAAACGGCACTGGAGCAATTGAACACCCCGGTGCAAAAAAAAGAATCCAGACCCAGACCGTAACCCCTTCACAGAATTAACTCAAACTGGATCACAGATCTAAATGTCTATGGGCAGAACTACAAAACGCCTAGAAGGTAACACAGGAAAAAAAAACCTAGATGACCTTGGTCATGGCAATGAGGTTTTAGATCAACACCAAAGTCATAATCCATGAAAGAAACAATGGATAAACTGGACTTCATTACAATTAAAAACTTCTGCTCTAAAAATCAATGTCAAGAGTATGGGAAGACAAGACACAGACAAGAAGGAAGTATTTGCAAAAGACACATCTGATAGTGGACTGCTGTCCAAAATATACAAAGAATTCTTAAGACTCAACAATAAGAAAACAAACAAATCTGATTTTTTTAATGTTTATTTATTTTTGACAGAGAGAGTATGAATAGGGGAGGGGCAGAGGGAGAGAGGGAGACACAGAATCTGAAGCAGGCTCCAGGCTCTGAGCTGCCAGCACAGAGCCCGATGTGGGGCTCGAACTAACAGACCACGAGATCATGACCTGAGCTGAAGTTGGATGCCCAACCGACTGAGCCACCCAGGCACCCCAAACAAATGTGATTTAAAAATGGGCCCAAAACCTTCACAGATATCTCACTGAAGATACACAGATGGCAAATAAGCATACAAAAGGGTGTTCTACATCATACACCACAGGGAAAAGAAAATTAAAATGACAAGAAAACACTATACACCTACTAGAATGGCCAAAATCCATAACACTGACAAAACCAAATGCTGATTAGGATGTGAAGTATTAGGAAAGAGAGTTCCTAACTGTCACTGGTGGGAAGGCAAAACACCCAATTTGCAATATAGTTTAGCGGTTTCGTACAAAACCAGACATACTCTTATCATACAATGGTTTACCCAAAGACGTCTAAAACTTATGTCCATACAAAAACCTGCACACAGGTGTTTGTAACAGCTTTATTCAGTTATTGGTATATGGTATGGTATATGGTACATACATGTCATTACAAATTTGTCCAAATCCATAGAATGTACTAGACCAAGAGGGAACCTGGGGTGCCTGGATGGCTCAGTCGGTTAAGTGTCCAACTCTTGATTTCAACTCAAGTCCATCTCGTGAGTTTGAGCCCCACGTCAGGCTATTTGCTAACAGTGCAAAATCAGCTTGAGATTCTCTCCCTCTCTTTCTGCCCCTCCCATGCTCATGCACTCTCTCTCTCTCTCTCCTCTCCCCTTTCTCTCTCTCTCTCAAAATAAATAAACTTAAAAAAAAAAAAAAAAAGACCAAGAGTGAACCCTTATGTAAACTATGGGCTTTGACTGGTGGTAATGTATTGATGCAGGTTCATTGATTTTAACAAATGTACTCCTCTGGTGGGGGGATGTTGATAATGGGGAGAGGCTATAATGGGTGTGAGGGTAGGGTTCTAGGCGAAATCTCTGCGCCTTCTGCTCAGTTTTGTTTTGCACCTAAAACTTCTCTAAAAACTAAAGTCTATTAGAGAAAATCACCAAGCATAAAAAATACATTAGTAAACTGAACTTCATTAAAATTAAAATGTTCATCAAAACATACCATTATGTGGAGTGCCTGAGTGGCTCAGTCCGTTAAGCATCTGACTTCGGCTGAGGTCATGATCTCACAGTCCATGGGTTCGAGCCCCACATCGGGCTCTGTGCTGGCAATGGAACTTGGGATTCTCTCTCCTCCTCTCTCTCTCTGCCCTTCCCCACTCATGCTTTCTCTCTCTCAAAATAAATAAACTAAAAAAAAAAACACATATCATACCATTACGTGAGTGAAAAGTCACACTACAGACCAAAATATTGCAATATATCTGTCAAAGCAAATCATACCTATAATATATAAAGAAATTCCAAAATTAATAACAAAAACATAGACAATGTAATCTTTTAAAATGGGCCAAAGATACAAACAGGTACCTCACAAAGATTTGAACAACCCATACAGATGGCCAATAAGTATATGAAAAGGTGTTCAATTTCATTGGCTATCAAGGAAATACAAATTACATAGCACTACTTCCCCCAGATAAGCTAAATTTAAAAGGACTGACAATACCATGTTTTGGCAAGAATGAGCAAGAACTAGAACTCTCAGACACTCTTGGTGGGAGTGTAACTTGATACCATGACTTCGGAAAATTGGCAGTATCCACCAAAGCTAAATATAAGGAAAACCCATGACCCAGCAATTGTGTTTATTAGGTATATACCAAACTGAAATGAGCACTTGTGTCTCCAAAAGTCATGTATAAGTATGTTCACACGGTGGCTGCGTGACTCAGTCGGTGAAGCGTCCGACTTTGACTTAGGTCATGATATTGCGGTTTGTGAGTTCAAGCCCCACATTGGGCTCTCTGCAGTCAGTGTAGAGCCTCCTTCAGATCCTCTGTCCCCCTTTCTCTCTGCTCCCCCTCCCTCTTGCTCTCTCTCAAAAATAAATAAACGTTTAAAAAAAAAGAATGTTCATAAAAGCTTTGTACATAATAGCTCAAACCTGGAAACAACTCCAATATCATCAATTGAATGGGTAATAAAATTGTGATACAGTCACAAGATCAAATATTATATAACAACAAAAGGTAATGAACTACTCCTGCATATAACAAAATGGATGAATTTCACACACAATGTAGAATGAAGGAAGCCAGTCAAAAAAGTACATACTGTATGATTCCTTTTGAATGATGTCCAAACACAGATAGAATTAATCTATGGTGATAGAGGTCAGAATAGTGGTTACTCCTACTCCTAGGGATGACTATTGCCCAAGCAGGGGACATGAGGGAGGCTGCTGGGGTGCTGAAATGCTCTATATCTTGATCTGGGTGGTAGTTAGGTATATATGTGTGTGTGTGTGTGTGTGTGTGTGTGTGTGTATACACACACATGTGTGTGTATACACACACATGTGTGTATACATTTATATATATGTATACATACACACACACGTGTGTATACATATATATGTATGTATATATATACCTATATATATACACATATATATGTGGGTTCATATATATACATATATATGTGTATATATATATATATATATATATACACATATATATGTAACAATTTATCGAGCTGTACATTTACATATTTTTTAAGTAAATAGATAATACTACCCATCTTTCCAGATCTTCCTTAAGTTCTAGCTCTTTCTGAGGCCTTCCCAGCATACTTTCCCCCTTACCAGATCTGGGCATTTTGCTCTCTGAAACAGTGCCACACTGATTCGCCCTTGGTTTTGCTCTAACTTCTCTGTGTGAGCATCTCAAGGGTAGGGTACTTCTGTTGTAGACTCTAGGCACCCTACAAACCCTAGTGATGACCTTGGAACTCAATATGTGTGCAGTAAATAACTTTATACCAACTGGCCATTTATAGGAAGTAGTAGCAGCAAGCATTAGTGGGCACCAGTCTTGAGGAAGGGATGAGGGATGTTCTCCATAACTCTATCTTTCCTTCCCATGGGAAAGAGAGGACAGTTGGGATGTCGAATAATTGATCAATGAAGGAGCAGACCAAGAACCCCTTTATAAAAGGATACCCTTCTCCCCCAAAGGTGTATGAGGCTTTGTCTGGTCTATCCCAGAATCTATGTGAGTATTTCCAACCTTGGTTAGGGTTCCCAGTATCATATGAAGTAATTAAACCTGAGGAAGTGAGCCCAAGGAAATACCAGAATAGTTTCCCTGGAGGTGGCTAGTTGTGGAGAGAACCCAGGTGAAAGGTTAAAGACAGAGATGTTCTGAATACACATTCTGAATAAATGCTAAAAGAATAAACATTAAGCCAATATTTGACTAACTGGTAAAGCTATTACTGATATAGAACAAACTTCTGGGAAATAAGAATAAATCTGAACTTTCACATAAATTTTTTATTATTATTACAATTTAAACACTTTAATTTTTTTAAATGTTTGTTCAATTTTGAGAGGGAGAGGGTGAGTGTGAGTGGGGAGGGGCAGAGAGAGAAGCCCAAGCAGGCTCTGTGCTATCAGCTCAGGGCCCGATGTGGGGCTCGAACTCGCCAAACACGAGATCATGACCTGAACCTAAGTCAGTGCTTAACTGACTAAGCCACTCAGGTTCCCCCAGAACTTACTTAATGTAAGCAGACCAACTATAGAAGTTTGACACTATACTGAAGGAAAAATAATTTCTTAATTTTTCAGTAATGACAGCTACTGGGTTGCTCCTGTGGTCATTACAGTGCACATTTATGATATTAAATATACATTTACTTTCAAATGAGGACAATAGAGGGCAAGATTGTATTTTTCCGAAATGAAAATCTCCGTTTTAATTATGTTAATTAGACATGATGACAACCACGACAAACACCTGATCTTCAATCACACTCAAGTTTGGGAACCTAGAAATAATACCAAAGTAAGTATTTGGCTATATGACCCTCTGAAAAACAAGGCCGAAGCCATATTTCAGTGCATTCATAGATACAGGGGATGAAGATTGGCTACTTTTTACGACCTTAGGATCAAAACAAAAAAATATATATTTATCTGTGGTGGGAAATTTTAGTTTTAAAAGGAAGAAAAACTCTTTACTTAGCAGGATAACCACTAAATATCCTGTCCTCCTGTCCCCAGAGAGATCAGATAATGGTGGAGCCCAAGGAAATATTAGGACCAAATCTTTACCATCACAGGATTCCGGGTCTCTTTGGAATGACAAATTATCAGCACACAAAGACACTATGAGTTAGAATTAGGTAGATTCATAATTGAGTGTTAAAGAGCAAAAGGTACAGATATGATTTAACATCAGGAGAGAGCACTCCTCTGGAAATGACAGAGCAAACCCAGTGGCTCTCAACCTAAAGGCCAGAGCCAGGGTCCTCCAGGGCTTCTATTTCATGGTCCAGCAATCGACAGCCTGAATCAATAAAACGGGGCACTAGGGTTATTACGACTTACTTATTACCATGTGCCATGCACTGCTTTGAGTACTTCACACATAATAATTCATTTACTCCTCCCAGGAAAACCCCTATGAGGTAGGGACTATCACGATTCCCAATTTAGAGCTCAGGAAAACTTGCCCAAGGGCCCACAATGTGTTCAATGATGAAACCGAGATTTGAACCCAATCCAGAGCTCAAGAGCTTTACACTATGCAGATCTCTCTTATGTGCAAACTTCACACAGACGTCTACCAATTTTCAAGTGTATGAAAATGGACCAGTAAATAAATAAGTAAATATATGTATGCTTCATGAACTATGGAGCAGCTGTTTTGGTCAGTAGTATAGTTTGTATTTCCTCAGTCAAAAGACACCGAAAGTAGCAAGAAATGATATAAGTCCTTAACATTTTTAGTATTACATTTTTTAAAAATTCCAATATAGTTAACATACAGTGTTATATTAGTTTCAGGTGTACAATATAATGATTCAACAATTTTTTTTAATGATTCAATAACTCTATACGTTACTCTAAGAGTACTCAGCGTACTCTTAATCCCCTTCACCTATTTCACTCATTCTCCCAACCCACCTCCCCTCTGGTAACCATCAGTTTGTTCACTATAGGTAAGAGTCTCTTCTTTGTTTTTTTTCTGAAATCCCACATATGAGTGAAATCATATGGCGTTTGTCTTTCTCTGACTTATTTCACTTAGCCTTACACTCTCTAGATCCAGCCAGTTGCTGATAATGGCAAGATTTCATTTTTTATAACTGAGTAATATTCCATTGTGTGACTATACCACATCTCTACCCATTCATCTATCAATGGACACTTGGGTTGCTTCCATAATTTGACTATTGGAAATAATGCTACAATAAACATAGGGGTGCAAATATCCCTTCGAATTAGTGGTTTTGTATTCTTTGGGTAAATACCCAGTAGTGTTTGTTCTTCTATTTTTAGCACAAATCATATTGGTGATATTCTAATTCTTAGGCTAGGTGGTATACTCCCAAGGTTCATTATGTTGGTATGTTATATAAAGTGTGCATGTGTACATGTATAAACACACACACATACTCAACTCACATAATTTTAAGTGATTCAAATGTGTGTGTGTGTGTGTATATATATATATATATATATATATATATTTTTTTTTTTTTAACATTTAAGAGTATTGGCAGTCTAAGGTCAAAATAGCAACTTTAAAAACCAAGGGGGGTATTTGGGTACCTGGGTGGCTCAGTCAGTTTAGCATCCGACTTCAGCTCGGGTCATGATCTCATGGTCCGTGAGTTCAAGCCCCACGTCGGGCTCTGTGCTGACAGCTCAGAGCCTGGAGTCTGCTTCAGATTCTGTGTCTCCCTCTCTCTCTGCCCCTCCCCTGCTCACGTTCTGTCTCTGAAAAATGAATAAACCTTAAAAATTTTTTTTTTAAATAATGGGGTCTTTATGTCTGAAGGATGGGCCTAGCATTACAAAGATGAACCAGATGAACTCAGGAAGGCTGATTTTGGTAATAACACAGCTTCTGACCACAGCATGAGTCATGTACAGTATAAAGTGGATTATTTAAAAAAAAAAAAAAAAGTATGTTCTCTTCTTCAACAAAAGGGGAAAATTTTGGAAGGGTTTTGAATGAGTGAATAATACCAGTGAAAATAATTACACTCTTAAACATCTTTAATGGGAGTACTAATTTAAATGGGCTGGGACAAAGGGGTAAGTCAGGGGAGGGAAAGAACAAAACGTCTGCACACTTTCTACATTAAGTATGTGTAAGTTTTACAATCAGAAGAATATAATGTAAAGGACTGGGGGAAAAAAATCTAGAAACAATAAGGCTCTGGTCTGGGAATTCAAAAATCCAATGCCTATTGCTTCTCCCTTCTCCTTTCCATTCCCTAGCTCCTCTTATACTCAAAAGGGGTCAGAATTTTCTCACTGGAAACCTGTCCCTCCTATCCTTCCCCTTTCCCTTCCACCCCATCGTTCTCCTCTCTAATAGACCTCTGTATTCTTAGCACTCTGCCCCCATCTCTACCATTACACTTATCACATAATCACATTATCACATAATGACCATTGTTTAGTAACCACCCACTTGAAGGCAGGCACTGTGCTAGACACCTGCCATGTGTTTCCTCTTTCCTAACCATCACAACTACTTCCATTGACCAATGTTACTATCCCTATAACCTGCCCCAAATCAGATAGTATGCCAGTGACCCAACTCTCTGCTTACTCCAAAGCACATGCTCTTTCTGTTATTATGTGTTCAGGCAATGGCAGGTGCATCTTAAGCACTCAATATGTACTGACAAGAACTAAAAGACGCAGACTTATGCTGTTTGCTTCCAATTAGGAAACAGATGCAAAAAGCAGTCCTCTAAAGGTGAACTTTTCTTTTCCATCCCAACTGGTTCTTCCAGATAATACCCAATGAACCTAGCATCAAAAGAAACTATCACATGATGGGATAGCCCTGTGCATAAACCAACAGCAAGATAACTGCCAACCCAGCAAGCCAGCACCTTCCCCACCACCTCTGTCTCCTGGAGTTTTGGAGGACCTCCATTCACAGTTATTTCCTCCTTTACTGAGGAAAAAAGAAAAAAAATTTTAACCCCCCATACCCTCCCGCTGAGGGTATACCCAGTCATCTAATGAGAAATGTCTTAGTTGTGGCTAAAGTCATTTGCTGTAGGGGTGCCTGGGTGGCTCAGTTCGTTAAGCGTCCGACTTCGGCTCAGGTCATGATCTCACCATTCCGGAGTTGAAGCCCCATATCTGACTCTGTGCTGATAGCTCAGAGCCTGGAGCCTGCTTCAGAGTCTATGTCTCCCTCTCTCTCTGCCTCTCCCACACACACCCCCTCTAAAATAAATACACATTAAAGTCATTTGCTGTAAACTGCTGGAGGAGACGGTTTTATTTCTTCTGTATCCCCTTCCCCTCAAGTTCCATCAGAAAAGACTACAGTGAATTATCAAATTATGTTATGGTATTGAAATTTCATCTATAATAGGGCAAATTAAATTGCGTACCTAAATGGGAGAGTTTGCACAGGACCAGGCACATAGCAAGGACCAGGCACAAGCAACAAGTTTGCACAGGACCAGGCACAAGCAAATTAAATTGCGTACCTAAATGGGAGAGTTTGCACAGGACCAGGCACATAGCAAGGACTCCAAAAAATAAATAAATAATTATTATTGGAATACAAATTTATGCAGCCAATAACTGCTCACCAGGCACTATGTTAAACGGTTGAGTGCTGAGCAAAACCGACTCTCCCTAGATGTATCTTTTTGTCAAAGGCTATTTAGCTCTGACTTGCCACACAAATGCTCGGTACTCCACAGGCAGTCGCTAAATACTTCGAAACCAAGTATTAAGAAAAGATTCCTTCCCACGGGCCTTTGATAAGATGGAATGACTTTTTTCGTGACTTGAAACCATTCTTATTTTTAAATATTAACCTAAACGGTCGTTTTATTATTGCCGGGTTAGGTCCCTTTAATATGTGCCCCATTTAAAGAGCCCTCAGCTCAGCGGGTCATTTCTTGCAGATCTGCTCCTTGTAGCATTTTAAAGAGCTGAAGGCGGCACGTGTTGCCGGCTCTGGGGCAATCAAGGCTGCTTTCCCCAATTCTGTGCAGTGGGGTTACATCTTTTCACTCACTTTCTCCCCAATTCGTTAAGTATATACACCGAGTAAAGATGGAGAGATCATGCTGTCCGCGCTTATGACCGGCTTTTATAAAAATGCGCGTCTCGGGTCCCGGGGAGACGGACGCGCTGCCACTCACATCCGGCTACAAGGCTCTAAGCAAACCACGCTGCAAGATGCAATGTATAGGGCGGATCTGGGGCGGCTGGTAGGCTCGGTATTGGAGTGATGTAGGGGGATGGAGAAGGATCTGGAAGAATCCGGTTAGACCGGGAAACGGACGGGGGAGGGCCGGGGAAGGGCGCTGGGCCGGAGGGGAGCAGGAGTAGTGAGCGGGGGAAACCCCCAGAGTCCTAGAGTTTCAGGAGTGGGGGCAGGGGAGAGCCAAGCAGCTAGGAGAAGATATGACCCCCCCACACGGAAAAAAAAAAAAATTAATATAAGCACCCTTAGTACTACAGCCCGAACAGGCTTAGACGCCGCCGTCTCTAGAAAGTTCTCCACCTCCTCCCCCTCCGTCCGTCGCTCCCGCCCCAGCTCCTCCCAGCCCCTCCCTCCGCGGCGGGGTGGGACCAATCGCTCCCCGCGGCCGCTCATTACCCACCTACTCCTGCTCCCGCGCCCGATCCGCCGCGGGCTGCGAGCGCGCCGGTAGCCAGAGGTGCTCGAGCCTTCGACCGGTTCGCAGCTGGGTGGCCGCCGCGCTAGCGCCTTCCCGCCCGCACGCCCGTGCAGACAGGCCCGTACGAGAGGGCTTGGCTCGCGCCCAGTGCTCCCGGAGTAAACGGCGCACCGAGTGGCGATGACCGCCGAGGAGATGAAGGCGGCCGAGAGCGGGGCGCAGTCGGCGCCGCTGCCCCTCGAGGGGGTAGACATTAGCCCCAAGCAAGACGAAGGCGTGCTGAAGGTAGGGGGATGGGGGGCACGGCAGACGCCCATCGCAGCCGCCCTTCCCGCCGAGCCTGGGAGCCCCGGGCCGCCTCTGCAGCGTCCGGGCGGGTCGTTGAGCCGGGCCGGCGGCCGGTTGCATCGCCTTCCTGGATCTAGCTGCGTTGGTCGGGCTGGGAGGGCCGCCGCACGCTCGCAGGGGGTGGCCGATGTGCGCGGGCCTCCCCACGGCCGTTCTCCGGCCCCCTGGGGGGGGCCCGCGATGCGGGTGAGGCCCCGGCCCCCCAGCCCTGCGGCGCCCGGGCCCGGGACTGCAGCGCCAACTCCGGCGTGCGCGGTGCAGCGCGGAGGGAGGGGCGGGGCCGCAACGCTGCACGCGAGCTGCAGCTAGGGGGCCCCGGGCGACATGCACCCGGGCCCGCTCCGGCTCCTTTCCCTCACCTCAGCTCTCCGCGACCCTGCGTCCCCGGCCAGGCCGCCCGCCGCAGCGGGAAGTCCCTGGCCGCCTTCGCTGGCGGTGCTGCGAGAGCTCGCCCACCCCACCCCCCGGGCAGTTAAACATTAGCTAGGACCTGAAGCGGGTCACCAGAGTTATTTCCTGGCCCAGAGGCCTTTGTACGACTTGGCGTCCGGGGCCTCGCCGTGAAAGAGGTTCTGGTGCCCTCCGTCCCCTTGGTTACCCTCTTCCTAAAGGCTGGGACTCAGCTAGGTCACCCGCTCGGCCATGCTGCCCCCCTCCCCCCCGGCCCCGGGAAAATCAGGGAGCAGTGCATGCCGGGACCTGTAGTTCCCCTCCCACCTCGCCCTCTGCCGTCTTGATTTGGGGCATGGGGTGTGGGGCCGGGAGGAGGTGCTTTGCTGGGAGCCTCGGAGGAGGGAAAGGGAGGGATCTGGCATTCGGGGAAGGGCATCTTGACCTGGGTCTGAACGACTGATGGTGCTTCAGATTCAGAACAGGTTTTGCAGAGTACAGGATGGTGAAATCAGCCTGGATTTCATACCTCCTCCTCAACCAGTGTTTCTTTTCGTCCTGGCCTCCCACTGCTCAGTTCCACGTGTGTGTGTGTGTGTGTGTGTGTGTGTGTGTGTGTGTGTGTGTGTGTGAGAGAGAGAGAGAGAGAGAGAGAGAGAGAGAGAGAGAGAGAGAGATACACAGACCTGAGCAAAGCTAGAGATCTTGGCGAGCCCTTATCTGGTCCAGAAACGCTCCTGGTTTTGCCCCACATGTTCGAATCTTAAGCTGTTCTCCCAGTGGGCATGTGGCTTCCCCTTCTTTCCAGCATTCTGGTGATTTCTACAAGGTTATTCATCCCAGAAGGGCCATTTCCCCTTTTTTTCCTCCAGTCCTTCCCCTTTGCCTTTCTATTCCTCAAGTCATTTGTCCTTTTCCTTAGAAGGTATACCTATCCAGGTGATCCATGGAGTCTCCTTGTCACCTCTTTTAAGTGTTAAAGAAGAGGAGCAGAACTCAAGTTCCTGAGAAATGCTCTTAGCCCAGAAATAAAAGACTTAATTAGCCTACCAGTCAGGAATGGTGGTGTCCCAAGTCAGTTTAAGGGCCCAAGTGAGAGCCCCTGTGCTTATCAGTGACCTGGTATTTTAGGACTGCTACTATCCTGTTCATTATTCATATTCTCATCCTTGTCTTATCTGCAAACCAGATCTTGATCTGACGACCACTGGCATTTCTTTGCTGCTGATGATGATCATCTTTTAACTTTTTACCAATGTAATTCTCCAACCCTGATAGAGATTATTATTGCTAGTTTACAAATAAGGTCTAGAGAGTTGGACTTGTACAAGATCATACAGCAAAAACTTGAACCTCAGGTCTTTTGGCTCTAGTTTTCAAACCAAGTTTTATGTTCCACCTCAAGTAAAATGGGGGGAGGGGGTGAGAGGTCAGTTGACTTCTACCCAAACTCCATATTAGAATCATTTGAGGCTTAGTCCCTTGGCTTACAAGGAAGCAGACGATTCCTTCTGGGTTTCCATCAGAAGTATGCAGGTAGCGTGGGTGCCTCTTTCTGCCCCCATGCCTGGGTACTCACCTTCTCACCCTTCCTCCCAGGTCATCAAGCGAGAGGGCATGGGCACAGAGTTGCCCATGATTGGGGACCGAGTCTTTGTCCACTACACTGGCTGGCTGTTAGATGGCACTAAGTTTGACTCCAGTCTGGACCGCAAGGACAAATTCTCCTTTGACCTGGGCAAAGGTAGGCATGGTTAGTGGGTTGGTAGTGTAGGCTCTGTGGAGGGTATAAGCTGTCACAAACAGAAACTATTCTCTCAGAAGTTTAAGGAGGAATGGTTTGTTACACTCTGTTAATTTTTCTTCTGTTACTCTTTTTTTTTTCTTCTATTCTTCTGTAACTATCGATCTCTGATCTCTATCTCACCTTCCCTGATCATCTCTGAACACCTCAGTTCCTGTTCAGGGATGGACTGCCTTATTCCTTAAACTCCTTTGTTCCAGAGTTGAGTGGGGGTTTTTTTGTTTTGTTTTTCCTTTACTTTTCTCTTTTTAAGAGGTCTGAGACCTGACAGCACTTATTGCAACTAAGTTTTCTACTTTTCTAAAGAGTGTCTAGCCTCCCCTTGGGCGTGGTATAATAAAAGTCTTTTGGAGCCAGTGTTTGAGCCCAGAGTCGGATCCCTGCCAAAGAGGACCTGTTTGCTTTCTATACCTACAGGGGAGGTCATTAAGGCTTGGGACATTGCTGTAGCAACCATGAAGGTGGGAGAAGTGTGCCACATCACGTGCAAACCCGAATATGCCTACGGTTCAGCAGGCAGCCCTCCAAAAATCCCCCCCAATGCCACACTTGTGTTTGAGGTGAGTGTCCAGGAGCAGAGAGCAAGGCGAAGAACCAGCCTTATCTCGCCTGGGTCCTGGCTGCCCTCCAGCCCTTCCTGCCGCTTGGAGACAATGTAGCCAAGGCTAAGGGCCTGGCCTTAGAGGAGGAAGAGACAGGGAGAGGGCAGCTCACTCTGCTGTACACATAGCATGCTGCTGCCAGAGAGCAGCAGCTGATGGAGGTCTCGGGTGGAGAGAAGTGGCCACAAACCCTTCTTCGGACCTGAAGCAGGGTGAGGGTTGAGGCATGTTTTATGTCAGGAGCAGCACCCAGAGATTGGTTATAATTTTGACTGGAAGAGGTCAGGAGGTCTATACATTCTAAATGACAGTATGGAATACCAGTGCTTTAGGATCAGAGGAGGGGAGGGATGCGCCCCGTGGGTCAAGGGGATGAGGAAAGCTTTCACTGAGAGGTGGAACTTCATTCATTCCGAGGATGGCTTAGCCCTCATTACTGGATACTTGGAGAATGTTCAGAAGACTACTGAAAGATGTTGGGTCATTTCCAATGCCTACCAGATTGGCCTTCTCAAGTAGCTGGATTAGAATAGGCTGGAACGTGTCCTTCCTGTGTGGAGCCAGGTAGTAAATGGATGGATCTTCTGAGGTCAACAAAAGCCGTGGGACTGGCCCACCCCTACCAGAGTTGAGACTAGAGCCCCCGGGACTTAGAACTTTTGCTAAGTGCCATTTTGTCCACTCCTGGTCTGGCAGTTACTAAGGACTGTTCTGAGTGAGGGAGAAGTTGCATCTCACTGCTGATGGAGTTAGTGCCCAAAGGAGTCGTGTTGCCTTATGTGTTGTCCCACAGGTAGAGCTCTTTGAGTTCAAGGGAGAGGACCTGACGGAAGAAGAAGATGGCGGAATCATCCGGAGAATACGGACTCGGGGTGAAGGCTATGCCAGGCCCAATGAGGGCGCTATCGTGGAGGGTGAGACAGTATAGTCTGGGATTTCCATTCTGATTCTGGTACTTAGGCCCTGGGTGGTTCTGGGCAAGTCACTTCCTTTTTTCTTTTCTTTCTTTTTTTTTTTTTTTTTTTTAATTTAATTTTATTTATTTATTTTTTTCAATGTTTATTTTTGAGGAAGAGACAGAAGATCGTGAGTGGGGGAGGGGCAGAGAGAGACAGAGGAGACAGACACTGAATCCAGAGCAGGCTCCAGGCTCTGAGCTATCAGCACAGAGCCTGACAGTGGGGCTCGAACCCACAAGCTGTGAGATAATAACCTGAGCCTAAGTCGGACGCTCAACCAACTGGGCCATCCACGCACCCCATGTCACTTCCTTTTCTGATCCTAATTTCTTGTCTGAGAGACGAGGGATTGGACCATTTCCTCTTAATGTCCCTCCAGCTCTGAGAACACGACAAAGACATCTTGGGGGCAGGAAGTGATGAGGTGATAGAGGGAAGCCGGTGGCATCCTTCCTCAATCCCCTGCCTGCTCACATCCCTGACATTGCCTCTTTTTCATGCCAGTTACACTGGAAGGGTACTATAAGGACCAGATGTTCGACCGGCGGGAGCTCCGCTTTGAGGTTGGTGAGGGGGAGAGCCTGGACCTGCCTTGTGGGCTGGAGAAAGCCATTCAGCGCATGGAAAAAGGAGAACGTTCCATTGTGTACCTCAAGCCCAGGTGAGGAGTGGGTGCTTTGTATAACAGATGGGGTGATCAAAAGTCCAAGATCCACATGTCCACAGTTAGTTGTGTAACTGGACACTTGTATCTTTTCCTCTGTGTGTGTTCACTACTCCCACAGCTTCAGTAGAGGGCCCTGCAACTCTGTGCACAGCAAAAGTGATCTCCATATTTAGGAGCACGGTCACAGTTGTCCACATCTCAAATCAAAGGCTAACCTTTTCAGTCAAGGCTGCTCAAGATTCCCTCCTTTACCAATGTAAAAATTTTTATTTTCCATTAATGTACTCCATCATTGTGATATTTATTAAAACATGCCTATTATGTGCCAGGTATAATGCTGAAAATTCCCAGGTATTCAAAGACCTTATTCCTGCCTTCTAGTGACTCGTTGCTCAGTGAGCTTTAGCAATTAGTAATTGAGTAATCATCCCAGTGTGTAGTGTGCGTGAGGAGGATGTGGAAGATGCTAAGAGACCAGCTAATTGTGTGAAGAGGTCAGGGAAGATTTTGCCAAACAGGAAACATTTGAACCAAGTCTCAAGGGATGGGAAGTTACTTTGCAGGAAACAGACAGGAAGCCTTTTCAGTAGGGAGCGGGTTAAGCATGGCAGCGGTGACCTAGATTTTTTTTGCCCCCCTCCTTCCCCCCAGCTATGCTTTTGGCAGTGTTGGGAAGGAAAAATTCCAAATCCCACCAAATGCTGAGCTGAAATACGAAGTACACCTCAAGAGTTTCGAGAAGGTGAGCTTGCTCGAGGTCTTCTCTGTCCCGGAATCTGTCCCGGTAGGTGGCCTTGAGGTAGTTCACAGCTTTGTTTCTGTCTTGGGATTAGGCCAAGGAGTCTTGGGAGATGAACTCCGAGGAGAAGCTGGAACAGAGCACCATAGTGAAAGAGCGGGGCACGGTGTACTTCAAGGTGAGCCAGCATCTGGGGCCTGGGGGAAGGCCCCTCTGGGCCCATCCTTCCTCCTGATGCCTGAAGTCCTTTTCTGCCAGGGAGAGGATGGCGGCGGCGGGAATGCCTATAGTCTTCACCTAGTAGATCTAGCTGCTCTTGCTGGAGGAGGAGGGGAGGCAGGACTTCTCATGCCCATACATCACTGATGTCTACAGAGTCTGACAGCCTGGTGCCCCTGAACCTGTGTCTATTGCCTAAGCCTCCCTCCCTCTCTAGGAAGGCAAGTACAAGCAAGCTGTACTGCAGTACAAGAAGATTGTATCCTGGCTGGAATACGAGTCGAGTTTCTCTAATGAGGACGCACAGAAGGCACAGGCCCTTCGCCTGGCCTCCCACCTCAACTTGGCCATGTGTCATCTGAAACTACAGGCCTTCTCAGCTGCTATCGAAAGCTGTAACAAGGTGAGGCCCTTTTAGAGAAGGCATGGGAGCAATGTTCACGGATTTGGCTGGGTGAGCTGCCAGCAGGTCTGAAACTTGGTCTCAGTGACTAGGATAGGGGAGGATAGTAGGTGGGCTAGTGGAAGCTCAGAGATGAAGGGCCCAGAGGCAAGGGCTCTTGGCTTTAGTGGTAGGAGAAGCAAGCACCTTGGCTTTAGTGGTAGGAGGCGGCTGACACAGGTAGAAGGTAACACTGGATGGGAAAAACCGCTATGGCATTTTCTCGGCCCTGGTTCCTAGTCTGTCCCTCTTCTTTTTTTTTTTTTTTTTTTTTAACGTTTATTTTTGAGACAGAGAGAGACAAAGCATGAATGGGGGAGGGTCAGAGAGAGGGAGACACAGAATCTGAAACAGGCTCTGAGCTGTCAGCACAGAGCCTGACGCGGGGCTCGAACTCACGGACCGCGAGATCATGACCTGAGCTGAAGTTGGCCGCCCAACTGACTGAGCCACCCAGGCGCCCCATGTCCCTCTTCTATACCTGCTTTATTCTAGAGAAAACGAAAATGTTGTCATGGGTCTTTCTCTTTCACCTAAAGCTCTGTTTTCCCTTTGCTTCTTGGACTAACTGGGATTCTTTCTTAAACCTTGGTTTGTTCATTTAGTGCCCCAAAACTCCTTTCTGGGGTGGAGCCAGCCATTTCCATTCTGCCTCATCCTGCGGAGTGAGGACTACCTTTGGAACCCAGTCTTGGCCACAGGTTGCAGGGACTGACGTCTCACTGTTGCTTCCTTAGGCCCTGGAACTGGACAGCAACAACGAGAAGGGCCTTTTCCGCCGGGGAGAGGCCCACCTGGCGGTGAATGACTTTGACTTGGCACGGGCTGACTTCCAGAAGGTCCTGAAGCTCTACCCCAGCAACAAAGCCGCCAAGGCCCAGCTGGCTATCTGCCAGCAGCGGATCCGCAAGCAGCTCGCTCGGGAGAAGAAGCTCTATGCCAACATGTTTGAGAGGCTAGCTGAGGAGGAGAGCAAGGTAAGGATTGGGACAGGGAACAGTTGGGATAGACAGAAGAGGAGGCTAGGCCTAACCCAAGTGCCGTGGCTGTTCATGCCTCTGGTTGTATGGGTCACTCCTGGAAACCAGAAGCTACCCTTGTCTCTGGAGGAAGAACATGTATGTTCCTTCAGCACAGAACCCTGTTGTGGGGGCCACACTTCCTCAGTGATCAGGGCTAAAAACCCACTCACAAGCCCCAGAGGTGGGGAGTCGGTTACTCTGTGTGTGCTTCCCAACCTGTACCTTTTTAAAGCTTAGGTTTTATCTGTCTGTCTATCCATCTGTCTGTCTGAAAGAGAGAACATGGCGGGGGGGGGGGGGGGAGAGCAGAGAAAAAGAGAGAGAATCTTAAGCAGGTTCCACACTCAGTGCATGACCCTGGGATCAAGACCCGAGCCGAAATCAACCAACTGAACCACCCAGGCACCTGCTAAACCTAGGTTTTAAAAGCCCTATGTTTAAATAGATAATACAGTTATGTAGTTTTATTTAAACAGCGCAGAGGCACCTGGTTGGCTGGTTAAACATCTGACTCTTGATTTCAGCTCAGGTCATGATTTCACAGTTGTGAGATCGAGCCGCACTTCAGGCTCTGCACAGGCATTGCCAAGCCTGCTTGGGATTCTCTCTGTCTCTCAAAATAAATAAACTTAAAAAAAAAAAAAAAAAAAACTTTAAATAGCACAAAAGAACATGTAGTAAAAAGACTGCCACCCCCAGAAGCAATTGATATTACCAGTGCTTAGATCATTCGTACATGCACAAGTAGACCGTTTTCTCCTTTTTCCCGAAATAAAAGGCCACATGTTCCACCTCTTTTCTACATTATGCTGTCTTCAGATCATACATAGAAGATTGTTTTGTATCAACAGAAAAAATAGCTTTCACATTCTTCGCTGCACTTAACATGGTGTAGCATCGGACACATAACCTATATCCTCTTACCCAGTCTGATTAGTCTTCCAGTGTTCTAAACTAGCTCTGTCTGATGGGAATATAACGCAGTCTACACAGCAATTTTAAGTTTTCTGGTGGCCGTGTTAAAAAAGTGAACAGAGGGGCGCCTGGGTGGCTCAGTCGGTTAAGCATCCGACTTCAGCTCAGGTCACGATCTCACAGTCTGTGAGTTCGAGCCCCGCGTCGGGCTCTGTGCTGACAGCTCAGAGCCTGGAGCCTGCTTCCCATTCTGTGTCTCCCTCTCTCTCTGCCCCTCCCCTGCTCATGCTCTGTCTCTCTCTGTCTCAAAAATAAATTAAAAAAAAAAAAATTAAAAATAAATAAATAAGTGAACAGAAAAAATATAGCAGTGGGTAAATTTTTTTAATTGCATTTGTTTGGGTTTTTTTCTTTTTTTTTTTCTTTTCCAGACTAAGTAAATCTCTTAAATATCCACTGTTCTGTTATACTTAAAACCCATCCATTTGAACTAGCTGTATTTGAAGCACTCAGTAGCCAATGTGGTAGTAACTGCCATGTTGGATGAGTACAGTTCTAAGTAGCACCATAGTGAACGATTTTGTAAATTTACAATTTCATGTGTGTGTGCCTTTAGGACATACCTGAAAAGGGAGTTGGCTGTGTTGGGGTAATTCTGTTGGAAGCTAGCATGTATTTTTTTTTTTTTTTTTCAACTTGGGATGAGTATTTGTGGTACAGACCCAACACAGTGTCAGCATGGTGGTAGGTGAATATAGCTGTGTCCCCAGATCAGTGCAATCAAGTGGGAGTGGGGACATGAAGTAAAAGTCCCCTTTCTCATCAGAGGGATTGGGCCAGATGAGAACTGGAACTCATCCCCTTCCTGTCTTCCTTTCCGCAGGCCAAGGCAGCAGTAGCTGCAGGAAACCATCATGCTGACATGGAGATGAAGGATGACCAGAAGAATGATGTGGCAGGGAGCCAGCCTCAGGTGGAGACGGAAGCATAGCCTCTACCCAGCCCTACTCCTGCGGCTGCCTGCCTCCCCTGCTCCCTCCCCTCCTCCACCCTGTTAGTTTTGTAAAAACTGAAGAATTTTGAGTGAATTAGACCTTTATTTTTCTATCTGGTTAGATGGTGGCTTTGGGGGAAGGGGGAAAGGAGTAGGCTGGGGGATCGGTTTAGGTGATGTCACCCCCTCTTCCCTTCCCCCTTCCCCCATTACATGTGAACGAATGTCCATCCACACACACTCTCATCAGAACGTTAATTTATTTTGCTGCTTCTGTTTGCTATGTCCATTTTTCAAATGGTAGAAGGGAGTGAGTGGTAGGGATACTTGCGGGGTCTGATGTGAAACCAGGGTGGAGAGGGAGACTCCTGGGCAGCCATTTTCCTTGTCCTTCCCTCCTCCCGGTCCGTTCCCAAACATGTGGCCTCCATGTGGGTGCTAGGGGCATGGGGAAAACCACTGCTGTGCCCGCTACTGCTCTCTGTTCCCGTCCTCGCCCCAGATGGTATGGCTGAGATGTCTTCTGGTGTCCTGATGACCGCCTCTGCCACCCCCCCCCCCCAATATTTCCCTTTGGATCTGTTTCCCTTCTCAACCAGGTTGTGTTCCCAACCCCCTCAGCCTTTTCTCTGCACGTTGCTGAAGGTCCAGGCTTGCCTCAAGTTCTATGCTTGAGCAATAAAGTGGAAACGAAACCTGAGTGTCAGGCAACCTTTTTCTGTTTGGCCTCAGAGGGTGGGCATGGTGGCCGTGCAAGTGCAACAACGATGGAGGAGCATTCTTTGAGCATGGAGTGGTGCCCGCATACGGGGCCTCCTGGGTGCTGCCCAGACCACTGCCACCACCGCCACCCCACTCCCCACTCCACCCCCAACCCCACAGCCTGGTGGGTTTTCATAGCTCTGCTTTTGTTCCCTAACACTTAGGAAAATATAAACATGTAAAATACTGGGACCAGTTGTGTGTGTTTTGGTTAGATTTGTCTACTTCTGCCTAAGTGATTAGCAGAAAGCACAGCTTTCTTGGTTTCTCATCAAGGTAAAACTCCTGTTACCCATCCCTCCAGTTAGACACCTTTTACACAATTAAGGTGAAGAACAGTAAAGCCAGGGAACATGCGCTCAGGCCCACTTTCCAGCTTCCTCTTTGACCTTAATAGAAAAAAGCTTATGCTTATGCTTCTAACTATGTGTTGACCTTTGGCTCCTATAGCATTATGGGGCCCTCAGAGAAGCCAGGGGGCACAAATCTGTCTTCTCCAGATGATCTTGCTTGTAGGCTAGAGCCTCTGTCTATAGCCTTACCCTCTTCTCTCCAATGTATGCTGGCCTGTACAGTGGTGGAGGTAGTCTGCCTACCTACATGCCTATATAGTTCCTCCCAGAAGAAATTTCTCCATGCTTTTCTATGGAAGATTCATTTCTGTGTGAAGATTTCACCCAAGTCCTACATCATGATTGGTGCCAGAGCCAGAACTAATATTTGTTTTAGTCTCCTGAGTGCTCTTGCTGAGTTCACACAGTCCTGTGCCTCTGGGTCTTTTTGACATTTCAAGATCTGTCATGCCCCTATAGCCAACAACAGTAGCTAACTCACTAAGCACCTAGAACATAAGCCTAGCATTAAACCAGGAACCTCGTGTGAATTAACCTTTTTTTCTTTTAATGTTTTTGAGAGCAAGTGCACATGTGCTTACATGAACAGGGGAGGGGGTGGGGGGGAATATAGGATCTGAAGTGGGCTCTGCACTGACAGAAAGCCCCATGTGGGGTTTAAACCCATAAACCAGGAGATCACGACCTGAGCTGCAGTCAAACACTTGACTGAGCCACCCAAGTGCCCCTCATGTGAATTAACCTTAATCCTTGGCAAAGGAGTTAATGCCCCATTTTACATAAGAGGAAACCAAGGCTCAAGTTAAATAGAAAGGGTCTGCCTGGAATAGGAGCTCTCTTGAACAAACCCAAACTCTTAAATATGAGGTTTACGTGACCTTGGGCAAGTTGAGATTTCCTTATCTGCAAAAATAGAGGAGTGGATGAAATGCACTCCTGAGGTTCCTAATACCCCTGGATGGTTCTGTGGGATTCCGGGAATTTCAAACAATTGCACTTCTATGGAACTGGACAAGTCTTTTATGTAACATTAAAACTGTGTTGTGAAGATGTTTAAGTGGCCAGAAGTCTTCAGGATTAAAAACAGACCCAGCACGTACTTACACTCTGCTCTGACCCACGTTCAAAGTTCATAACCTAGTCCGTTGACCCTCACCAACCTTTAAAATCTTCCCATACGGAGACAATGTGCTTGAATAAAGGAAAACCAGTAGTGACCAGCACTGCTAGCTGTTCCTGCAGATTTGCAGTCTCTGGAAAATGTAAGGGTCCATCTTGTCCTATTGCTGATCCTAATGTCAAGTTCTATACAGTTTATCTCCTGAGTATTTCCCATCTCCATTCCAGCAGCCCCTCTCCAACGTCACCATGCACCTCCAGCCCACTCTCCTGTCCTGCAAAAGGTTCCTCCTGTCCTGCATCCTCTCTTGCCCCAGGTGCACTTGACTCTACACTGCATCCAAATTCTACTTCTCCAACTGCTTAAAATCTTTTCCTATCCCATTTAGTCTGAAGGTTAGAAACTTTATTGTAGTCCACAGCCACTGTGGGGCCCAGCACAACCTTGCCAACCTTACACCAGCATCAGAGCACTGGACTCCACTCTACACTGGCCACACCACCTGAAGCGTAGAAGGGGGAAATTATGCATGTCATTTCACTTACAAGAGTGGAATCTCACATCTTATTCCTGTCTTCCATGTTTCTTCCATTCCCTTTCCAAGCGCAGATCATCTCAGAGCCTTGTAACCATTAAGCTGAAATGAAAGAGGCTAAGGGCAGTGCTGAATAAAGCCAAAGGAAAGATCTACGTAAGAGAACTTGTCCTCTTTCTGGAAATCATTATTGCTGACTTTATGGCTGTAGTTCCCCAGCTGCTTGCCAACCTCAGATAACTTGGATGCACCCACTATCCTCAACTATAAAATCTAAGGCTCATAATAAAACCTTGTTTAGCGTGTAATGACACAACACTAAATACACCAATTTGGGAGGCAAAGTAAGAATGAAAGATTCACAAAGTGGTTCTGAGGAGAGACGATCAAGAAAAAAAACAATGCCAGGGCACCTGGGTGGCTCAGTAAGTTAAGTCTCCAACTCTTGTTTTCTGGTCAGGTCATGATCTCACAGTTTGTGGGATAGAGCCCCCACAGCAGAGTCGTGGTCTGCACTGACATCATGGAGCCTGCTTAGGATTCTCTCTCTCCCTCTCTCTCTCTGCCTCTCCCCTGCTTGCTGTCCCTCTCTTTCAAAATAAACAAACATTAAAAATAATAATAGTAGGGGCGGGTGGCTACTGGGTGGCTCAGTCGGTTAAGTGTCCAACTTTGGCTCAGGTCATGATCTCACAGTTCACGAGTTTGAGCCCCACATCAGGCTCTGTGTTGACAGCTCAGAGCCTGGAGCCTGCTCTGGATTCTGTGTCTCCCTCTCTGCCCCTCGCCTGCTCATGCTCTGTCCCTCTCTCAAAAATAAATAAACATAATAATAATATTAATAATGCCTTCATGACCTTCCAGACTTCTTTGGCTAGAAGAGAGGACTGGCCATACCCCATCCCCCTCCCCCAAGACATGTGGGCTCCAGGATCACCAGTCTCCTGTGCCCCTGTTAGGAGTGCTTCACACATAAAATTGTTGTTTGTATATATATATATATTTTTTTTTTTCTTAATTGAAGTGGAACTCACATAATATAAAATTAACCATTTTAATGTGAACAATTCAGTGGTATTTAGTCTAATTACAATGTTGTACACCTGCCACTTCTGTTTAGTTCTAAAACATTTTCATCATCCTTTGTGTTTGAAGCCCATGTCCTCATGTTTTGACTTCAGAGACCATGAAGGACCACTCTTCATCCTTAAGTGAATGGCCAGAAGAGTCTTTTAACAGGCAACAACCCTGGGGTGCCCGGCTGGTTCAGTTGGTAAAGCATGTGACTCTTGATCTCAGGGTTGTGACTGTGAGCCCCCTGTTGGGTGTTGAGATTACTTAAAACATCAAAAAACAAAACAAAACAAAAACCAGACAACAACGCAGACAGGCTCTAGGATCAAAGCTTCCCAGAGTGGGTGGTCCCTTCTAACGGGCCAAACTTGTGAGGGAGGGGGTGGGACTCAAAAGGAGAGCAGCAAATAACAGCATTTCACTCAGAGCAGGGCTGCCCACACTGTTAATTCTACCTAATTTCTGGGTCAAGTCAGTCTGAGAAACAGGTTTCTGTCTTTAAGGACTTCTCAGAACCTTTAGTATGCTAAGGTGCACTGTAGATCACGAAGGAGAATGAGGAAGTCTCAAACTGAGCCCATTAGGAAGCCCTAGGCCCTGCCCCCCCCAGGATGGTGAGTGACTCTGGACCTCACGTATAGAAAGCTGTGTAGAAAGTTTTAAAGGTCCTATTTCTTACCTGGCCTTCCTAAGCAGACAGAACTTGGACCCCTCTACTGGGGTCTACTCCTGGAGGAAGAAGTGGACAAAGAATCTCCCTAGAAATCCTTCCCACCTAACACCTCCCCACCACTCCCCACTCCCATAGCAGGTTTCTACTGAAGCTACCATTTGGCTGGTTGGTAAAGACTATGCCACTACCCACACAATTGTACCATGTCATCTAACCAGGAAGATGGCCTGGTTAGGCAGTTCTGGGGAGTAAGCCAAAACTGATACTGGAAGAGTGCTTGACTTTAAAAAGGTGAGCTCTAGATGGTGCCGGTGGAGACCCACCAACCATCCCCCTAGAAAGGGTCAAGAACATGGGTGCTCCTTGTGGAACCAGGGCTCTGTCCACATGGCTGTGCAACCCCTGTGTTCCACTTACTGTGACTATAACACAAGGCAGTTACAGTAATTGACACACAGTGGGGAGAGGGACTTGGTCCATGTCATATTTCCTGAAGACTTATCTTTCCTCCCTTTCTAAATTCATTTGGTTCTCTTGACAAAAGCTAAAAGGCATGGTATCCAAGTTGCCATGTAACATAATACCATAATGACATGACCTACAGGACAAACATTAGCAGGCGCCCCTTGGCACAGAAAGGTCAAGAACAAGAAACTCAAGTAATGGAGAAGATAAAACTGAGGCACTGCAAAGTGCTGGGTCAGGGTATAATTTCAGAGAACTGGGTCAGGCCAGGGCACTTGGTGGCAGAAGCAGGGTGATCCTCATCTATTTTGTCCTGGGTTATTTATGAATTTATTTATTTATTTTACAATTTCATTCAAAAGGCTGGAAGAAGAGAAAACAATGAAGAAATAACAGTGAGAAGAAACAGAACTCAAAACATTTTAACTTTACATTGAGAGGTAAACATTTTTAAATTGGCTTTTTATTTTCCTACCCCTTAAAACCAACAATGAAGCTTAAGGTTTCAGCTACAATGGGAGAAGGATAGAGATATGGTAGCCGGAGGTTGCATGCAGCCCCTCCGTAATTAGATAATATATTGAAAGCATTAGGTACACCTGTGTGACTCAGTACCTTTGAATAGACCCGGCCAACCCCACAGTATATGTATCACCAAAAACAGAAACATGAATGTATCTGCAGTCCCCAGCGTTTTGTCTAGACTGCCTCCTGTTTACCGTTTTGTTTGCTCTTCCTTGTTTTCATCTTACCTGGCTGTCAGATCCATTGGGACCTCTGGGACAAAATGTGTCATCCCCCTCTCACACTCCCAGACAAAAATGTCCTGCTTTTCAGTGCCTTCTCCCATCATGCTCAGATATAGAAAGTGGGACCAGCCCCTGGTCCAACATCCCCAGGTGAGGTAGATACTATTTTTACAACGTTGGCTCCTGAAAAACCAGTGCATAATTGGCCTAGAGCTGCAGATCTGAACTTTAAAGTGTATTGAACAACTACAGAATTTTGCAAATAATACTTCTGATGCCCTGATTGATGAGGCACCCCAAAGAAAGACTTACTTAATCTTGCTGAACCTGTTTTTCTCATCCAAAAATACTGAATAATAATACAAGCTCTCAGGGTTGTTGTGCTCATTACGTGAAACAATATACATGAAATGTGCTTTACAGCAAGTGTAACTAAGGACCTTTCTAACTAAGGACCACAAAAGCATACACACACCATTTAAAAAGTCATTTTCACGTGGTAAGCCAGTATATAAAATATACATATATAAATATTTACAATTGAAACAAAGGTTTCACAAAAAGAATACTTACTACTCTAGAGTCACTTGGTATTTTCTATTCTATTGTTTTTTTTAAATGCTAGTTCAATTCACTACATTGTTTGCAGGGCTCCTAACAGGTAACTTATAGTTGTTTCAAAAAAAAACACTGTTGGAAACCATACAGTTGTCAATTATTACGATTATTATGATTCCCTGGTTTAGTCTAATGGCCTGGAGACTTCAATGCTAGGGCAACAAAGGAAGAGGTCAAGGTTATTAGGTCTAACCCCGAACAGCCTGTTGCCTGGGGAACAGATCGCCCCCCCCCCATTAAGATTGGTCTACCCAGGCTAGGAGTGGCCCATGCCCCTGTCACTCACATCAGATAAGCCCGCCCCCAAGTTCAGAGGGCTAGGAAGACCCACCTCCTCTTTCAGGTTAAGCGAGAAAGGCCGCAATTGGAGGCTCGAGTGGTGACGTGACTTTCCGCTTTGGCTGCCTTCCGCTTGGGCTGCTCTCAGGAGGGGCTCGGGGAACATTTGGCAGGCCTCCCCGGTCCCTCGGCCCGTGCAAGTGCGATGAGGTCGGTTAGCTACGTGCAACGCGTGGCCTTGGAATTTAGCGGGAGCCTCTTCCCGCACGCGATCTGCCTCGGAGACGTCGATAATGATTCGGTCAGTGCATGCGCACTGCGAGAGACGCGGCCTAGCTCTGCGCCAGGGTAGGGCGGGGCCGGGGAAATGGAGAAGCCGCCCTAGGCGTGCGGGGGGAGCGGAGCGCGTGCGCGGTGGGGCTGCGCGGTGACCTAAGGAGAACTTGGCAGATAGCTTACGTGCCTGGAAGTCAGGTCCGAATCGCACTGCTTCCCTGCCCTGGTGTTCATTTAGGGACATAGATAACTGATCCTTTGCCTAAGGCAGTAACTGGTTCACAGTAGGAGCCTGGTAAACCGGTGGCCCGATATCCCGGCTCACTGCTTCTCTCCTTATGCAGGGGCATCACCTCAAATCACTTTGCCTTTCGAAGCCTCCATAGAAGCTTAAAACGCGCCTTTGCTGCTCTTACACGTGGCTCCTTGCGCCGGAACACACTGCTGTACTTTTCTGCCTCTCCACCTCACCACCCCATTCCTAATGCCGAGTTTCTGTAATGCCTGGTTTCTGTAATGCCTGCTGCATAGTACACCAAGCGTATGGCAACTTGAAAGCGCTACACCTTGGTTGGATTACAAAAACAATTGACATCTACCATCTCCGCAGCTGTTCTTTTTCTCGTTGTTGAAATGCATTAATACAGATAAAGCAGGTAGAACTATGCCTGGCCCACAGTTAACACCAAGTGTTAGTGTTGTTAGTATTTGATTCTGTTTCTGCAAATGTTTATTCAAGTGCCCATTGTGTGCGCCAAGGACTCTGCTATATTCTGGGAATTCCAAAATGAACAAGACAGCCCCAGCCCTCAGCTAGCTCACAGTCAGGTAGGGTGATAGTCACCAGAACAACGAAATGTAAGGAGGTGCATTGATGAAAATATGTAGAATTTTGAGGTGGAGCATCAGAGGGGATGGGGGCTGTTGCTGGTGTGAGACACTCTTAACAGACTCTTTTCATTCATTATTCCCTATTTTTAATGCAAAGCACCTTATTGCCATCCTCTCCTACCCTCTGCCCCACCTTCCTATTCTGCCGTCTTCTCATTCTCACGTCCCTAACTGTTCTGTGCTCTCTTCCCTGGGGGAAAAAAGGGCTAGAACATACCCCTGCCCCCAGCCTCCTTTGTGCTGTGATAGAGAAGATATTTTATGAAGCCTCTTTTGGTTCTACTCCCTGTAGGGAGGAAGGAGTTATTCTCATAAATTTGTATTGTTTTTTGGACTTTCACATTTCGTAATATGCCAAGCAATACAATTTTATGAGAAAATCAAGAGAGGCATTTTCAAATAGTAAATTAACAGAGTGACTTTAGGCGTACATGATTTTCCGTGTTATCTGATGGTCTTCTTTGTTTAAAAGGGAAAAATACCTGTCTTTTTTCATAGCTTCATGGCATCAGCTTTTTTGGAAATTGTACTTTTCTAAGTAGATTGCACCAATACACTCAGTTCTACAATATTAGATATATTGTACTACTTTTTTTTTTTTAACCCTGAGTTGTAAGCTCCATAAGGCTGGGGATTTATCTGCTTTTTCACTGCTATATTCCCAACACTTAGAATTGTGCCTGGCACATAGTAGGTACTCAGATGTTTGTTGAATAAATGAGGATTGTTATGGAAAGCAAATGTGATTATTTGTCCCAAAGCAATTTGAAGGGCTTTGCATGTTATTGATAAATATAATTGAAAGAAGGGCAAGTAGTTGAGATCGTTGCCTAGTGGTACATGTATGTATGCACGTGGTACATTCAGCCTGCATGAGTGTGGATAGAAACGCTGTTATTAGTTCAGCATTTGGGGCAGGAAAAAGACTTATTTCATCCTCATAAATCATTAGCCTAAAGTTCTTTGAAACTAATTTGTTTCCTGGTAAGTTGTGGGGGAAGGGAAGCCAGGAATAGGATGCACACCCTGTAGGACTGCCCATGGAAGCCTGGCTACACCAGGGGAAAATCTCTAGAAGGCTATAGCAGATCAGAGATCTCTCCTCCTGCCTCCTTTAGTATTATATGGCGACTGTACCCTCTAGCTGGGGTTTCTTAGCGTCCGTGAGTGACCTCCAGAGGCCAGAGCCAGGATCAGCCACAGGGAAGCAGAACTGCTGGGAAGCATTATAGCTGCCAGGAAGCAGATGGGCTAGTTTGGAAATGTCCTCTTCCGGGAGACCAGCCATTGCCTCACTGTCATTGCTTGGTCTTGCTTATCATTGCCTGGCTGGGCCACATCTACTTGGTCACTGCTCTTACCATACCCATGTCTGTGCCCTTGTTAAAACTGTAAGGTCCCCCTCAGTAGGGAGTCTGTGGCATTTATCTTTGTACCCCTAACTCACTATCTACCTTTACCTGGAAACTCAAGGGCTGACTGAGCATTCCCTTTCATTCTGATTTTTCTCTGTTTCTTAAAATCTTTTTTGTTAATTGTCTAGTAATTAAACATTTATCAGGGCGCCTGGGTGGCTCAGTCAGTTGAGTGTCCAACTCTTGATTTCGGCTCAGGTCATGATCCCAGGGTCATGGGGTCAAGCCCTGTGCTGGGCTCCTCACGGAGCATGGAGCCTGCTCGGGATTCTCTCGCCCTCTGTCTCTCTGTCTCTGTCTCTCTGTGCCCCTCTCCCCCACTCTCACTCTCTCTCTTTCAGATTAAATTAAATTTGGGGCACCTGGGTGGCTCAGTCAGATAAGTGTCTGATTTTAGCCCAGGTCATGAACTCATGCTTCATGAGTTCGAGCCCCATATTGGGCTCTCTGTGCTCAGCACAGAGCGCACTTCAGGTCCTCCGTCCTACTCTCTCTGCCCCTCCCCTACATATGCTCTCTCTCAAAAATGAAAAAACAATTTTTTAAAAATCAAATTTAATTTAAAAGAAAAGCAAACATTTACTGAGGTGCTGGTATGGACTATGGCATTTGCTGAATGGATGTATAAAAAAAGAATAGATTGTGTGAAAGATACCAGGGTCCCTAGCCATGGAGGCCTTTTAACTAGAGGCTGAAAACCACCTGGTATTAGTGCTTGCTGTATGCCAGTCACTGGTTTGTTTGTTTGTTTGTTTGTTTTTTATTGTTTCTTCACTTTTGAGAGAGAGTGGGAGTGGGGCAGGGGCAGAGAGAGAGGGAGACACCGAATCTGAAACAGGCTCCAGGCTCTAAGCTGTCAGCACAGCGCCCATGAACTGTGAGATCATGACCTGAACCAAAGTCGGACACTTAACTGACTGAGCCACCCAGGTGCCCCTGACAGTCACTGTTTTAAAGGCCTTCCTCTGTTATCTCAGTTCTTAGAACAACTTTATTCAGTAAATACCCTTATGATCTTTGTTTTATAGATGACAAAATTTAAGCATAGAGAGCTGGGTTCAAATCCAGGCAGCTGCACTGAGCCTCTGTGCTGTGCAGCCTGCCCCCAGTGTGTCTGCCAAAGTCCTCTGGAGCGGCCGAAATGGAAACATCAGGTGGAGAGAGTTTAATGTCAATAAACTTGTTTTATGCTTCTGTGATCTAATATTCCCACCAGATATAATATAATATAATATAATATAATATAATATAATATTCCCATAACTATTAAAAAAATAAATCGAAGATTCAAATCAAGTAAATCATTGATAAATCCCAATTCATTTTTAACTTTATTTGTGATCTGTTACGTCTTTGTTGCCTTTAGAATTAAATCTCTTGAGAATCTGATATTCACTCTATTTTGAGAATAGGAAGGGGGTGTTGGCTGCCCACCCCTCCACCCCTTCCCTCCCCACCACCCTCCCACTCCTCAACAGGGGAAATCAGAAAGCTACTTGTGGAAACAGGGTTTGGTGCTACCTTGTTATCACTGTTTACCCCTAGAAAGGCAGGCAGCCTTTGCGGAATGACTGGGAAATGGAGTACCCAAATACAAATAGGAAGAGACTCCCTTCAGGGAACCCCCCTCCTGAGAGCTGGGCCACCACTTGGGGGCGCCAGAAGCCCAGAGTACAGAGGAGGCTGACCCCAGCAACCCCTTCGTGCTGTCCCCTCCAGCACCTCCATCCCCGGTATATATTCACTCATACACACCAAGTTCAAAAGGCCCCCTTTTCTTTGCAGCTGACTTGTGTTGGGGTTGGAGATGTTTGTAGAGGAAGGAGGGCCCCCAGAGCTGACCTTGTCTTTTTATTTGGCCCTTGATTAAGTACGTGGTCTGAAGTTCAATTTTCCAAAAGTTCAATGTTCTAGGTTGTTTTCAAAACATGTCCCATTGGCAATGGACAGATTGGAAGAGCTGAAATCAGGCAAGCGGGTCATGGAGCTATTCACTTGTCAGACTTTTCTGGGAAGAGTCATAGATTCCGTGTTGCCCCATTCTGCTATCCTCCTCTGACACACACACACATACACACACACACACACACACACACACACACACACCCCTGACAGGGAAAAAAAGAAACTCTGGGAGGGGTGCCCAGGTGGCTCGCTCAGTTAATTTCAGCTCTTGATTTCAGCTCAGGCCATGATCTCATGGTTCGTGAGTTCAAGCCCACATCAGGCTTATCAGGCTCCACGCTGATAATGTGGAGCCTGATTGGGATTTTTCTCTCCCCCTCTCTCTACCCCTCTCCCGCTCAAGCTCACGCTTGCTGTCTCAAAATAAATAAACTTTAAAAAATTTTTTAAATATGAAATTTATTGTCAAATTGGTTTAAATACAACACCCAATGCATATCCCTAAAATTAAAAAAAAAAAAAGAAAGAAACTGGAAAACTGTGGCTTTGTTGGTTGCAAAAGATTTTTACTAAAGTTGGCGAAGATACAAATTAAGGTCTTATGATGTCCCCAGGATGGGCCTAGAGAAAAGCTTCAGGTGGTTCCATAGGATCCCATCCTAACACTGTCTTCTCTCTCCGTTTGAAGTTAAATGAATTGGTGGTGGGGGACACCAGCGGGAAGCTGTTTGTGTATAAGAATGATGACAGTCGGCCGTGGCTCACCTGTTCCTGCCAGGGCATGGTCAGTATTCAACTTCCTGGGGCGTAAGGGGCAGAAGGATCCTTTCTGTGCAGGGACTATCAAGGCTGAGCCATACAGAAACCGACCAGTGTGTCCCAGTTCACCAGCTACTCAGCCAGCCACTGTTTCAGGGTTCATTCCATTCAGGGAGGGAAGCCGCTGGACAGTGCGCCTCCAGCTGGTGGGTTGTTTTTTATCTTCTGTTTCCGCGTGGCTCTCAGTACTTTAAAAACTGCCAAGGTCATCTGATCTCATAAAGTATAGTACAAAATGGGGGTAATACTTTGCATAAGTCTAGAAATATGATAGACTGGTTGTATTAGGTGTATCTTTTGCTTTGTCTTGTTCAGCCCAGACAGACTTAACTACTTGAGGTCTCCCTACTGCTCTAGGTAAACCAGACTTAGAGCACAAGAACGCGATTAACATGAACTATCTGTGTAGGTCATGTGGTACAACTTTTCAGCAAATGATGGTAGTTAGCAAACCCTCTCCTTGCTTCACTGAGATTAGAGAGTACTGGTCTCCTTCAGCATGTCTCCCCTTTTCTTTGCAGCTGACTTGTGTTGGGGTTGGAGATGTTTGTAATAAAGGAAAGGTAAGAACTCTAAGGGACGTTGGGATTTCGGTAGAACTCCAAGGCTTTGCCTAGATTGCTCCCCCTCTCCTGGTGGAAATCAGTTGAGAGTTAAAGGCTTTAGCCCTCACTTCTGTCCTTTAACGACCAGGCTTGTGCCCAAACTTCCCTCCCCAGCCATCCCTCCTATGCCTCTGCCTCTCCCAGAACCTGGTGGTGGCGGTGAGTGCTGAGGGATGGTTTCACCTGTGTGACCTGACGCCTACCAAGGCCCTGGATGCTTCTGGGCACCACGAGACCCTAATGGGAGAGGAGCAGCATCCAGTCTTCAAGCAGCACATCCCTGCCAACACCAAGGTCATGCTGATCAGCGACATCGGTGGGCATGGCTCTCTCCGCAGGCAGCCAGGGGAATAGGAGTCAATGGGTAGTAGAGCAGATGTCACGGGATTCAGGGAGGTAGTTAGTATTCATGGGTGCAATTATTATGCATTTTATGTTGAGTTACTAAGCTCCCATTATAAACTAGGTATCATTCTAAGCACTGTGATTGCAGCAGTGAATAAAATGGACAAAAATCACTGCCTTCTTGGACCTTTCCTAGGAAGGACAGAAAATAAACAGTGTAAAATATTTTAAGAAGATTAAATAGTATATTAGAATGTAGTAAGTGCCGTGGAGAAAATAAACCACAGAAAGAGGCTAGGGAGTGTCAGGGTAGAGAAGTAGAGCTACCAATTCTAAATGGAGTTATCTGGAAAGTCCTTTCTGGGAAGGTGACATTTGATCAGACACTGAAAGTGGCAAGGGAGTGAGTCGTACAGATATAGGGCTGATGTTTCGGCCAGAAGCTGTCACGAAGGTGATGGTATGTGGCATGAATCAGGACACTCGAGTTGTGTATCTGAGAGAAGAAGCACAGCACAAAGTGTGAGGGGACTAGCACAGCTCTTGGGGTCTGAAGTTGTACCGGGTTTCGGCGCAAACGCTGATGATGTTAGCAGGAGGCGGAGAGGACATGTGTGTAGGATTCAAGCTAATGAACACACATGTGGCTCCAAACTCGTCCTACTTTGTGGACCCACAGATGGAGATGGGTGTTGTGAGCTGGTGGTCGGTTACACGGACCGTGTGGTACGGGCTTTCCGCTGGGAAGATCTGGGTGAAGGCACTGAACATCCAACAGGGCAGCTGGTGTCACTCAAGAAGTGGACACTGGAGGGTCAGGTGAGAGGCTGAGCGGGGGGTGCTCAGGGAGCCCAGAGAGCAGGGAGGAAGCCCTCCTGCAGGGGCCCTCTTGGGAGAACAGTCGTGGGTCAGGGTTTAGAGTGGGAGGAAGGGAAAATCTCCTTGTTGAGAGAAATCCAAAGAAGAGAGTTTCAAGTCAGGGTCTTAGGGGAAAATTACTAATAAGAGGCAAAGAGCACCAGGCTAAGAGTTAAGAGTGTGCTGGAGGGTGTGATGTGCTCTGTGTCAGAGCGTGGACCCTGGTTGAGACATGCACAGTGGAGAGCAGATGGGCTATGTGGAGACGATGGCACGAGGCAGGAACCCTACAAACTCAAATTCTTCCTCCTGCTGTTGCCCCCCAAGCCTGGGATGCTGTTCCCAGGGCCCCTGCCCCACTTCTCTCCCATGCTCTCGGCAGGGTCCCATTTCTGTCCCCAGCCCCCTTTAAGGCCTTGTTCCCTGGTGCAGGTGGACAGTCTTTCAGTGACTCCAGGGCCCTTGGGTGTTCCTGAACTGATGGTGTCTCAGCCGGGCTGTGCTTACGCCATTCTCCTGTGTACCTGGAACAAGGACGCCAGGCCCCCTCCCACCTCTGAGGGGGCCCCGGAGGGCAGCAGGTAAGGGCGCAGACCTGTGGATGGTGTGGGTGTGTGGAATCTAGATGGGCTCCTGGATGCACTGGCAGTGGACAGGACTGCAGTGGGCAGAGCTGCTTCGGCTGGGTCCTGGCACAGCACCTTTGCCCCATTAAGGAAAATGATTTCAGGACCCAGGAAATCCTGGGCTTTAACCTCGTAGCACCTGGAAAAGATTCCAAGATTCTAACTTGGCAGCTCTGTCCCTCTCTTTTCTACTCGCCACATGGGCCAGACAGGGTCAGCAATAGATTTCCAGGCTGATTCACATCCTAGAAGCTCGTACAGAGATCGGGGCCACAAACGTCCTGCAGAACTAGGCTCATTTGGTCCCCACTTAGTATCCCTCCCACCCCACCCCACCCCCACACAGGGAGGCCCCGGCTGCCCGAGATGTCATGTTGCACCAGACTTCCGGCCGCATCCACAACAAGAATGTCTCCACCCACCTCATTGGCAACATCAAACGAGGTGAAGGTGGGGTGGGGACACAGGAGGGAGCTGAGGGGCAAGCATCAGTCCTGGGAGAGGGAAGATGCTGGGCCTTCCCTTCCTCCCTACCTTGGGCCACCTCTCACCCCACCCTGTGTGCTCTGACCTTGCCCTACCCTTCACATTTTCTTATTCTTGTCCTTCTGTCCCTCCTGCAGGCCACAACTCTGAGATGGGTGGCTCCGGCCTCTTTGCCCTCTGCACCCTGGATGGTGAGTTCCTGCTGGGGCAGGAGGCTGTGTGCCTGTGGGGTGCGCTCAGGGGTCCTTGTCCTGCCCACCCCGGCCTGCCTGTCACCCTGCAGGGACGCTGAAGCTCATGGAGGAAGCGGACAAGCTGCTGTGGTCGGTGCAGGTGGATCACCAGCTTTTTGCCCTAGAGAAACTGGATGTCACGGTGAGAGGGACATTCTTACCTTCTTCACGTGGAGAGATGTGATACAAATGAGTCCATTCTCACTTCACAGTTCGCTCCCGATGTTTATCTAAGTCTCTTCAGACAGACTCTTAACTGCGTCTCAAGTGAGTCTTTTTCCTAACTTCTCAGGGCTTAGTACCATCTCTGCACTGCCGCGGAATCTCTCAGCGGCACCTTTTCCAGGAGTAATGGCTCCAAAGAGAAATAATTTATTAGGGTCCAGAAGTGAGTTTTTGGCCTCAACTCCAGATGTATGTTCTGTAATTTTTTTTCTCGTCTATCTATGAGCCTTTCTTTACCAAGGCTGCAGCCGCAGAATCTGCGACACGGGGGCATACTTTGCCATTGTGCATGTGTGACGGTAGGAGAAAAGGCACGAGGCTTTGAAGTCAGTAGAACAGGCCTGGGTTTGAGTCCTGATTCTGTGCTGCCTCCCTTCTATGCTGTGTGACCACGAGTGAGCGACTTCATGTCTATAAGCTGAAGTTTCCTCCACATAAAATTGGGAATAATGGTGTCTCCTTCATCAGTTGTTTGGTGACTGGCGCACGGAGGAAGTTCAGTAAGAAACTTAGGGCTGCTTTCCTTCCCGGCTGTTGGCCACCCAGAACTAGGTCCACAAGTCCTTTATGTGCTATCCAGACCCATCGTTCGGGCTCTTCTATTTACCAGCTCCCCGCCACCCCTGCATCCTTGTCTCTGGCCTTTTTCAGGGCAATGGGCATGAGGAGGTGGTTGCCTGTGCCTGGGATGGACAGACGTATATCATTGATCACAACCGCACCGTCGTCCGCTTCCAAGTGGACGAGAATATCCGAGCCTTCTGTGCAGGTGGGACCCCACCCCATGGACCCTCTCTAACCACACTTGTTTGCCTCTCATTTCTACTCTCTCTGTGTCCCCTAACGTGTGTCTTCATAAACAAATGAGCTCTTTGGCACTTTTGTTAGAGAGTGATGGTGGGTACTGAATTACCGTCTGCACAGTTTTAAATAAGGAATGAGAGACAGTGACAGGTTCATCTCTCAATATGTTAAAGAATGGGATGAGTTCTTATCATCTGCCCGTCTGGGATGTGTGAAGGCATGGGAAAGTTCTCTCCCATCTGAGCATGTCAGAACTCTGTGAGGAGCATTCTCCCAGACAATTTGCATTTGTTCCAAATCAGGGACTTGGAAAGCAGTCCTGGCTTTTTCAGGTGACATGGGGAGATCTTTGGTTGCTGAAATGGTAAGAATTGTACAGCGCTCTGGTGTACATACTCCAGTGACCCAGAAGGTTAAAATGCCTTTGAAGAAGGGACTGCCACCAAAGAGAAGCCTTAGTTTCTTTTCTTTTTCTTTCTTTTCTTTCTTCTCTTTTTCTTTTTTCTTTTCTTTTCTTTCTTTCTTTCTTTCTTCTTTCTTTCTTTCTTTTTTTCTTTCTTTCTTTCTTTCTTTGAGAGAGAGAGAGAGAGAGAGAGAGAGAGAGAATCCCAAGCAGGCTCTATGCTATCAGAGAGAGCTCACAAACTGTGAGATCATGACCTGAGCTGAAATTAAGAGTTGGGTCACTTAACCAACTGAGCAACCTAGGTGCCCAGCTTTAGTTTCTGATCGTGTTTTGCTAATCTACCCCTTGGACTACCAAGACTGTCCTTCATTCCTCCAAGCCTATCACTAAGATGGGAAAATCAGCAAAGCACTTTTGTGGGGCCATTCTGCCTGGTGAGTTTTTTTTCTTTTTTTTTTAAATTTATTAAGCCATCATACCATAACTCAACACCTATTTTTTTTTAATGTGTATTTATTTTTGAGAGAGAGACACAGTGCAAGCAGGGAAGAGGCAGAGAGAGAGGGAGACAGAATCTGAAGCAAGCTCCAGGCTCTGAGCTGTCAGCACAGAGCCCGACACGGGGCTGAGACTCACAAGCTGTGAGATTATGACCTGAGCCGAAGTCAGACGCTTAACCGACTGAGCCACCCAGGTTCCCCCATGGTGTTTTTTCATATCTGAAATGGGGAGGTATTTTACCTATTTTACTGAGTTCCCAACACAAATGGATTAGAAAGAGGGCCTTTAGGGGCATCTGGGTGGCTCAGTCGGTTAAGCATCTGACTTTGGCTCAAGTCATGATCTCACAGTTTGGGAGTTTGAGTCCCGCAACAGGTTTGGAGCCTGTAGCCTGCTTCAGATTCTGTGTCTCCCTCTCTCTCGCTCCTCCCCCACTCATGCTTTGTCTCTCAAAAATAAATAAACATTTTTTCTTTTTAATTAAAAAAAAAGAGGGCCTTTAGCTTTCTGCTTGACGTCTGTGGGAGGGTCAAACTGCTGACTCCAAGGCCTCTTGTTCTCTGCCCTTCCCCACTGGGACTGGAACTCTCTGACCTTTGTCTCACCCCCACACCCTGCAGGCCTGTATGCCTGCAAGGAGGGCCGCAACAGCCCCTGCCTCGTGTACGTCACGTTCAACCAGAAGATCTACGTGTACTGGGAGGTGCAGCTTGAGCGGATGGAGTCGACCAATCTGCTGAAGCTGCTGGAGGCTGAGCCAGAGTTCCAGAGCCTGCTGCAGGAGCTGGGTGTGGGTGAGTCCCAGGAGTGCTTCGGGCCTGAGAAGCCCCATGCCAGGTGCCCAGGAGATCCACAGCCTCTGAACCGCCCCTTTCTTGCCCTCAGATCCTGATGACCTCCCAGCTGTCTGCGCCCTGCTTCACCAAACCCTCTACCATCCAGACCAGCCCCCACAGTGTGCTCCTGCAAGCCTTCACGATCCCACCTAGCTGGACTTGCCCTCTTAGTTGAAGAAGGAGCCTCCTGAAGCAACCCACCCCCCAAGGTATCCATAGTGCTGGAAGGATTGGGAGTAGACATCACAGAGGAGCGTGGAAAGATGGCAGCAACCTTAGGGAAGCTGTGAACTATAGCCTTCATGGTCTCCTTGGTGAAAGAAGAGGAGAGTTGGCCCTCGGCCCTATTTCCTTATGTACCTCACCCATCACATCAGCAGAATCATAGAACCCCAGCCTCATTCCACATCATCTGGGACTGCCCCCTTCCTAGACCCCGCCCCCCCCCCCCCCCCCCCACTTCCAAATCTCATTGTGTGGAAAACAGACTTGTTCATGAGGAGGGAGCACAGATCCTTTGCATGGCTCTGATGCCTGTAAGGAAACCAGACTTCGGAGCCAGTAGGGCAATGAGATAAGGGCTCCCGCATCCCAAGCTCCGTCTTCCATGGCACAGCTCCAAGTCACTGGCATTAGGGATTATTACAGGAATGGCACACTGTTTTGCTTTTGAAGCGGGGGTCTTTAATTATCTTACAGTCTGGTCTTAATTGTTCCCAGCAACGCTGAGATGATTGTTTTCTTTTTACCAAAGAAACTGGGCTAGCACTTTCTCATTTTGCCTTGTTGCTTGTGCAACTTTGTGGGCCTTGCCCCCACATCCCCCCAAAACACCTTTAGAATCCGATGTGGGTTTATGATCCAGACCACAATCAGAATTCTATCTTGGACCATTTATATTCCTTCTGCTCTCGATTCTGTGCACCGTAAGTTAGTGTTTTTCACGTTACAGGCTGCGATTCTTTGGTGGGTTGTGGTCAGCATTGTTTGAATAAACGAAATGGGGTAGAATAAAATAGAAGGAAAAATATCAGAGTGTCATACTCACAGCATAGGGAAGTATTGTTCTGTTATAACTGTACATGTGCATGTGCATGTGCATGTGCGTGTGTATGCTAACTGCTCTGTAAAATGTATTTCCTGCTGTGAGTTGTGTTCAGAGGAGTCAGAAAGCCATTGCTCTCAATTATATTAACCCAGCCAGACGGGTCAACCTGGGGAAAGGTCCACATTCACATCACCTTTCTGTAAGGGAATAAGGGCAGAGTTACCAATTTGGACTCTGATCGACATGGAGGGAAACCAGAGAAGGACATGAGCATAGAGAAACAGGTGTTTATTCAAGTGGAGAAGCAGCTGGGCTGAAGGCCTGCCACTGGGTCTGGGGTCTGCGGTTATAGAAGCAGCAGGAGGCAGGAAGGAACAAGCAGAGCCAGGAAAGCAGAGGTTATGGGGCAAGGCAGTGAGGGACCAGGGTACCCACATTACACGCGTGGTAGTGAGCCCCCTCTTCTCTTGAGGTCAGGGACTCAGCTGGGAAAGGCAAGACCAGATGTCACAGGGCAGCTGGTTCTCCTCTAGTCTACCCCAGGCTCACAATCTTGTTTCCACCCCAAGGTCCTAGTTCCCTAGCTGAGGTTAGTTACACCACTGTCTTCTTCTCCCCTTCGTCCGTGACTTGAGAGACTCAAACCTGCCAGAAAGACGCTCAGGGTGTCTGGCTCCTTAAGGTTTGGGTTCCTCTCTTTACAGTGAAGATGAAAAGCCTCCTTGTTTTTGTGCTTTGGCTCAGAGCCTGGCAAGGGATCAAAATAAGATTCCAAAATAAGACTAGCTCAAGCTCAGGAGGCCAGAGATGAGGGGAAGGAAGAACGTCTAATGAGGTGAGTAGTTCTAGAAATAAGAAAGACTACTGGTTAGGTTCCAAGTCTGAGTACGGCCAGGCCCTGCCATCCTGTCCACCTTGTAGGGGCAGTTCCCAACAGGGCTCCTCACCATCCCCCTGAAGTGTAAAAAAGCAAGTGGAGGAGGAGAGACACCTGGAGAAATGCTAGAGGTACACCCAAGGTTTTGCACAGGGAAATCAAATAATAACTGACTTCCGACATTTGCAACCCCAGGAAAGGTAACTGAGAAAGCTTCTGAAGCTCCTCTGCCAACTCGCCTTTCTACTGTACCGGAGTATTCTGTTTCCTGTTTCTTCCCCCACTCAGCTGTGAGCAGATGTGCGCAGAATCAGAAAGGCAGGCGGCAGCAGGGACAGGACCCCTGGTGGGTGAGATGTGGCAGTCTAGCTGCAAGAGGTACTAAGCCCCAGGAGGGGAAGGGAGAGGCATGGGAGTGAAGGCCACCGAGGGGTGTGTGGGGTGGATCTGGAGGCAGGTAAAGGACAGTACGGGCTGCAGCCTTTGACTTGGACCAGTTCCTACCACGCCACGCTTACATCCTTTTCCACAGTCCTGATTTGGAGGGGAACGGGGAGGCCAGTCCCCTGAGATCATGGGCCCTCTTTCTGGAAGTCTTCTGGAGGATTGGGCAGTTGCTGAGAAGCAGAGAAGAATGTGGCTGACTGAGGCCAATGGGACGGCAGGGTCAGGGTGGTGACAGAAGGGACAGACGTGGTAGTCCCAGGTACCTGGCTCTAGTAATGCCCCATTCCCCAACATGGCTCTTCCCCGAGGCAAGGTCCTTCCCCCGGGGACTGACTGGTTCATCAGTCACTGGCCAGGCTCTTGGTACAGAGGCAGGAAGGGCAGCTCTGGGAAGGGGGCCCTCAGCCGCAGCACTCCATGCTCGAGGTCGATGCAGCACTGTTGGGGGGTGGGGGGAAATGTGTGCTTCTCTCAGCAGGTAGCCTCTCCCTCAGCCCTCCCCCCCCCAAACTTTCCACAGCCCCCAGCCCCCTGCTCCTTGCTCATCCCCCTGTTTCCATTCACCTGGAACTCTGGGGTTGTGGGCAGTGGGACCTGGTTCTTATGTTTCACTTGTGGGCAAATAAGGAACCTCTAAGGAAGCAAGGTGAAATCCCACAACTCTGAGCCATTCTCATCAGAAGCTGGCCCACGCTTCCTCGCCTGTGCCTTTTACCTCTTTATCCCAGCCCTTTGGATCAGGCCCCAAATGTGGGTCAAGCGCCCGCATCCTTCTTACCTTGAGAGAAAGCAGAGTCTGCAGTCCAAGACAGAATTCAGGACTCTCAACATCTGCAGGAATCGTTTGAAAACAGAAGAGGCTGGAGGGCACCCAAGGGTCACAGTGCCCTGTGAGCACTCACTCCTTGTCTTCCCTCCCCACCCCCAGCTCTGAGGATCTGGGCCCAGAGATTGGGGGCACCTCATATGGTGCCAGGAGAGGAAGGCGGAAGAGGAAGAAGAGGCTGTGAATGAACGGAGGACTCACCCACAACCTGGGCTGAGCAGGCCACCGTCTCCTGGCCCAGCTGTAGCTCCAGCTGCTCCACCTGCGTGGGGGGCCCAGGTGCCACGTCCCCACCTGGGGCTTTGAGGACCTTCTTCCCTAACCTGTGGTTGGGAAGCAAGGGTTATGGCCACCACAGCCCCCAACCCCAATGCCTTTGTCAGCTGACGCCCCTCCCCCTACACGTGGGTTCTCATCCAATCCCTTGCCCCCACGTGGGGTCTGAATCCTTGTCTTCTCTACCAGAGCCCCCATCCAATCTTTTTTTTTCCAATTATAGCTCTATTGGTATATAGTTCATATACCGCAAAAGCTACCCTTTTATAAATGCAGAGGTTTTTAGTATATTCATAGAGTTATGCAACTACCACTACTATCTAATATCAGAATATTTTCATCACCCCCCCTAAAGAAACCCCATCCCCCTTCCATCCTTTTAGGCCGCACTCTTACCCCAGGCGGCTGAGGCACCCAGCCGAGATCTGGTTGTGTTGGGTGCCTGTGTCCACGGCCACCCGAAGCTCCTGGTCTCGGCACTGAGAGAGAGGGTCGCGGGGAGTCAGTGACAATGGATTGGGCTTGGATCCTTCACCTTTCCCAGCCCTTTGATGACTCCCTCTCAAAAACGAGTGAAGGGAATGAACCAAGCCTTTCAGAGTGATCTTTATGGCACTCATGCAATTGAGGCAAAACTGGCTCTTAGATGGAGGAATCAAAAAAGGAAATAGAGCTGTCTATGGGGAGATCATACACTTGGGAACCACTTGACCAGAAATGGAGATCTGTTTGTGTAGAGGAATTCTTGGGAAGCTGGGGGCTTAGGTTAGAGAGGTCTAGGTGAGGGATACAGGAGGGGTGAGAAGACCAGGCTGTCTCGCCGGGAAGTTCAGATGAGGGTAAGCGACAGGTTTACCACGGAAACAGACGGGTTCACTTTCTTCTGGATATATACAGACATTTGTGGGTACACTTGGACATCCCAAATGCATGTCATTTTCTCAATCCAGACTTCTGCTGAGCACCTGCTATGTGCCAGAGATGTTGTTGGAAGGTACATCAATGAATGCTATGCTCGGGTGTAGGGGAGGTGACATGTAACTAATGCATGGTAGAAAGTTTTAAGGTCTATGAAAGGGTTGTCAATAAAGTGTCCTGGATATTGAGAGGGAGGGGAGGCTCTTTCTCCCCTGGGGAAATCAGAAAAGGTTTCAAAGAAGAGGTAACAGTTGAGGCTTTAAAAGGTTCTAGAATGTGGCCACAGACTGGAGAGCAGGAAGAGGAAATGCCACACAAAAGTGGTGGCAGAGGAGTGGTGGGTGTTCAGTACCGCTGGGGTGGTCAAATGGCTCTAGAGAGGACAAGGCTGTCATCGGGAAACACTGGCAAGTATTTACACATGCGCATTTGGAGATTACATTTGATAAAAGGGTTGGCATGGACACGTGGAATTGCACGGAGGGAAGATGGGTTGAGGTAGAAAGTAGAGAATGTACAGGATCCCATTTTTAGGTCCAACCTCGGGGGAGAGGTGCTTTTTCTCCCTCCCTCCTTCCCTCACCACCCAGGGGAGGAAGGAGAGTGGCGGAAGTGAGCCGTTCACAGGATCATTCATGAAAGCCAGTGCCCTGGGAGGCCTCTCACCTTGCAGTTCACCAGAAGAGCAGGAATCTGTGTCTTGCTGGTCTTCCTCCTGCTCTCCTGGCTGTGAATCGGGGCCTGCGCGGGGGGAGACTCCCCCTGAAACTGACTCTGGTTTCCCTCCACCAGGCGTCTTTGGATCACACTGTGCGGCTGCTGGCTCCGTCACAAAACAAAGAAGACAGACAGGTCTAAACCCAAGTATCCAGGCCACTCAGCTCTCCCACCTTAGACCTCCCACGATGTTCAACCCAACCCCACCCCAGTCCCGCGTCTCACGGGAGTAAGAAAGGGGCAGGATCTTACCCAAGTCCCAGCCGTCACATCATTATAGCAGAGTGAACCCTCGTATCAAATCATACTGTTTTGCTGAGACCCCAATAGATTGCTCAGCAATGAAGAAATGAGAAAAGAACAGTCCATTCTAGGTTAGACCAACCTATTGACTGCCAAGACCTCTCAGGAGCTAGTATTATGCTTGGGGAACTTTTTGTCTCAGGTCTACAACACATTTTTAACATTTTTCCCCCTTTGTTTCCCCTTCTGACCTCATCCTTCAATGGGCTGCAGATCCCAGAGTTGATGTTGTGATGGAAGTCAGAGAAAAAAAGTCACATCTTCAAAACTAGGATGCTTGAACCATCCCTCGCCTGAAACCACCTTCACTCCATCTGGTCAATTTACTAAGTTCTGCCAGCTTTGTCTCCTGTATTTATACCCTGCTTTGTACTACTGCCTTTATTCAAGCCTCACCTCAGCTGTCCCGGATCACTGGACCACCTCCCTAAGTTCCTAAGAACTGGCCTCCAGTACTGCTGTCTCTCAGACACAACTGCTTGAAGCCAGTGATTATCTGGCATCACCCTTGCTACTCGGGTGCTTGAGTGGCTCAGTCGGTTAAGGGTCCAACTCTGGATTTCGGCTCAGGTCGTGATCTCACAGTTCGTGAGTTCGAGCCCCATGTCAGGCTCTGCACTGATGATGTGGAGCCTGCTTGGGATTCTTTCTCTCCTCCTCTCTCTACCCCTCCCCAGCTCAAGCTCACGCTCTCTCAGAATAAATGAATAAACTTAAGAAAAATAAAACCCTTTCTGCTCAAAGTGTGGTCCTCAGATATGTAGCTTTAACATCACTTGCCATCACTTGGAAGCTTGTTAGAAATGCAGAATCATGACCTACTGAATCAGAAGCTTCATTCTAACAAGATGTCCTGATGATTCGTGTGCATGGTAAAGTCTGAGAAGCAGAAAAGGAAAACAAAACACCATATTACTCCTGTTTAAACTCCCATCAAAGCATGCCTGCTTCCTGTTGCATGATAAAGCCCAAACTTTCAGGGGTGACCTGAAACTTTCAGCCCAGATGACCTGGTCACGGCCTCGTCCTCAGCCTTGTCCTCTGCTCCGCCTATCTGCCCCCATTGACCCTACGTGTACCGCTTGTACCAGGCTGCTTGCTCCTGGCCTCCACACATTTGCTCCTGTTCAACCCCCTTCCTGAGACGACTCTCATTCTTCTGTGGGCCAGACTGGATGACTGGTTCAACGTACTTTGTTCCGGAGCTACTCTTTATTTGGGAGAGAGGTTTTTATCTAAGTCTGGAATTCCATGTGTGTCCTGTAATTAACACAGGGTTTACATCCTCCAGGAAGCCCTCTCTGACCTCTTTGTACTCTTCATTCCACACGCCAGTCTGGGGCCAGCATCCCTTCTCTTAGCTCCCTTTGTCATGCTTCTCACAGTTGTTATTTGTGGCTTTTACTCTCCCATTATCCTGGAGAGCCTGTGACATCAGATCTTTATACCCCAAGGCTTAGCTTAACATATAGTAGGCACTCAATAAATGCTTGTTGAAGAATGACTCTATCTGTCCAGGCGCCACACATCCTTCTCCACCTGCCCTTTCTTCTTGGGAACGTGGGATTGTTTTTCTACCCTTGGTTTAATGAGCCCCTTGAGACTTGCTGCTCCCGCCAGCAAGGCTGCCAGCAGGAGACCCAGGTCTGGGAAAAGGGCAGTGAACTCCAGGGCAGGCCGGAAAGAGCGGCTCTGCAGTTCCCAGCTCTCCTCCCACCTTTCCCACGATGGACACAGCCTTCAGGCCCCCACTGCTGTGAGGTTTGCTCCAGAGTCATCCTAAGGAGGGAGACGGTGGGGTCCCCCCAACCTGTTGTGTCTTCACTGCCAAAGCCACACAAGGTAACTGCTTGAGATCAATTTGGGACGTCCTGAGGCAGTGGGGTGAGGTGAAAAGCTCAGGACTTATCAAAAGGCTGGACCTGCCACGCTGGGATGGTAATGTTAACAGAGCCTCTAATCCAGGGCCAGATGGATGTAGGGTGGTCTCCAAACCATAGAGGCTCAGAGGTCCTAGCCACCGGGAGCCAAAGCACCAGCTTCCCTGCTGTCCCGTTTCTCCCTGTTTCTCAGCTGTGCTCTCTGTGTGTGTGCAAGAGCAGCCCCGAAGTTCCCTGAACTGAGATCTCGGTCTGGTCACTTTTCCTGTTTGGGAGCTGCTGGGATGAGGCTGGGAATCTGCTGGCCTCTGGGTTGGGTTCCTGGAGAAGGAACATTTCGTCTGAGAGGAATCTGGTAGGGCTGGGTCAGGAAAGGGAATGAGGGGCTGCGTTGGCTGAGAAGGGACTTCGTGCCCTTCAGTTTGGAAGAGTGTCCTCCTCTCAGACCTTCTGATGAGGAAATGGGTGAGGGAACAGAGTGCTTCCAAGCAAAAGCCCTCCTTTCTTCTAGAAGAGCCACAGGCCACAGAGGGTTCCATTTTCTCTGGGCCCTACAGAGCTTACTTTCTCCCTCAAGCTAAATGGAGTCGTAGCTGGAGGAACAATCATACTCAGACCTTAGATAATGCTTTCTATTTTCCAGGCTCTTTTCTAAGCTCCTTATAGGCATTAGTTTGTGCAACTCCCACAGCAACGCCATGAGGGAGATACTACTAATTTCGTCCTCATTTAGCAGATGAAGAAACAGGTTCAGAGACATCAAGCAATTTGCCTAAGGTAGTAAGTGGCAGGGCCAGGATCTGAACCCAAGCAGCGTGGCTCCAAAGCCCATGCTCTTCACCACTGTCTCGGTGGGGGCGGGGGAGGGATGAGTGTACGCAGCTGCCCCTGACCCATTCACCTCCTTGTTACACCCCCACCCCATTCCCTCTGGAGGCCACGGCTGCTGCAGGGAGATGGAAAGAAAGAAGCCTGGAAGGGCCATTGCCCCTACGAGGAAGTAAGGGGGCACTCAGGGGGCTGGTGGCCCAGGCAAGAGCCATATGAAACCCTGAGGCTCTGGAAAGGACAGAGGCCCTTAGTGCTTCCATTCTGGAGGGAAAAGGCAAATGGATGGTCAGAGCTGGTAGGAAGGAATCCGTTGTTTAGGGACAGGAGAGAAACCATAACCCTAAACTGGTCAGGCCTCCAGGCCCTCCCAGCAGTAAATGACTGCTCCAGAAGGTTCCTGTGTCCTTGTAAGCCTCTTCTCCTAGAGAGCACAGTTCCTCATCACCCCCAAGATAAGTCTTGGGCTGTGTGAGAGAAGCTGACTGAGCAAGGAGACTAGGCCCCCCCAGAGCCACCAAGCCACGGGAGCACCCCCAGTGAAGAGTCTGAGGATGGTCGGGGTGGAGCCCCTCCACCTGGGACTACCTCTGCCCCACTCTCAGCAAGGGAGGGGGGATCTGAAGGTTAGGGTCTGCAGTTTCCGGCCCTCCGCCCCCTCCCCAGGATATAGGAAGAGAGAGGGGAAGGGTGGGGAGAGGGCTGCCTCACCAAGTCCTTGGAGGTGCCGAGCCTCTTGAGGCTGTCCAGGGGGAGCAGGTCGGCAGAGTCCTTGTGCAGGAACTGGGTGGCCTGTCTGAGCCGGCGCTGCTGGCTCAGGGGGGCTCGGTCGCGAAGCGCTGCCTCCTGTCCCCTCCTGCTGGAGTCTCCCTCCACTCTTCTGGCCTCCTGCCGGGTGGCCCCTGCGGGGCTCCCGGAGCTTGATGAGCAGGGCGGGGGCTGCTGAACCGTCCTCGTCTCCATCCCCTCTGCCCCGCCACCCGTGGCCCCGCCGCTTCCCGCCTCCCTCAGTTCCGGGTCGCAGCTCTCCTGACAGGAGGGTCTCCCCGGGGGACAGAGTAAATCAATAAATAACGTGCTGGAGCAGCCGCGTCAGACACCAATTTCCCCGAGATTGCAGTAGAGGGAGTGAGGCTCCGGCTGGAAAAACCCAGCACTCCAGGAGGAGGGGCGGGGGTGGGGGGTGGTGGTGGTAGGCTCTGCAGCGCGTCCAACTCTGGGGTCCTGGTGGGAGCGGTCGGTGGAAGGGGTGTGTGTGTGTGTGCGCGCGCGCGCGCGCGCGCGGGCGCCTGCAAGCACGAGGGGTGTGACGGTGTTGTAAACTGTCAGGGTGTCCGTGCCAGCTTGTTTGAAAGGCAGTGCGTGGGTGTTGGGACGGAGTCAGCCTGCGTGTGGGATGCGGGCACGTGCGGCCCTGTGCGTGTGCCCTCCCGTCTCCTCTTGCGCTGCCCCGCTCTTTTCTCCCCTGGGGCCCTCTGCAGTTCGGGCTTGGGGCGCAGGCCAACAGCCAGGTTCAGAACAGAGACGGGCGGCCTCAAAATGGTCTTCCCCCCTCTCCTTCTTGTCAACAGGAGAGGCTTCACCCTTCTGGGTCTCGACCTTTCGGATGTGGCGGATGTCAGAGTCTTATTTATTCTGGGTTCTGGATTCCAGGGGGACAGCAAGAGCAGCTCTGAATCTCCCCACAAGCAGCGCCCCAGCATCTCCCTCTTCTTCTTCTTCTTCTTCTTTTTTAAAGTTTATTTATTTATTTATTTTGGGAGACAGAGACAGAGCACACAAGCGGGGGAGGGGCAGAGAGAAAGGGAGAGAGAGAATTCCGAACGGGCTCTGCACTGCCATGTGGGGCCCGAACCCACCAACCGTGAGATCAAGGCCCTAGCTGAAGTCAAGAGCCGGTTGCTTAAGTGACTAAGCCACCCAGGCGCCCCTCCCTTTTCTTTATTTAAGGCTTCTGGAGTCCTGGCTCTTTAAAAAGTATTACAATTCAAACATACAGAAAGTTGTAAAGAATAACCTTTACCTTTTGCTGGCCACCCCAGTTAAAAAAAATAACCAAACTATTGTAAATATAGTCGAAACGACCCCTTGCACCACCCCTTCTCCCCAGATAACATCCTTTTCTTAATTTGGCATTTTAGCATTCCCACGTTTGTTCACTCTTTATGCATGTACGTATATGTGTATCCGAAGCAACATATCATTTATTTTGCCTGACACATTATATATGACCTTCTGCAGCTTGTTCTTTTTTGCCCATTACTTTATTCGTGAGATTCATCCCTGAGCTATGCATTCTCTTTAACAGCTGTATGTTTTTCCTTTATATGAATACATCACACTTAGGAAATTTAGATTATTTTTCTACAAACAATGGTGTTTTGAACATTTTTACACTTGTGTCCCGGGCACACATATGAGCATTTCTCTAGAGTACATACCTAGGTGTGGAATGGCCAGGGCATCAGCTCACAGCTTTCCCCCTTTGGCATAATGCCACCTTGCCCTCCAGAGGATTTATACCAGGGTACGCCCCAGGCAGCAGTGTCCGGGGGTTCCACGCCCTCCCCTTCCTCACCAGCACTTGGAATCAAACTTTTTTATAGCCCTGGCTCACCTGTCGTCAGATATTTCTCTCCAGCCTTTTATCTTCACCATCATCAAAAGGCATTGGTCAAGCACCTGTTTACTTGTGTTGGACACTTACAGGCTGGGAGCCCCGACTGAGCCCTGCTCCTTAGAGGCACAGTCTGATCCAGACATCCACAAGGCACACACACGTTCAGACAGACAAGATGTCCTCTGGCCTCCTGCAGACCCAGCCTTTTTCAGGTATTTTCACAGCCATGACAATTATATGAGGAAGAATTGCGTTTTGATCCCTGTTTACAGATGGGAAAGTAGTTAAGGTGTACAGGTTAAATTGTGTCCCCCATAAATCTGTACGTTAAAGTCCCAACTCCCAGCACCTCAGAATGTGACCTTATTTGGAGACAGGGTCTTTAAAGACATAATCAAGCTAAGATAAGGTCACTAGGGTGGACCCTAATCCAATATGACCGTATCCTTGCTAAAAGGGGAAATTTGGACACAGAGGTACACACAGGAAGAACACCACATAAACATGAAGGCCGAGTGTGAGTGATGCATGTATAAGCTAAGGGACACCAAAGGTTGCCAGCACCACCAGAAGCTGGGAGAAGGGCCTAGGCCAAATTCTTCCTCAGCACCCTCAGAAAGAACCAACCTTGCCAGTACCTTGATCTTGGACTTCTAGTCCCCAGAACTGTGAGACAATAATCTTCTATTGTTAAAGCCATCCAATTTGTTATACTTTGTTATGGCACCCCTGGGAAGCTAATACTGAGACTTAGAAATCTCACCTAACATTCAGTTACTGTTTGGAAGAGCCAGGAATCAGCCCCTTATGTTCTGTCTCCCAAGTGCTGCTCAGTGTCCACTATGCCATAAAGAGAAGACTGACAGAGATGAAAATCATGGCATGAAAACTAAGCTATAGTATGATTCCATTGATTGAGTTCTGGACCACCCACAACTGGCTTCATTTAAACACAGTTTCAGTGGACTATTCCAGCCCCTTCCCATGCCTTGGCATCCTTTACCACCACACGTTTGCCTGGGATAGAGATCGAGGAGGGGCCACTGACATGTTGCACTGGTTCCTGTGATTGTTTCGATAGGATCAACTGTACGCATTGATAGATGAGTGAGTGGCCTACATACTATGATGCTGGGCAGGCCAACACTAAAAGGTATCTCCTTCAACTTTATTCTTGGCAATTCATTCTTTAGGTTTGAAAAATCCTTCAACATCTTCAAGAGTCCTTCATTAATCCATTTCTTGGAAAAGTAATGCTATCAATGAACAAGAATGAGATGATTCCAGAGCACTTAGCAAAGTTGCGTTGGGCCAGGCTGACGACATGGATGGGATGTCTCCAAACTCATCGGTGCACTTAGGTCTGCAGACAAAACCCGAGGGAGGAGTAAACATACCTGTGGTATAGAATGGAGCCTTTGGAGTTTACAGTTTGGATGCAGTGAGGTTGGGGATGGCATCACCTCTTTTCCAGTTCTGACAAGGCTTTTGTTGCCTGGCGCTCAGAACCACTAGTGCTCAGGAAATGCCATTCTTTGGAATATAGCTGTGCAAAAAGAGTCAAATTGGTCCGTGTGTTCTGTGACCCAAACTAATACTGTCTCATTCATTATCTAGCACACCATCTTGGAGTAGGGCTAAGGGGTAAAAAAACTCTCTTTTGCCTTTTTTGTATTCTTTGTTTTCTTTCTTTGTAAATTTGCTTTTCCTCAAATTGTAGGGAGAATGAGAATGTTTTGGCAACGGAAAGCCGAGTTTTTTTAAGGAGCTAAAGAACTCCCTTTGATAAGATGATGAACCCAATGCAATCCACAGATCCAGTGAAATTCGTATCAAAACACCAGTAGTATTTTTCACAGAACTAGAACAAGCAATCCTAAAATTTGTATGGAACCACAAAAGACACTGAATAGCCAAAGCAAGCCTGAAAAAGAAAACCAAAGCTGGAGGCATCACAATTCCAGATTTCAAGTTATACTGCAAAGCTGTAGTAAACAAAACAGTATGGTACTGGCACAAAAATAGACACATAAATAAATGGAACAGAATAGAGAGAGCCCAGAAATAAACCCATGGTCAGTGAATCTACAACAAAGGAAACAACACACAATGGGGAAAAGACAGTCTCTTCAACAAATGGTGCTAGGAAAACTGGACAGCCACACGCAAAACAATGAAACTGGACCACTTTTTCACACCATCCACAAAAATAAACTCAAAATGGATTAATGACATAAATGTAAGACTTGAAACCATTAAAATTTTAAAAGAAGACAAGGCAGTAAACTCATGGACATTGACCTTAACAACACTTTTATGGATCTGACTCCAAAGGTAATGGCAACAAAAGCAAAAATAAACAATTAGGAATACACCAAAATAAAAAGCTTCTACATAGCAAAGGAAACCATCAATAAAACAAAAAGGCAACCTACTGAATAGACATTTTTCCAGAGACATACAGATGGCCAACAGACACATGAAAAGGTGCTTAACATCACTTATCATCAGGGAAATGCAAATAAGAACTATAATGAGATATCACCTCACACCTGTCAGAATGGCTAAAATCAACAATACGAGAACAACAGATGTTGTGAGGATGTGGAGAAAGGGGAACCCTCTTGCACTGTTTGTGGGAATGCAAACTGGTGCAGCCAGTCTGAAAACAGTATGGCGTCTCCTCAAAAAACTAAAAATAGACCTATCATATGATCCAGTAATTCTACTTTTAGGTATTTACCCAAAGAAAATAAAAACACTAACTCAAGGGGCATCAGTTAAGCGTCTGACTCTTGATTTCAGCTCAGGTCATGATACCATTCATGAGTTTGAGCCCTGCATCGGGCTCTGTGCTGATAGTGTGGAGCCTGCTTGGGATCTGTCTCTCCCTGTCTCTCTCTGCCTCTCCACCACTTGCATGTTCACTCTCTCCCTCTCTCTCAAAGTAAATAAATAAACTTAAAAAAAACACTAACTCAAAAAGATATATGCACTCTATGTTTATTGCAGTGTTATTTATAATAGCCACGATATGGAAGCAACCTAAATGTCCATCAATAGATGTATGGATAAAGATGTGGTATAAAATCTCACTACTGGGTATTTATGCACAGAAAATGAAAACACTAATTTGAAAAAATATATATACCCTTATACATATTACAACACTAATTACAATAGCCAAGATATGGAAGCAATCCAAGTGTCTACCCATAGATGAATAAAGATGTAGTACACACACACACACACACACACACACACACAGACACACACTGGAATACTACTCAACCATAAAAAGGATGAGATCTTGCCATTTTCAGCCACATGGATGGACCAAGAGGGTAGTGTGCTAAATGAATTAAGTCAAAGGCAAATGTCACATGATTTCATCTATATGTGGAATCTAAAAAACAAAACAAATGAATAAACAAAAAGCAGGAACAGACCCATAAATACAGAGAACAAACTGATGGTTGCCAGAGGGAAGGAATTAGGGGGATAGGCAAAACAGGTATAGGGGATTAAGAGGTGCAAACTTTTAAAAAATGTTTTATTTATTTTTTTGAGAGAGAGAGCACAAGGGGGAAGGGGCTGAAGGAGAGGGGGACAGAGGATCTGAAGCGGGCTCTGTGCTGACAGCAGCAAGCCCAATATGGGGCTTGAACTCACAAACCATGAGACAATGACCTGAGTTGAAGTCAGACGCTCAGCAGACTGAGCCACCCAGTCACCCCAAGAGATTCACTTCTAACTATAAAAAATAATTCATGAGGGTGAAAATTGTCTCCTAGGGAATATAGTCCATAATATTTTAAGACTTTGTAGGGTGACTGATGGTAACCACACTCACAATAGCAAGCACTGCATAATGTATATAATTGTCAAATCACTATGTAGTACACCTGGAACTAATAGTATATGTCAACTATACTTTGGCTTCAAAAAATCTAGCCTCATCTAATCCTAAAAAAAATGGTGGAGAGTGCCAGGGAATGTTCTGAGGTCACTTTGTATCCTTAGCTGGGTGTTCTGTGTCGTTGCCAATAACTTACCTCTGAAGGCAGTTTGTATCCTCAGCTGGGTGGTCTGTGTCTTTGCCAATAATTTACCTCACTCCCCTCCCCTGGTCATTTTTTTAGCTTATTTATTTTAAGTAATCTCTACATCCAACATGGGGCCTGAACCCACAATCAAGAGTCACACACTCTTCTAATGAGCCAGCCAGATGCTCATCCCCTGGTCATTTTTTTAACCTAAAGATTATAGACTTCAACAAACCAGTTCATTAACAAGGGATAACTACATTGAGCTCTAATGATGAGACACAGGGGGAGAAAACTTCCAGGAGCACTATTCAGGAATATTAAACCAGTCTTCTACAGTGAGGAACAGAGGAAGTGGAGATATTCCCTTCCAAGATACTTGGGAAATATCTGTAATTTCTCTCATTTATTTCATCTTGTGGTTCACATAGATGTTGAAGTGAATGGATCCAGATTCAGAAATTTCATGAGGAGAAAAATGGAAGTGTGAGATTTGGCTCCCTCACTGCACTGGTTCTCCTCTGAATTATAGCAAGTTTTCCTTTCATTCAGTCAAAAAATATTTATTGAGCACCTACTATGTGTCAGACACCGAGGTAGGCTCTGGGCCTAGGATGGTGAACCAAATGAAGGCCCCACCCTCATGGGGTTCACATTGTAACGTGGAAGGCAGACAAGGAACAACGACATTTATAATGTCAGGTTGTGGTAAATGCTGAACAAAACTAGAGCAGGATGAGAGGAGAGAGAGTGATGGGGGTAGGGTGGTGGGTGGATGACACTGTGCCGAGATGAGAACAAGGTGAAGGCTGTGCACATACCTGGAGGAAGGGTGTCTCAGACAGAGAACTCAGAATATTGCAGGTAAGATAAGGTAGGCTGAGACAGTGCTTGTCCCCACACACACCCCACACAGGGTAGATTTACACCTGTCCGTCCCTTCTGTCCAGCCTGGCTCCTCTGGTGACCAGTCACTTGCACCAGGAAGACTGACTGAGGTATGGAGCATTGTCTCCTGCCATGGAGAGAATAGAGCTACCTTGTCTACCCCAGGATGAACCCTTTTCCTTGCTCTGCTTGGCGCAGTGCTCTTCCCATTTGGGTTGACTAGCCGCCAAACCCCAAGTCCAACAGACCTGAGGAAGTTGGGATTTCCTCTACTGAAAGAGAACACAGAACACTGCTGTGTGGGTTCTAAGAACAGCCAGAGGGCGATGGGTCTTTGTATTTCTGGCAATGAGGAAGGCTGAGAGGGGCTCCTAAGTTAAGGCTTTCTTGACTTTTACCCTCAGAGGCTCTCAGGTCTCTAGAGAACTTTCTGCCTTCAGATAAAACCAGATCACACCTTATACTTGCCACTGGGTGTCAGACAACCCTTAGCAAGTCTAGATTTGTGCTGACCAATATAGCAGTCACCAGCTACATACAGTTATTGAGCACTTGAGGTGTGGTTAGGCTGAAGGGAGCTTTGCTATAAGTGTAAAATATACACCAGATTTTGAAAACAATATAAGATAACAATGTGAAATATCTCAACTATTTTTACATGGATTACATTATTTTATATTCATAACATTTCAGATCTATTGTATTAAATAAAATATAGTACATTATAAAAATCAACTTCATTGGTTTATTTTTACTTTTTTAAATATGGCAACTAACAAATTTAAAGTTACATACACCGGTCTATTATATTTCTATTGGATGGCACTGGTCCAAATAGATTCACAGCTGGTTCCTTGAACCTGATCTAATCTATGCCAACAACTCTCCACTGACTCAGGAAGTTCTTTATATCTAATCTAAATCCCTGTACCTATATTCAGAATCCCTGCCTTCCTGTCCAAGCCTTAGTAGAGATGGAGATGAACTGGTTCCCACCTTCTTTGTGATACACTTTCATGCCTCTGAATATCTTTATACCTCTTCTTGTAACCTTTTTTCTTCAAGGCTGACTAGTACCAATTCTTATCTCTGATGGTAGGGATGGGGAGGAGAGCTCATTTGGCACAGTGAAATCACCCAGACATTGCTCTGCCACATAAGGAAATTCCCAGAATATTTTTCATAGAATGGGTTATTCAGAGCTAGACAAACAGCTCCCTTGAGCCCGTGGAAGGTTAAAGGCAGCCAGTTCTATTTCAGTCTTTATCCTCTGGCCCTGTCAGATCTGCTGAGGACAGGAATGAAGCTGTTTTCCAGAATTCTCCTGTCTAGCAAAGGTCCCAGGAGGTCATACCAGTTTTGAAATGTATCACCCTACCTCCACCCCAAAAACTACCAGGCTAAGACATTAGTTGAATGCATTGGGCAGCAGGACTCCAGTGGACACAGGAGGAAACATGTTGTTATTACCCCATCTACGCAGGTGATGAGACACCAGAACAGCCTGTCGAGTTCCCCGCCTGAATTTTTCAGCCTCAGAATCCAACTAATGCCCTAGGGGATCATTCAAGACCCTATTCTACTCATCCTCTTTCCTTTGCACCCATAGGATTTATTTGCCAACTCTTCTCACCGCGGGGGTCTTTGCCAAAATCTGGATCCTGCAAATACCCTCAGAGAATCTGACCAAGCTACCCAATGCTACCAAATATTCTGGACCTCTGAGCTTCAGAGACTCCTGTTTTGCCTTTCCTCTGGCTTCAATACTTCTCTTCCTCCCTCTTGTGTTTATCTGCTTCCTTTCTTGCTTCCATTTCCCTCCATTTCCCCCTTCCTCCTTGCCTAAGCTTTGGGCCTGCCCTTGGCACCCCTGGACATGACCTCCATTTCCTAGTGACATTCATGCTAATGAAGTCAGAGACTATTCTCTAAGAACCATATATGATACCTAGTGTCAGTGTTCAGTGGACATCCAGTGGGAGTGATGGTGGGCCGAGGGGAGCCACCCAGCAAAACCTTTGCCTCTGAACAATGGCAAGATGCAATAGCATTAGCTTACAAGCATGGAGGCATTTGTGAGGTTCTGTCCTGGGACCTGCAGAGTGTGTGTTGGCTTGAGACTACCATGAGATGGGGAACTGTATGAGTGGCCACAGAAAACCACTAAATATGATAAATAGGAAGAAGTAATTATTTACATTGTAAATAAACACATGTATGTGGTTCAGCAGACAGTACAAGTAGGAGAGGGCTTGGAGGTGGAAGAGAAGCAAGAAGACAAAGCGTTTGGAGTAAGCAAGTCAGTGATGAGTAGAAATGACAGGGCAGAGGGCCCTGAGGAAGGTGGGAAGTGAATCTGGGGAAGCCTGGAGAGAGGATGTCTGATGTGTCACACTGGGGAGCAGCAATGGGGCTTTTTGAGGGATGGCAATTAGACAGGACAACACTGGCAGAGAGCCAGATGAAGAATGAAGACTGAAGATCATGGTTGGCAAAACCCCTGCATCTCCCTCAGGGGTTCCCAGCCCCACAGCCTCCAGCAGTCACTGACCCCCAACCATTCCTCAGGCCCTGGTAACTCAGGGACCTGAACTGGCCTTGGCCATCCAGCTCATGAGACTCTACCTGGCTTACGGATAGGGTGGTTGAGGAAGGGGAGGTGTTGACCCGGAAGTGGCTCTGAGGCCTCTGTGCTGGGTGAGATTAATCAGTTTCCATGAGGCTGGTGGCATTCAGCAGGTCATAAGGTGTCCCATGGGGTTGGTGATATGTCGAGGGAGGGATGCTCACCCTGCTTCCCGTCAAAAGTTGTGGTAGGACAGTAGATCTCTAAGGCAGGTCTGGGTTACAGGAATCCCCCACTCCACCCCAACAGAGGCTTTCGAGGATGCCATATTTATTAGTGAATGTGGGGTTGGGGGATGAGGGGTGTTCATGGTTGCCAGCAGGTTGAGCTGGGGCTTGCCTTGGAAGAGACCCCAGGACCAGGAGGGTGTATGGATGCTATCATTGTCCCTCAGATCTCCACGGCCCACCGCATCAGGAATTTCCAGGGTGTTGCTTCTGCAGTTTAGGGTGGCCAGTGGACAAGAAGGCCTCTGATAATGTGTGGTCTCCCTGCCAGCAGGAAAAAGACTGTTATCCAGAGAACAAACAGCTGGTGGGAAGGGTGGAAGTCCTTCTGACATGAGGCTAGCAACCTCTTGAGTGGTCTTGGTCGGCCAAGGCAGGAGTCTGTGTAAGTGCACCTTACCATTCTGTTTTCCTGCACCTTCCAGGCCAGGGGGTAGGCAGCCTTCTGTGAAGAACCACTGGATTGTATACTTTAAAAATGGTAATTGCTCAGGGAGCCTGGGTGGCTCAGTCGGTTAAGCATCCGCCTGGCCTACTTCCTCCCACCCCCCAAACCTTCATACCAACCTTCTAAGTTTCCCCAGGGCCTTTCATTGTGGAGGTGACAAAATCCATGCATCATGGGCAGAAGTAGAATAACGGAAGAGAGGCAGGATGAGAAAACAAGCCCCTGAGTCCTAGCAACCAGCCTCCTTTCTACTGCCAGGAGGGGCAGGGACTGCTTGGCTTTGTGGCCCCAAGCAAGTCACTTGCCCATGGGCCTCGGTTGGCCACCTAAACACTGAGGGGATTCGACTTGTGTCCTCATGGCCTGCCCAGCTCTGACATGTTAGGATCCTAGGTGAGGGGACCTCCTGCTTTCCACCATTATTCCTAACCCAGAGTGGGGAGAATGGGCACATTCCCAGAGCTCTGGCAAGCCCCTGGAGTACTGAGAGAATTCTCCTTCACCCTTTGGCTCTGGTTGCCCCCACCCATCCCCCATACATATCAGGGGGAGAAGTGTTAAGGAGAAGAACTATTAATAGAACTTTAGATTTGGAACTAGAAGAAAATTTGGAAACTCACTATATCACACCCTATTTATTGTAATCATTTTAATTTTATTTTTAATATTTATTTACTTTTGAGAGAGAGAGATAGAGAGAGAGAGAGAGAGAGAGAGAGAGAGAACAAGTGGGGGAGGGGCAGAGATAGAGGGAGACACAGAATCAGAAGCAGGCTCCAGGATCTGAGCTGTCAGCACAGAACCCGACACGGGGCTCGAACTCACAAGAGCTGTGAGATCATGACCTGAGCAGAAGTCGGATGCTTAACCGACTGAGCCACCCAGGCTCCCTGAGCAATTACCATTTTTAAAGTATACAATCCAGTGGCATTTTGTTCATTCATGATGTTGTGCAACCACCACTTCTATTTAGTTCTGAAATATTTTCACCACCCTAAAAGAAAACCCTGTACCCACTGAGCAGTCAGTCCCCATTTCCCCCACCCCCAGCACTTGGCAATTTACCTTCTGTCTTTATGGATTTGCCGATTCTAGATATTTCATGTAAATAGAATCATACCATATACAGCCTTTTGTGTCTGGCTCCTTTCCCTCAGTGTGATATTGTCGAGGTTCATCTACACTGTAGCAGGTATCAGTACTTCATTCCTTTTTTTGACTGAATAATAGCCCATCCATTGTTTTCATCCCATGAGTAATGATTGGTTGATAACTTCGTTTATGGAGGGCCTCCAATGTTCAGACACTTTGCGGGTACTTCATTTATTTTATTTATTCCCCTTAGTTGTACCCTCGTGGCTCCCACTGTGCCATGGCTCCCACTGTGCCGAGGAAGAAACTGAAAGCCTGAGGTCATATAGCTGGTCAGTGGTTAAACCAGGGCTAGAACCCTGGTGGGGTTTTGATTCCCAGGTACCTAGGGGGCTCGAGGAAAGTGGGTGAGAGGGCAGTGGCCAGAAGGCCAGGAGAATCCCAGCCAAGGAAGACGACCAACTTGGGGTGTCACAGGGGCAAGAGGAGGTGAGGTAGGCCCCCACCATACAACTTCTCCCCTTCCAGCCACCTCCCTGCTGCCTTCTACTGGGTTTCCCATACCCAATATCCACCCCAGCTGGGGTCAGCACATTTCTGACCAACCCGATTTGCCTGTCTCTACTCTAGGCCTTTTGCCTCTGGCCCCCCATGACAAAAGCTGAGGCATTTGGGGTCAACCACAATATAGGCCCAAGGCCCTGACATTATGCTCTGGGGTGACTACTATTTTGCCTTAAATCTCCACTTTGTTGTACTCTTGTTCCTCCACAGAGACCTGGTCAGCCTTCCTCAGACCTGACTTTTCCATCTTCCAGCACCAGCCTTGGCCCGACCTCTGCTCCCCCAGACCCTGCATGGGAACTGCAACCCAGCAGAGTTGCTTCTGGTCTCTGTCCAACATTAAAATGATCTAGGGAGGTGTGGAATTGAGGTTATTTTGTCTAAGAAGCTTCCTGTACCCTGACCAATCCCAGTTTTATTCCAAATGGATTATGGGAGTAAAGGTAATTTCTTATTCACATTTCTTACAGTGCCTTTCCCCCCACCCCAACACACACACACACACACACACACACACACACACACCTTCTTCCTCCCCACTCCTCATTCTGTCCCTAAAAGCTGTATCCTCCTCTGCTCTCTCTGCTCTACCTGATTCAATCCTCCCACCTGCTATGAGAGCATCCTCCAAGGAAGACAGATAATCATCTAGAGTTTAAGTAGAGTCTCTAGGAGCCTGGGAGACAGAGGTGGCCTGCAGTTGGAGGGATGGTGCAGAGGTTCTTTTCTGCAGAAGCTTCTTGTTGAAGGTGCATTGGTTGAGAACGCTGTAGCCCACAGTGGTCCCTGCCCAGCTGGAGGCTTTACTAGCTCTGTCCAGGTCTTCTCTTGGTCTTCCTCACTAAGGTTTTACCAGGTTGTGCCTTGGAGAGTTGATAGAGGGGCAAGGCAACCCGGTTCTCTATCAGGGTTTGGTAATTCCTCAGGAGGTCCTGGCTCAGGGGTGCACTAGGCAGGAAGGCCAGTTTTAGCGCCTTCTCCTGGTAATGAGGCAGAGGGTTTGGGCAGGGCCAGCCCCTGGCGAAATCATTGGGAAGTGGGTTGGGCATGAGCTGGAGGCCTCCAGGCTCAAACCTTCCACCAGCTGAGATGTGCCGGTACCTGTTGGGGGAGAGGGGTGTGGAGAGAACAAAGAGGTCAAAAGAGGGATGCAGTCATGGTGGAAGGAGTAAGAAGGAAAAGTTTGATGCTTTTTTCATAGCTTACCCAAAGTTTATTTTCACAATGCTACAAAGGTAAGCCCCCAAATTTATAATTCTTCATGTTCCTCTTGAAAAAAAATTTTTTTGAAAAGCCTTAGTATTAAATATCAAATCATGCTTAAAAATTCTATGGACTTGGGAAGCCTTGCTGGCTCAGCCGGTAGAGCATCCGACTCTTGATCTCAGGGTTGTGAGTTCGAGCCTTACACTGGATGTAGAGAATACTTTTAAAAATTCTGTAGGCTTTTTAAAAAATCTGAATCATTTCAACTTATGACAATAATAAAATGCTAACCAATCATGATCCCAAACTAAAATCATTCAAAATAAGAAAGAATCATCATTGGGATCCTGTTAGATTTTTGATGGTGGCAAAGGGTGACCAACTGTTGTCATTGATGTGAGTGCCACAAGAAAATAATGCATTTGTATTCTGAAAGTATATTTGTCGTGCGCATCCTGAGACTGAGGTATAAAGCCATGTTTTGCCAATATGTTTCTATTAAGCTAACACAAGCTAACGAATGATCAGGTTGTAGGGAATCACTTCTGTCTCTCCTCCTGATTGGATATTGGCCTATCCAGATAGCATGCACCCTGTGTGTGTGTTTGGTGTTAAGATGGTGAAATTATGTTGTTTAGATGGTCAGTCTCCTATCCTTTTTACATATTGTATCTCATTATCCAGATTCTGTCTTTCAGTCCCACTTCCTCTGCTAACACAGTGCCAGCAGGAAGAAGAGAGAATGAAACTCAAGGGCCCCTTCTCATCTGGTGAACTTGATGATGTCTCAGAGCCCTTCCTGCTCTGACCTGCTGCCATATGACACCTGATCTGATGGCTCCCTCTTCTACAGGCCTGTAGTGTTAGGTTCAACCGAGAGAAATGGACCTTTTAAAAAACATAGTTGAATAGTGGCAAATTTCCTGTTTCAACATGCTTTGCATCTCGTCCAGTAGATGTTCTCCTGTTTACTGTCTTTGGTTTACATCAGACATTCTCAGGCCTGGCTGCACATTAGAATCACTCCTAGGAGCCTTTTGCAAATTCCGGTGCTCAAGCTGCACACCCCCAACGCCAAGTAAATTAGAATCTCATGGGTGGGTCTCACACATTTTTTAAAAAGACCCAGGTGATTGTATGTACCATCAACCAGAGTTGATGTATGCATAAATGGGTTTATGTATATGTACAAATGTTCTATTTATGTATAAATGTTTTATTTCTCAACATCATGGGTTTATGTATAAATGTTCTATTTCTCAGCAATATCATGAGTTTATGTATAAATGTTCTATTTCTCACCAACATCATGGACTTCTTGAAGCTTAGACCTGTCTGAAGTCCTTTCTGGGTCTCTCATGTTCAAAATGTGCTTGGTCGCTGATCTAGAGACATTTTTAACTATATTTTAATGCCTTAGAGAACTGCTCGAAAGGAATAACACGACTGGATGGGCCTTTCTTCCCACCATCCTGTCTGGTTCCCACCTAGTGAATTTGTACACATTCTTCAAGGTCCACGTAGCTCAGGTACCACATCCTCCGTGAACAGCAAAACCTTGCCTGTGACTCTCTCATTCCTGGCTCCAGGAACTGGGCCTCCAGCAGCAAACAGAGGGAAACAAGGATCCTTCTCTCACGGGGACAGTGTACTAATGACACGATTTACTGAGCCCCCTTCTCTACACCAGGCATTGTGCCTTTTTGTCTTCTAACAACCCTGCAAGGTACCAGGTACATCTCCAATCCAGACTTGAGGAAGTCAGGCTTAAAGAAAGTCAAGTTTCTTTGTTGTATAGCAAGTTTGGGATTGAGCTGGGAAGACTGCAACCTAAGATGTGTTTGGCTCTTGAACCCACAAGGCTTCCACCATCACACACAGGTTTCCTGTTTGCCGAGCATTGTGCTAAGCTCTTTCTATGGATAATTGTATTTCTCTTATGCTGTCTTTATAGAACATTATATCACATCAGGAGTAGCTGTGAACTTCTTTGATTCCCCAGGTAGACAGGAGGGGAAGTGGAGCACAGAGGTTAAGAACACAGTTCTAAAACTGAGCTCTCTAGGTTCCAATCCCAGCTCTGCCACTCACTGGCCATATGAACTTGGGCGAAATAAGTGACCTTTCCGTTTCAGATGCCCCCTCTGTAAAATGGGGTTGATAGTAATAGTTTCTATCTGGGGTAGTGGGAGGGTATAAGTAATATAACTCAAGTGATTAGAACATCTGGCACTATTATTTCACTGAAGTTTATTTTTATTTTTTGAGGAGTGATCTAAGTTTTATCACCTTTGTATCCCTAGTGTTAGCACATACTAGCAACCAATAATCTGTACTGCGAGGGCTGCAGAGAGAAGCCAAGGTCCTGAATAATCTTCTCTCAAAATCACCAACTGTTGGCATTAAAAAAAAAAAAAATCAAAAATCTCCACAGCCTCCCCTCCAACCCTTTAGTGCTTCTGTTAATGCCCTTGGGATTGGAATTTGAGATATTCTGTCCTTATTCCCCACTCCGTTTCCTGCCTCTTCTCCCCTTGACTAGACTGGAGATTTGTGTGTGCTCCCACAGTGGCAGGGAGGAAGGGCTGTTGGGTACTCCAGTAACTCCTTCCACACTGCTGCCTCTTCTCAGACCAGTCAACCCTCTACCCCCTTCTTTCTACCTTTCTGAGGGCTTCCTACCCTTCCAGCCTTTACCTGGTTTCCCCACAAAGGCTTCCTGGGGGAATGCTCCAGCCCACAGCACCCCCTCCCTCTTCTGAATTTCTGTAGTAACATGTTTTTTTGTATAGTGCTCTCATATATTCATTACCCATTTTCTCTTCACCGAGGTTGGTAGACATGGTGTTTACTGTCCCCATTTTATCAAGGATGGAATTGAGTCTGGAAAAACGAAACAATTTGCCTAGTCTGGACTTTAACCTAAACCTCTGACTCCAGATCTCAGGACTTCCCACTAGTAATTGATGTTCTTACCACACTCCCTATCCGTGTCACATTTTGGGCATGTAGCACGCGTGGGCTTGAATGGTCAGCTGCCTTTCCATGCATGTAGGTAGGTCTCTGCCTTTCATAAGCTCCCTGCAGGAAGGGACTGGATGATATCTCTCTGTACTGCCAGGGCCTAGCAGGTGTTAAGCACCTAGTTGTATCCCCTGCATTCTAGTTAAACGGTTAAGCCTCTCCCCTGGCTGTCCCCTCTCTTGCTCCCACACCTTCCTTCCAGCTACACTTAAAACAGAGTTTAGTTGTCAGATGCCCAAAGGCGTGAAGGTCAGAGTACCAAGGTAGGCGTCATCAGAAAACAGGAATCAGAGAGAGGAAGGAGCTCCTCTTACTTCTTGAACTTCCTCGAGGGCAGGATGTTGCCCTTGGCGTCGAGGGGAGGTGCCCTTGCTTCACTCCTCAGCTTGAGTTTCTCCAGCTCCCTCAGTTCCTGCACCGTCCTGACGGTCACCTGGTTTTTCCTGTTGTCGTCCGCGAAGATGGGAGTACAGCAGATGAAGGTCAGAAAGCTGTTGGGACCCATCCAGGAGGGAGGCGGGATGGGAGGCTCCGCTGGGGGGCGGCCGTGGGCCCCGGAGTCCGTCAGCCAGCGCCACACGTTGCTGTCGTAGGGCCTGTCGGGCCTGGTGGGAAAGGTGGCTGGCAAACGGCCCACATCGAGCCACGTGTGAAAGCCCCACGTGTGCGGCGCCGCGTCCTTCCAAGGGCGGATCAGTCGGCGGCGCACCTCGGATTTCGTTTCGGTGCAAGGCGGCGGCTTCAGGGCCAGCCGGTGGTAGGCCTGCCGGGTGAAGCCGGGCCACTCCCCGGGCTCACTGGGGAGGAGGAACTCACGCCGGGCCCGCGGTTGGTGGGTCAGGAGGGGCTCTCGGGCGTGGGCCATCTAGGGAGAGACAAAAGGGTGCCGGGGGGACCGCTCGGCCTCTCTTTCCAGGAGCAGCCGCAGAGACAACAAGCTGCCGGCCTCCTCGGACCCCGGACTCTCATCAGGACACGGTGGCCTGGCCGGAACCCTTCTCTCCGCGCCTGCCCTGCCGTCAGAAGTTATGTCCGCTCTGTAGGATTCCTCAGCTTTCGCTCTCTCTCCGTCTGTTGGGTTTTGATTTCCCTTCTCTCCACTCTTTACTCCACATCCTCCGCGCTCTGGCTCTCCCGCACCCCTGCCTGGAGCTGGTGCTCCTAAGCCTGAGGATACTGAGGGGTGGGGGTGGGGGTGGGGGTGGGGTGGGGGGTGGAGTGAGGGGTAGTGCCCATTACCCGGCAACGCGCATAGAAGGAAAAGCTTTCTCGGGAGAATGCAGCCCAGGTGCTCTTCTCTCCCGGACTCGACCTGTTACTGTCATTGGTGCATTTCCCTCACTTCTCATCCAAATACAAGCAAGTATGGAAAATATCTAGAAGGCTGCCTCCTTCCCTTTTCTGTGTCCCACCTCCCGTGAAATAAACAGTAGCAAATATGTATTGACACTGTGCTAAATACATCTACAACTCAGTTAACCCTATAACCCTGTGAGCAAGCGTTGTTACTGTCCCATCTCAAAGATGCAAAAAGCAAGACACAATGAGGGCAAATAGCTCACCCAAGTGGCAGAGCTGGGACTCGAGCCATCTGTCTGCACTACTTATCATATATGCTCTTCTAAAGTGCTTCTCCCTCCTTTCCACCCTAGGACTTTATTGATCCTAAAAGCTCACCTGTCTCTTGGGCCCACTCCTCTGTCATTTCCACAGCATCACCCTAGTAGGTGGGGCTGGGAGGTGTAATAACCAGGCACCTCCTTTCCTCTGCTCTGAGCTCTGTGTTCACAGTAGTACAGGATTAAGAGAGGAAGTAAGTGGAGAGCTCTGGGCCACATCTACTGACCAGAGGAAAGTATGGCCCATCCCAGGGGGAAGACTTAGTCCAGCAGGGTGCAAACAGATAGGCTGTGGAGATGGGGCCCCACCTCCTACCTGTAAGAAAGGTTCTTGGACATGGAGTGGATTATTCCGCCCTCTGGGTTGTCTCTGTGGGCTACTGGCCATTCCTCTTCTGGGCCTGACTGCCAGGAGGAGCAGCTTGGTAAGGGAAGACTTTCCTGGCAGCATTGTTTGCTGTTGGGGTTGCTATGGTGATGTTTCTTGGATGGTGTCGCAGGAGGAGGCCCTTACCTCTCCCTGGGAGCACTCATCAGTCCCCTGGGCCCTGGCTGCCTTTCAGGCGAGACAGGCATGGGATAGGACTCCTAAGTTTTGATTGCAAAAGATGGTAACCAGAGGGGCTTCTGGGAAGGGCTTGCCTAGAAGGGCAGGAAGAGAAAAGAAGCAGGGCCGGCTGATTTCCAGGCCCTGGATTAGGGTGGAGGTGGCCATGAGGCATCTAAAACTGTGCCCATCCTTCCCTAATCCTGCAGGAGGGGAGGGTCCTGCCCCTCTGCAGGCCTTTCCCTTAGAGATCTCTAAAAGGCCTAAGTTAACCATCAGTTTCAGGGGTTCTAAAGAGAAAGCTGGCAGTTTCTGTGCTAAAAATGTGTGCCCATGCCGTGTGGGAAGCAGGCCAGGCCAAAACCCTTAGCACTCTCCTTCACCTGCTTCTTCTCAGCTTTAGGCCTTACCTCTTCTTTGTCACCACCATGCCCAATATTTCCCATGTTCTTCTCCAACCCCTCCTTATGCCTCAGGGACCAGACACCGATGCACCAGAGACCACACTTCCACCCTGGATTTTATTGAGTTATGGTAGTGTTCTTGAGCTGGCTCACATGCATGTGGTCAGCTGGGGCCTAGGGTGGCTCTTTGCAAAGCTGAGGTGTGAGTGAGCTAAGGAAGCTAGGCAGGGCAGGACAGGGCCCTTTTAGTCTTCTCAAGCCTTGGGCCAAGTTCTTGGCAATGCTAGTCTCTCTGGCATGATTAGGGATATTATCAGAGAAACATCTCTCGGGAGCACATCTGGACACCCATTCTTTGCTTCAGATGCATCCATTCCCCCACCCCCAATTCAACTCTTGACCCATTACGAGACCTTTTTACCTTTTACCAGGATTTCTTTGTGCAGGAAAGCTGACTTGGAAATGTGGGAAGGTGGGAGGGAGGGGCAATAAGAGGGACCCTAGGAAGCAGATCTGCTTGTCTGGGTGCCTACAGTGAAGAGCCCTTGAGGCAAGTACCCCAGGCCTGGAAGAAACCATGCACTGCAGGTCCTCCCTTCTCTGGGAATTCAAAGCAAGGAACAGAAGCAAACTGAAACCCCTTGTCACTTTACCCACCTTCTGGCAGTCTCTAGATAATGATCTAAGGAAATAGCTTATATTTATAATTAGAGGTTAATTTGGAGAATATACACTATTTACAAGGAGCAGGGAAGGTGGGGGACTACTGGGCACAGGCGCAGTTTGGGGGGGGGTTCCTAATCTCTTTCACCCTTTCTTTTGCTGTTCTCACCCTTCAGCTCCTAGCAGGGAGAGTGAGGAGTCAGATTTTCTTGGGGAGCATCAGGTGGCCCAGGGACCAGTCACCAGGCCCTCGCGGCTTGCAGAGGGCCCAGTGGTGGCCACGGCGTGACATCTGCCTTGGCATAAGCAGGCAAAGTGGAGCTAGAGGAGCAGACGGTCCCTGCCTGCTGTCCTCACTCAGAGGGCTGGGATGGCCCAGGTGCATGAGCTCCTGGAAGTGCGGAGGGCTTGGGCAGCAAGGGTAAGGTCAGGCCTCTACCGCAGCTCGGGAATGAACTGAGCCCAGTTGATGCTGTCAGGGCCCAGAGGGTCCTCCTCCAGGCCAGGGAAGCTGATGTCCAGGAGGACCTTGCTGAGGCTGTCATTCATTGTGTCCAGAACCAGGCCTTCCGTCAGAGAACGGTTGGCTGAAAGGCTGGCAACCTGTGACCCGGGGGAGCCCGGCTTGGGGACTTCCGTATCTGAGGGGGAAGGGCTGCTGAAGGGGTCAGAGGTGAGGTCAAAGGGCTCTGAATTGAGGAGCTCTCGGGGTGAGTCAAAGAGTGGGATACTTTTCAGTGGGGTGGTACTAAAATCCGTTAGCCCCAGGGAATCAGGCGGGGGGCCAAAGGCAGCCGGGGGGGCTTGTACCGGACTGAAATCCAGGCCCCCTACTTTGGCTGGGGGTGTGAGCCTCCAGGATTCAGGGGTCACGGGGAGGGCAGACTTGCTCGGGGTGGAGGATATGGGCGGTGTCTCCTTAATGGGTGTCTTAAAGGGTCCTCCCTCCTCCTGGCAGGAGCCAAGCCGGGAGGTGGGCTCGGAGGACACTGCAGGCAAAGCGAGCTCTGTGGCTTGCTGGGAAGCCCCGGGGCCCTCGGAGAAGAGTAGCTCAGGCTCATCCAGACAGGGAGGCAAGAGGTGCTGTTTTCTGCGAGACCGACTCATCTCCCGTCCCTCCCTGCGTTTGATCACGAGCATTTCTGAGACACACCGGGCTGGGGACTTGAGCCCGCTGTAGGACTTCTTGGGCCTCGGGGTGGGAGAGTGGGATGAACCCTCCCAGGAGTGCGACAGTTCCTCTTTGACAGACGGGCATGGTGAAGGCCACTCCTCCAAGGGCGGGCTCTCTACTTTGATGGGTCTCCCCAAGAGTGGCGTTTCCTCCCCGGGCTGGATTTCTTCCTCCTTGATGGACTGAACTGGAAGCAGAGGAGACAGCCTTTCTCCAAGCAGGAATTTGTCCTCTTGCACAGGCCCTGCGGTGGGCAGAGGGGCTACCCCATCATCAGCTAGCAGCACCTGCAAGTGAAGCAGGGATACGGTGAGACAGAGCTCTCCAGGCCTTGAGATTCAACCCGGTCACCAGGCGGGACACAAGATCCTGGCTAAAGCAAGCCACATGCTGGTGCTGTTCCTCTTTTTTGTCTTTTTAAATTTTACAAACTATTAAATAGGAGAATATAGGATGAAGGCGGTGGTTCAATTCCGGGGAGTAAAAGAGCATTTAATATGGTGCTGGTATAATTAGTACCCATTGGAGAGAAAATAAAATTGGATGCCTGTTTCATACCATGTACAAAGACTTAAATAGAAGAAGTAAAACCATACAAATCCTGAAAGAGAATCTAGGAGACTACATGTACAATCTGAGGGTGGGTGCGACCTTCTTAAGCAAGACTGGAAACCCAGAAGCTGTAAAAGAGAAGAGAGACATATTTGACTACATAAAAACTTAAAATCTTACTGTGGCAAGAGATTCCATAAACAAAGAAACAAACAACAGAAGTAAAAGAAGTATCTTCAGCATAAAAGACTGAAGTTAGTATTTTAATAACAAAGAATTTTCACATATTATCAAAACCCCATAGAAAGATGGGCCAAGCCCATAAATAAGTATCTGATAGTGAACAATTCCAAGTGACCCAACATAATAAGAAGGTACTCACACTTACCGATAAGCAACGAAAGATAAAATGAAACAAGGAGATATCATTTATATATAGCAGATGGGCAAATATTTAAAAGACTATACCGACTGCTGGCAAAGATACAGGTCTTGTCATATATTGCTGGTAGAAATGTAAAATACTGTATATGATTTTGGAAACCAATATCTAGCAATATTTAATAAAATTGGTAACACATTTCCACTCAGGAATTTCGTGTCTGGTTTTCTATCCCATGGAAATACAAGCACTTGTAAGAAAGATACTTGCAAGGATATTTCCTGCAGTGTTGTTCATAGGGCAAAAAAAAACTAGAAGCAAAATGTACCCATAAAAGTGGAATGGCTGGAAAATTTTTGGCATAACCACACAGTGGAATGTTAGGTGGCCATTAAAAAACAATGAATTAGAGCCAATGCCAAATGAATTGGAAGAATTTCCATGTGGCAGAAAAGTGCAACGAGATCCCGTTTTTAATGTTCTGCGTGTTGTATGTGCCTATATAAAATGGCTATGGCAAGATGTATGTATGGTACACTAAGAGCATGGATAAGTTATAAAAGCAAGCATACTAAATTGTCAACAGGGGGGGATGTCAGCAGGGGGGATGTGGATGAAGAAAAAAAGACTGCATTAAAACAAGAACAGTATATGTGCTACAGTCATATGGATACATTTAGGTAAAATGACTTATGGTAGTATGTATAATTTTATGTATATTTAAAAAGTATTTTTTAAATAAAAAAAAAATAGGGGCACCTGCGTGGCTCAGTTGGTGGAGTCTGACTCTTGATTTCAGGTCAGGTCACGATCTCACAGTTTGTGAGATCAAGCCCTGAGTCAGGCTCCACGCTGACAGCACAGAGCCTGCTTGGGATCCTCAGTCTCCCTCTCTCTCTGTTCCTCCCACGCTCACACATGCATACTCTCTCTCTCAAAAAAAAGTTAAAAAAATAAAAAAACAAAAACAAAACTAAAGCAAAGCCAAGTCTCTCTGAACTCCAGAGCCCATGCTGTTGCCATCTCAGTGGAGGAGGCAGGGAGGGCCTTTTCTTCTGCTCTATTAAAGGAGAGCTCTTGCTCACAAATCCTTCTCTATGTCCACACTTGATAGCCCATCAAGATATGGCTCCTCACCTTCTCCTGAAACTAGACCACTGATGCTCAGCCAGGGGCCATATCTGCACTCTTCCGCTCCCTATGGGATATTTGGCAGTGTCCAGACACATTTTAGTGGGAAGAGACACGGGGTGCTGCTAAAGATCCCTCAGCACACAGGACCACGCCTGTCCACCCCCAACAAAGAATGATCCATCCCTAAATGTCAATAGTACCAAGGACGAAAACCCGACCCAATCACTCTGCTGTTACTAGGTATAAACTGGCATCTCCTGCCTCCATGGCACTGCCAATTAGAATGCTCTTGCTACACCTGTTTATCCAAATGTACGTCTTTCTAAAACCTACTTCCTTTGTGAACTCTTCCTTACCCATCCCAGCCCATCTATCATAATCCCCCTGGTCTGAATTCTTATAAACTCATTAGGTATTCATGGGTCTTCTGACACCACTCATATTGTAATCCAAGTTCTTTTTTAGCTCTTCTAATGCTCTTGAATTTTCCTTTGTATTTATGCCTTGTCTACCCATATCGATTTATAAACTTCTCAAGGAACACTTAGCAGAGTGTTTTGCAAACTAGAGGTCCAACACTTTTAATTGACTGCGGTCTCTCCTTGGAGAAAAACCGAAGCCACTCACCTTGGGGGCAATACGGACCCGCTTGCTATGGCGGGCAAGCTCTGAGCTCATGAGTGAAGCTGCCAGGGGCAATGGCACCTTTACTGAGGGCTGCAACACCAGCGACTGGTTCACCGGGAACTGGATAGGTACCAGGTATGAGCTGACCCGTGGCAGCAGTGGTTTCATCTTCCGCCCTAAGAGGAAACAGGGGAGATCAGGAGCAGGGGTCCAGGGATAAACCCCTTCTCAATCCCAGGAGCTTTGCTCTCCTTCTCTGGGCTCAGACTCAAAACACGCCCCCAGAGCAAGGACTAGCCTGATGCCCACTCTCCCATACTAACGTGCGCCCAGTGGGAGTTCAGTTTTGATGGTCACGTTCCGGCGGAGCTCAGGATTGGGTCGTTTCTGCTGCTGCTTGTGGCAGATGGGGAGAGAAAGAAACCTGGGTTAATAAGGCAGGGGGAGAAGCCAGGAGAACCCACCAGCTGCTCTGGGACTGTGCACCGAGCTAACCGATGGCCCAGAAAGAAAAGGCCGTCTGGGGCAGATGCAGGTGAGCACTGTCTCCAAAGCCTGGTTAGTGGGAAGAGGTGGACGGCACACAGATCTATGATGGCAGGACAGTCCTACCACCTCATCTGGGTGTCCTCACCACCCCCGGGGGATGCTAACGCGTGTTGTTCTAGGAGCGACAAAGAAAAGCCAGGTAGAAAAGGAAGAGAGAAAACTGCCACCTGCCAGGCCCATGCCATGCACTTGTGGTTGCCATCTTGCACGAAGCCCGTGGCATGTCCTGCTGCCACACCCTGCTCTGCTCAGTGAATCTTCGTCATGCCCAGAGCGTGGGGTGCGGGGAGGGGAGGGAAGTGGGCAGAAGCTGGTGGGGGAATGAGGTGGCGGTATAAATTTCCTTACTCCCAGAAGCTCAGGGGTGCTCTGCCTTCAGGGCTGGAAGTCACACAGCCCCAGGCTCCCTTCCCCTGTCCACTAAAGTCATGCTGAGCAGTGAAAGGAAAACAAGGCCAAGCCCCGAGCCAGGAGGAAAAGAATCTTACTGATTCCAAGTGCTCAGGCGATTGTGGAGACCCTGGGTCCAGTGGCTGGTGGCGGTGAGGCATTGTGGGAAAGAAATGAAATGAAGTTACCACCAGCGTGGCCAATCTGACCAGGTCGGGAAAAACAGCTATTTCTGTTTGATGCTGAGGGCCACCCGGGACAACTTCCCCTCCCAGGAGAACAGTTACAGCTGATAGCGGCCTTATGGGCACCCTGAAATACCCAAACAATCATTTCTGAAAAGAGGTTCTGATGGCTCAATTTCTGGTCTCCAGGCTAAAGAAGGGCTCTTTTAAAATGGTTTTCCAGACTTTCTCTGTAAGAATCACCCAAGATGCCTGTTAAAAATATGTATTCCTGGCCCCGTTCCAGACCCACTGAGTCAGAAGCCCCCAGGGAGGGACCTGGGAAGCTGTATTTTTTTAACAGGCGGCAGGCAATTCTTATCCGCAAGGCAGTTAGGGAAACACTGCCCAGAGTAGTCCTCTGTTTGGATCAAAGCGGTCTCCTCCACGGCCTGGTCTGGCACAGAAGTGTGTCATTTGGTATCTGTCAACTGTACTGAATTCAGCTAGTTTTATACAGCTCATCTCTGGGCTGGCTGGCTTTTAACTCGGCCCTGGCCGGGTAAGATCATCACAAGGAGGACTTGTTTCCTTTTGAGATGGATATTATGATGACCAACTCTGGCCCTACTGAGATGAAGCCAGGACACTCACCTTAAATACCTGGTCCAATGTCAAATAGCGATTGGCACTGGGGTGGATAGTCCAAAAGGAGACTTTGCCATTGGCAGATGTCTCCCGAACAAACATGTCATGGAGAGAAAGGTTGTGGCGGATGGAATTCTGGAAGGAGAGAAAGACAACTAGTTACCAGCTATTTCAGCTTCTGAATTATCACCTTTGATGTTTCCTGAGGCTGAAAGCAGCCTCAGGCCTCCCCCACTGTGGCCAGCAGGATCCTCATGATCTCGCCTATTGGCGACTCTCTCCCCTGCTGCTCCACACTGCAGAGCTGGCAAGCTGGGCCGTCAAGCCATCAGTCCACAAAGCCATCAGCTGGTGATAAAGGAAAGAACTGGATGGCTGTCAGCAGCAAGGAAAGGGTATGGAGGCTATGAAGCAATCAGTAGCAAGATAGGTAAGTAAAGCAACTAAGAAACTAGGAAATTTCTTTGAGGTAAGACAGTGCAGTTAAGAATTCTGTGGAGGAAACAAAACAAAAAACCCTTGCTTGGAGTTGCCCACCTGTCAGAAAATCAACACTGTAGCTCTGACAGTGTGGAGTGAGCTACAGCAACTCCAAAGGACCTCAGTGTTCCCATAAGTACAATGAAGAGAAAGTCCCTGCCTTCTGGAGATGACATGTGACATTATAGGAGGTGAATCTCAGGTCATGAGGCTCAAAGACAGCATTTTTTCATTGCTACTTAGTCACTCCAGCTGCCTTTCAATGTAGCGCAAACGTAGGCTTAGTGTTACACTGGAGAGACTCCATTTAGGTAGGGACCAATGAAGTGCTTTGCAGAGCTGTTGTTGACCATTTTTTGCCTGGATTCAGCAGGATCAAGTCACAGTCTAAAAGATACAATTGTTTATAATTCCAGCTTCCTTTGCAGTTAACTGCTTCCTCAGAGTACCAGACACAGAACTGCTGCACATCTGCGTAGACAAACTGTGGGGTCAGAGTGACCTTGACTTTGGTTGCTATGGATTGTCATGGGTTGTTATGTACCTTCCAGCCTGGCTTGGCAATGTGCTTAAAATAGGGGAAGTGGTCCTCAATCCAAGTATAGATGTCTTTCAAGGTCATGCGTTTCCTCTCGGTGCTATTGATGGCGAATTGTATCATGGCCATGTAAGAATACGGTGGCCGCTCAGACACAGAGTCCTGCCAGGAAGTTGATGCTCCCGGGGGCTCCTCAACCTGAGGGTTATGAGAAGCCAAAGGCAAGGAGAAAAAGGAATGACATGGAAGAGTTCATAAGACCTCCCCGGGGCCCCTTAAGAACATTCCCTAGAGAAAACTTTAACCTGCAGAATTATACTAGAAACCAACTCATCTGAGACCACTATTCCATAGAATCAAATTTTAGGATTAGGAACGGTAGCGATGTCCCTAGACAATGTGGAGCCATTTCTCTGTCACTGTTCATTTTGTCGAATATACTGTCCAATAATAAGTGGAAGTCCAGTACCCATCTTTCAGACCTGGGGGGGGGGTCAGGAGACCAAGGTCTTCGTCTGCATTCTACTAATGTGATGTGAATAAAACTGTCTCTTTTCAGTGTTTCTATGAGAGACATATTCCCAAGAGCATGGGATAGACAAACGTCTGCAAAACACACATCTGGCTAAGTCTTAGGCAAAGAGCTGATCATTTACATTTTAAAAAACGGAGCTCTAACTTTAGAAAGTGAACAAGTTTGAAGCAAACAGCTGAGTTTTTACTTATGCACACATCCATGCAAATTTTCACTTTCATAAAGGTTGTTGAATGAATGATTTAAGGATGTATGCAACAATGTGGTAACTGTGAAAAACAAGCCTGGGCCAAATCAAATTTGATTGCTGGGGAAGTATTTAAAATTCACACCTCACTCACTTTATTTGCTATTTACTGTATCTTCTAATAAATCTATCTTGTTAAAAATGCTCCATTCCTTTCATGCTGTTGGGGGTGTCTCTTTAAAGTTCAAGTGGCTTTCCACACTAAGATCTCTTCATCATTTCCTGAATACGTACTAAGTACCTGCTAAGGGCAGAGTACTAAACTTCATGTTAATGGAATACAGAGTGAGCCAGGGGAATCTGCCCTCAAGGAAATTTCAGAGACCGGGCAAAAAAAAAAAAAAAAAAGATTCCAGGCAGAAAGGTAGGTAGCTCAAAAGTTATGCAGAATCACAGTAAGTGAAATGCTAATACCGGAACCTGGAAATTCTCCTCCACAGGCCACTTGATCCATTTCCCTTCTTAGAAATTTTCTGCACTGGCCCTGACTTCCCTAGTGAGTGACAGAACTGTTCACCTTTACCTGACTCTGCTCCAGGTGACGATTCTCCTTTTCCTCCGTCTCTTGCTTGATGCTGCTGGAGCCCAGTCCATCAGAACTCACCTTTCTGAGCCACTGGATGTTGGTCAAGCTGTTGTCGAGAGTGCAGCCTGCTGCCTCACCGCCAGCTAGAGGGGAAACAATCCGAGATGCCACTTAGCTGCCCGGTCCAGTGCCTGGCAGGCCCACTGAAATCGGTGGTTAGGGAGCAGCTCTCTAAGACCTCTACCCTTAGGGACAGGGAACACATGCTCAATCTAATGTGGCCCTCAGATACTCTGCCCTATTATGGATTTCAGGAGAAATTCAGGAGCATTGCTCAAGCTGCATTTCAGTGAGCCTTACAATCAGTCAAGGTAACCTTACAAAAGAGTTACTGGGTATTGGCACAAAGAAAGTCACTTTTCTTCCTCATGCTTCAGTTTTCTCCTTTATTAAAATGGAGAAAGATTCTTATTTCCTTATATGGTCAATGAGAAAGATAAGTAGAAAAAATAAACATCCTTTTCTAATATGAAGTAGTAGAAATGCTAAATTATACTTGGGGCACTTTTGATGGCGCCCAAAGGATCTGGGTCAAGGATTCGAGATGAAGAAAGACAAGACGCTCCCCTGGTTCAGGCTAGGTGCCTGTTAGGTATCAACGTGATGGACTGCGGTCCTTGCTACCAGAAAGGAAAGGCTGGGCTCCTCACTCCTTTGCCTTGCAGGCCACATACCACAGCTCTCCCATCTCTGCCCAGGTAGGGCTCCAGGTGGTCTAGGTAGATTCACATCCCCAGTTGCAGGCTTTGGTCCCAGGGTCTCAGTGACCACTTCTGTCCTCCTGGGATCATTGCTGGATTGGGCTTGAGGCTGGTGTCCTGAAGGGTGCGTGGGGGCTCCCCCAAAGCTGATGAGGATGAATTTGTTGGGCCCACTGCTGCCACTCTCTTTTCCTTTGGCGGTCAATGCTGTGATGATGCTCTGGATATTGGCATTGTTAGGGATGGCCACCACTTGGGTGTTGGGCATGGTGGGGTGGTTAATAATCTTGATCCCAGCTGGAAACTTGCAAGAGCTGGACTCTGCCGCCTCCTTGGAGGCTTGACCAGGCTCTTGCTGGGCAGGGGGCCTCTTAAGTTCCTCTCCTGATGTTTCACCTGGGGCATTCTGAACAGGAAGGGGCAGCCTCCGTCTTTTCAGAATCAGTGGCCGATGGGGGCTGGTTTTCATTATGAATCTGTGCTTTCACTCTCCATTGAGAATCACAAGTATAGACCCTGGAAAGTGCAAGGAACAGCAGGATGTCAGAGATTTGTTAGACTGAGAAGGAGGTTCTGTTAGAGAAAGGCGTTTTCCTCTTTCCATGACGAAAAACATGAGCCCATGTGCCCAGGTTAATGATCTCTGGGCCTCATAAAGACCTCAGACAACGAGGAGATGAGTTGTACGACAAAACAAGGCTAAAACTGAAGCATTTCAAAAGGGGAAAATGGGATTGGGTTGAATGTAGGTCAACATGGCCAAAAGTCTTCTGGAAGCTTAAGAATGTTTGGCTACAGAAATGAGTGGGACAGTTACAAAAATGTGGAAGTTTCTATCACTGCCTCCTATAATACAGATCACTTGTAGCGACTGTAGGGACAAGAATGCTGGAATAGGAGGACATTGGCAATTTTAGGAGTCCTGACAAAACTCTGCTCCCATAATCTATTTTAGGGTTGATAAAGCTGGTATATGTTTATAGCATCTTAGTTATAAATAAAAGGATCAGTGCCCATAGAGGAAAGGAGGGGAAGCGAGGGGAGGGGAGGGGAGGGGAGGGGAGAGAAAGGCAGATTGTAATCTTGCTCTCATGCCATCACCTCCTTCACAAAATCTCAAGACGAAACTGCTCTATTCAAGGCCCATGGTGTTATTCATTTCCCAGGCCATTATCCTTGCATTGATAAAAAGTTCATCTTTCTTTCACAATTTACAATTTATTTATTTATTTATTTATTGTACTTTTATTTTTTATTGAGATAGAATTGACACATATTAGTTTCAGGTGCACAACATAATGATTCGATATTTGTGTGTATTCTGAAATGATCACCACAGTAAGTCTAGTTAACATCCATCACCACACACAGTTACAATTTTTTTTCTTGTGATGAGAAATTTTAAGGTCTACTCTCTTAGCAACTTTCAAATATACAATATAGTATTATTAAGTATATAACCACCGTGTTGTACCAATTTACAAATTATTTATATAGTGACATTTTAGTACTTGCATGTGCTTATTCATATTTTAACTTTCAAAGCATGTTACTGTATTGCTTAATTTCTCTTCCAGAACTAAGACTATAATCCATTATCTCCTGACCAATAGAATGCGCTATCATCAATATGCCAAGGTGATTTCGCAATGTTAAGGAAAATAGATAGATACACAGGATACTCTGCTATCATGTAACATTGTGCAATCCTATTTAGAGGCACTTTGACAGAGGAATGGGTTGTTTTAGGACATCTATCTCCCTGAAAATGACTGTGACACCCCTATGACATTTGCTGTCTGCTTAGAGCTCATAGGCCCTCTCCGCTCTGCCCCCCTCCCTTTCCTTTATAACCAGGTTTCCTCTACTTTAAAATCTCAGTTTTACTTCTACCTCCTATCTCTTCAGGCCTCCCTCTCCCCCCTGCCAAACAGTAGATACTATTATTCCTTCCCCATCCCCAAAAGATATCTTCCTGGTCTAAGGCTTAATTTTGCCTCCTACTCTCTGACCAGTCTTTTCTTATCATTGCCAACACTTTATCTAACCTAGGGGACTTCCAGAGTGACCCCTCCGACACCACTGCCCATCCGGACCAGAGAAATCTTGCAGGTTCTCACGATCCAGGAGAAGGGCCCTGGAAAAGGGTGGAGCGGAGGCAGTGTTGCTTAGTGGTGAGAGCGCCTGGAGCAGGGGAGGGTGTGGACAGGTTTGTCTTTGACTTAATGCAGAATAAAGCCAGTCTTCATCCCAGCCAGTCTGCCTAGAAAGGTAGACCACCCCAGCAGCCCTCTCAAGGTTGTGGGCAGGGTGCAGAGGTCAAACTTCCAGGGAAGGCCAAAAGGTGCTTTGAGAAAGGAGTGAGGACTAGGCCAGGAGGTTGGATGCAGAAAAAGTTTGCACCCTCTCTCAGCCCTGGTTTCCGTGTGGCCCCAAACCTCCACTCGGGTCGCGTGCCCTGCTGCTAGTCCCCCTGACCTCGGCGCCCGGGCCCGGGCTCCCTGCCTCTGCCCGGGCCGGGCCTCAGACTCCATTCCTTCGCCCCCCGCTCACCTCCCGACTGCAGCAGCCGCCGCTGCTGGGCTGTGGCTCCAAGGGCGGGCTCCGGGCTCCTCCAACCTGGGGGCCGAGCCAGGGGCCCGGACAGGGACTCGCGCCAGGCCGGCCGGGTCCCCGGCGGTGCGGGAGGGGTGGGGAATCCCGGGGGATCCCGGGAGGGGAGGGGTCCCGGGCCGGGGGGCCGGGGGTGGGGTCGGGCACCGGAGCTTTCAGTTTGTTCCGCTGTTTGAAATTGGCGCCGGCGGAGCGTTGCGGTCACGTGACGGAGCGTCGCCAATCGGCAGCCGCCCTTGTCTCCGTGTTCCGGACTCGAACGTCGCGGCGGCGGAGGGGAGCTGAGGCCGGGAAGCCGCCGGGCTGGTAAGGCGGACCGGCTACCGGCTCGTGGGGAGAGAGCGGCCGTGGGCGGCCCGGAGGGCTCAGGGGGGCTCCCGCGGCGGGGGGCGGGCGGGGACAGCCGGGGCCCTCGGCCTGCTCTCCCTCGCGTGTTCCCGGTCCCTACCCTGATCCCGCCCCCGACGCCGCTCCTCCCGCCTCCCTCTGGCCTTTTCCAAAATCTCTGAGGCCTTGGCTTCCCCGTAAGGGGACACCGTACTCCATTCACCTAACGATCGGCTAGCTATCTCGACTAGTCGCCTAGCCTATCATCTCGTTTCAGCTTCCAACATCTTAAATTCCACACTATAAAGCTCTTTGACTAATGTAGTCAAGAAATTTTGTTGAGCACCTACTATGTGCCAGGGACCTGCTAGGATACAGTGGCTGCGGAGATTCTTTTCTTACCCTGGGTACCTGTAATGGGAAGAGAGGACAGAACAGACGGTTTTGAAGAATCAAATAAGTAAAAGGAGAATTACAGCTGTGAAGGGATAAATTAGAGGTCACTGATAACTGAGTATCTACAATAAGATCTTACCTTAGGTAGGTCAGGAAAGGCTTTTCCGAACTGAAGCTTGTTGGGAGATCTGATGTCTTTGTGCAAAGAAAGGAGTGAAACCCTCGAACCAAAAGGATTAAGGTGTGCAAGGAGGTGGTGGGAGGAAGATTGGTAGGTACAAAGGCTAAAGACCATCTGAGGAGTCTGAGCTAACAGGCCTGAGTGGAGTGTGGTGTGAGATGAAGCTGGAGCCACAGGAAGTAGGACCTTAGCCGGAACTGGGGGAATTTGGTCCTTATCCAGAAATCAAACATTTTAAGCAGAAGTGAGTCAAGATCAGATGATGCATTCAGGGCATTTTGGAGTGGATTAGGGTAGACCACTTAGGCTATTACAATACTCCGGATCAGAATTGTTGGAATTGAAGGGTGGTGGGGAGAGAAAGAGAGTGACAGGGGAGAAAGGGGCATTATTGAAGACCTACTTAAGAGGTAAAATCGTCAGGGCTTGGTGCTGTTGGATGGGGAGACAGGAGGGAAATGTCAAGGTTTCTGGCTGCATCACTACATGAACGGTGATACCATTCCCTGAGCAAGGGCCTTGGAAGGTAATCACCTGTGGAGCGGGTGCAGGGGAAATGATCACGAATTCAGTTTTAAACGTATTGGGTTTTGAGGTGCATTTGAGTCCTCTGGTTGCTGTCAAGTAGGCAGCAGGTATATGGGTCCTGAGCGTGGAGAACTCTAGGCTGAATATATAAATACTTAAGTCACCCACTTTTAGGTGTGAACTGATTGCCTAAGAAAGGTGTAGAGTAAGGAATGTTCTGAGGCACAGCCAGAGGGCAAGGTGTTAGATAGTGAAGGGACTGATCCGTGATTGTCACATAAAGAGGGTGGATATGGATCTATATAGGTTTGTATGTTTGGTTTCTGGAAAGTGAGAATATTTTCTTTGGTGTCTCCCGGCTTCCTTGGAAGTAGGAAGTAAGGTCATTTGTTAAGAGAGAAGGGAAATGCCACTTGGGTGGCTCAGTTAAGCACCCGACTCTTGATTTTGGCTCAGGTCATGATCTCATGGTTCCTGGGATTAAACCCCCTGATGGGGCCCTTGAGTGCAGAGCCTCCTTGAGGACTCTCTCTCTCCTCTCTCTCTGCCCCTACCCCCTCTCGTGCTCTCTCTCTAAAAATAAATAAGCATTTATTTATTTATTTATTTATTTATTTATTTATTTATTTTAAAAAGAGAGAATGGGAGTTCTGAAGTTTTAAGAAAGTGGAAACATCTTTTTTTTTTTTAATGTTTATTTTAATTTTTAACAGAGAAAGACAGAGCATGAGCAGAGGAGGGGCAGAGAGAGAGGGAGACACAGAATCCGAAGCAGGCTTCAGGCTCCAAGCTGTTAGCACAGAGCCTGACGCGGGGCTCGAACTCACAGACCGCGAGATCATGACCTGAGCCAAAGTAGGATGCTCAACCGACTGAGCCACCCAAGTACCCCTGAAAGTGGAAACATCTTAAGATAATCATTGCGGATAATGAGCTGATGAAGGAAACATAATAGGGTTGCTGTTGAGCACCGTAGTGTCCATTGCAGGCTGGCTAATGTCACCACTTTTGACTGGAGCCATTGCTATTGCTGTCAACTCTCCCCTGAACTCCTGTAGCAACTCTTTAGGTTGTCCTGCTGCCTTTCTCCACGCCCGCACTCCCCAACACACCTTTTCTCACAAACCACCTCACGTTATCTTTGAAAAGTGTAAATCACATTATGTCCCTTACCTGTCCAGGGCCTTGTGGTGGCTTCCTATCACTCTAGGAATAATTCAATCTGGAGTCCTTAACCTTGCCTGTGAACCCATTCACATCTGTTACTGCTCTCCAGTTCAGCCATGCTGACCTTACTGTTTCTTGAACAAATCAGACATATTCTCACCTTGTGATTTTTGGATTTACTGTTCTCGAAGCCTGCAGTATTATTCACTCTGCCTTTCTATTGATTGCTTATTCTCCTTTTTTCATTTCAGGTATTTGCTCAAATATCACTTTTTTTAAAAAAAAGTTTATTTATGTTGAGAGAAACAGACAGTGCAATAGGGGAGGGACAGAGAGAGATGGGGAGAGAGAGAATCCTAAGCAGGTTCCGCACCATCACCACCGAACCCGATGCAGGGCTTGAACTCACTAAGCTGTGAGGTCGTGACCTGAGCTAAAACCAAGAGTTGGACGCTTAACTGACTGAGCCACCCAGGCACCTCTCAAATATCACCTTTTCAGTTACCTTCCCTGACAACCCTGTCTAAAGGAGCACTAAGTAGGCTCAACCCCTTATCCTGTTTGACTTTTCTCCATAGTCACTTCCCAACTAGGATGTAAGCACCATGAGGGCGGGGATTTCATTTTGTTCTCTGGCATATATTTCCAGCACCAGGAGCACTGTTGGTACTCAGTAAATATTTGTTGAGTGGCCGAATGAATGAACAAGTAGATGTATGTATTACCTGTGTTCTCCCTAAAAATGTTTAGCTGCTGAGGTAGAGAGTTTGTCCTTCCTTTTTGCTTTCCCTATATTTCCACGGCCTAGTGACATAAATCAGAGCAGGTTACTTTTGATTGTTGGCTGTATGAATGCATCACGAATGGCCAGTCTGCCCTATTGCCAGACTTTCCAGGATGCCCGGCTGTTCCTCCCATTCACTGCTCTGTTGAATTCAAACATCTTTCCCACTCACTCTTCCACTGATGAAGTTCTTATTAAAGTTGATCTGGTTACTAGAGTCCGTGGACACTTTTTTCAGACTTTTTATTACTCTGTGGGTCCTCTTGATCCTTGATCCTGCCTCTGTCTCTAGCCTCCCATCTCCACTGACACAGCCCAGATTCAGGCCTCATCGTTTCTCACTTAAGTAACATAGCAAAACCTCCTAAACTGGTCCCTGTATTTCCAGGGTACTTCTCTCCTTTCCCACGGTTGCCAGGATGATCTGTCTAAAAGACAACAACCAACTGTGACATTTATGAAACTGCTGAAAAAATTGAACATATCTGGATATGTAATAATGTTAAAGAATACATATATGTAAGGTTTATTCATGGGAATGGTACAAAGACTGGGAATGTCATATTTTCTTCAAAATAATACAGGTGTAGGGAGGTGGATAAAGGGCGTGGATGCATCCAGATTGGCTATGGGTTGATGGTTGTTGGAGGCTCATTATATTATTCATTCTGCTTTTGTGTATGTTCAAAATTATCTGGAGTAAAAAGTTAAAGAAAAAAATCCAGGTGTGATCACATCCTTCTGCTTGAAAATCTTCAGTGATTCCTTAGGCTAACGTCAACTCCTGTGGCACTCCTGGCTTTTCTTATCTGACCCTGACACCAGGTCTAGCCTCTCAGTTCCTATATTCATCTTTTCATACCCTGTGTCTGGCTACATAGTCTGCAATACCCTGAATTCACAGTGCCCTTTCAAGTCTCTGGGCCTTTGTATGTGCTGCTCCGCAGCCCAGAGGGCCTTGCCCTGTCTGCTTTTTGGCTTTCTGTAGCCCTTTCATACTAGGTCAGATATCATCCTCTCTAGAAAGTCTAAAAGCCTCCTCTGGAATGAGTGGAAGCATTCTCCTCATTATTGTAATTGTCTCTCTCCCCCTGCTGGACTCTCAGCTCATTGAAGAAAGGGACAGTCTCACCTATGAGTCCCTACAAGTACTTGGCACTTGATAAATGCTTGTAGAATCAATGGTTCTTCATCTTTAAATTCCCAGCACCCAGCATGGCACTCAACACGTGCTTGGTCAATTGTTCATTGACTGAATGTTGTTGAATGTGAACTACCGTGTTTTTACTTGGTGTAGGAATAGGAAGCTGTGCCCCCCAAAGTATTGAGGTAGGAATGATGGTTGATAGAACTGGCTGGCAGAGTATGAGAAAGAGCTGGGGATGGAATCATCGGAATTATTTTTTCCCAGCTTTTGTTTATTCTCTGCAGGCATGGGTCGGAATCGGAGCCTGTACCCCGACCTGACTACAGCTAGCATGATGTGGTTATTAACCGCTCTTCATTCACCTATTGATGCCTCCCAGAAAAAAACGCCGCCAAGGGTTCCAGAAAGCCCAGCTGCTATTCCAACAACCACCACTGGAGGGCCCCAAACACCACTACGGATCTGCACAACTTCCCATCACTCACACTAGACAGGTGGCCAGCAAGCCCATTGACCACAACACCATCACTTCCTGGGTAGGCCATGGGATTCTAACTTTGACTTTTGCTCATTTAGGCTTCTCAGGATGCTGACTCTTCTGCCCCTTGAACCAGGGCCTCCAAAGAATAAGATTCATGGGGCAGGGACAAGGAGGCAATGTACTCTTTTTGTCATCAGCCGTCTTCTCTGGTATATATCTTTTCTAAGTTCAAGCTGAGGGCTGGTTGGAATTGGAGTCTTTCCCCCCACATTCTTCTTAAAGAGTTCAGTATAAAAGTTTCATTAACCAGTAGCTGGGTGAAAAAGCCAGACAAATGGCAGAATGAGTAAACAATGAGATTATTCCCTGAGCTTCATGTGAGAGGTAAAATATTTAGCTAGGCACTATATTTACTGTTTCATAGAAAATGGCGTGTCCTATTTTTTGTTTTTAAATATTTGTTTATTTTTGAGAGAGAGAGAGAGAGAGTATGAGTAGGGGAGGGGCAGAGAGAGAGGGGGACAGAGAATCTGAAGCCGGCACTGTGCTGACAGCAGTGAGCCTGATTGGGGCTCAGACTCACAAACTGTGAAATCCTGTCCTGACCCAAAGTTGGATGCTCAACCGACTGAGCCACCCAGGTGCACCATGGCATGTTGTGTTTTGACAGTTTCGAAGCGCTGGGAAGAGAACAGAACTACTATATTTCAGGGAGGTGGTATAGCCAAGGGCCAGACAAAAGCAGAAATCTTCACGTAAGAGTGCTTGATTAATAAAACTTGTTGAGGATTGCTAGGAAGAACCATAATACTTGCTTCGGAGTTGTAGAAGAAACTGAAATGCTAGAATCCTGTGGATGAGAAGAGGAGTGAGCATTTATTGAGAACTCATCACGTGCCAGGTCTTAGGCCAGTTGCTGTCCATCGACTCCCTACTCTTGCATCCATCCATTCACTTTCCTGGGGGCCTTCTTGGTGCCAGGCACTCTGCTGGGTGCTGGGGATCAAAGGCGAAGAACACTGCCCATCTCTGCCCTCAAGGTTTAAAGATAATTAAGCAAATTGCAGCCATGTGGTGTGATAACGTGAAGGTGGCATTGTCCCCTTTCTTACACATGAGGAAATGGAAAACCAGATTGAGTAACTTGCCCACAGCTCCTATCCCTTTCTCTTAATGTCCCATTAGACAGATGTTTTGTTTTGTGTCCATTACTATAGTGGGCCCCCATTTAGATTCTGGTCTTTGGATGTAGTTTCCTCCTTCAGGTTCATACCTGGTACCTAGCCCTCCTCACTTCTTTTTGGTTTTTGTTTTTGATTCTTACTTAGGTTTCACCTCAGTTTGATACAACAGGAGAAAGCTGGTTCCCAATGAACCAGAAACACCATCACCGAAACCAGGCAAGACTTTCAAGTCGGAAATCCATCACCTCCAAGTTTCCACATCTAACATTTGAGAGCCCCCCGTCTTCCAGTTCAGCCACACTTGGGATCCCCTTAACCAGGGAGTGCGCCAATCAGTCAGAAAAGTGCATTTCTGGAAGGCCCTTAGTTCCAGTGCTCAGTCCTCAAAGCTGTGGGGAGCTGTCCACACATACACTTCAAAACTTACCTTACGTGTTCATTCCACCTGATATTCAGACCCCAGAGTCTTCGTTTGTGAAGGAGGGGCCCATTCCCCCAGATCAGAGGGAAGATAGCCTTCCAAGTGGCTCCTTTCACACCAGTACTCCCAAGACCCCAGGGCCTGGGCCTGTTCTAGTTAAAGACACTCCTGAGGAGAAGTATGGAATCAAGGTCACATGGAGGAGACGACGCCACTTGTTTACTCACCTCAGGGAGAGAGGGAAGCTGAATAAAAACCAATTCCTTGTGAAAAATTCACTGGATTTCTCAGACAGCAGCAATCTCAAGAAATTTTCATAGAGTTGCTAAATTACTTTTCTGGCTCACAGAAGTGTATGTCAGAAGAATAAAATGCAAATACTGCCAATAACATCAACAGAAAAAAGATAGTTTAACTAGAGACTTGGAGTCATAAGGGAATTTGATTCCCAGCTTTGCTTTTTAAAATGTCTTTTCCTAAAAAGTTTTTAGTGTCATAAACAGTTCACTTCAAATTTTTCTTCTATTAACTGTTTAAAATTTTAAAGTATCTTATAGTAACTTTTTAAAATGTTTGTAAATGGTTGCAGAAAGGTTTTAGAGAACCCTGCTCCTGATTACTGATCATGCAGCAATACTGCCTTCTCCACAAAAGGTCTTCATTGTTTTTTTAAGCCACTAATTAATCCTCTAATCACCCCATTCAACCTAATTCATTCCACATTTTTGAGTACCAACTCTTGTGTCAGGCTCAGCGGCAGCTTCCTTTGTGACATGTTGGATGGAAAAATCAAAGCAAACTTTGACATTTTAGAGCTGAGCAACCTTTTTAGACCTCTGCAACCTTGCTCATCTGCTAAAAAGTCAGGATGAGGAAAGGTGCCAAGCCCTGTGTTAGTGAATACAGTGGGATCAGGAGCAAAAAAAGGGGACAGAGATGTTACTTAAGCTTGCTGTGTTTTGGTTATATTTCCATTCAAACAAATCTGAAAATACCACACAGGGTGGGAAACTGATTTCTTGTAATGATTGTTTAAAATATGTAATTAAATATGGAAACTTTTTTTTAATTTTTTTTTTAACATTTATTTATTTTTGAGACAGAGAGAGACAGAGCTTGAACGGGGGAGGGGCAGAGAGAGAGGGAGACACAGAATCGGAAGCCGGCTCCAGGCTCTGAGCCATCAGCCCAGAGCCTGATGCAGGGCTCGAACTCTCCCACTGTGAGATCGTGACCTGAGCTGAAGTCGAATGCTCAACCGACTGAGCCACCCAGGCGCCCCAAATATGGAAACTTTTCAGAGAAGACTGCTTACCATAACTAATGCGGAACTACCCAGTCAAAAACTGCCTCCATTGCCCTTTCGCCAACACAGATAGCGTCTCCTTTAACTGCAGCCATTCAGCTTTAAGAACCTATTCTGTTCAGCCCGAGCTGAACAAGCAGGGATTATTTCGTTTTATTTTATAGATGGGGATCTGAAGCCCAGATAATGAACTGTGTTTAGGGTCACACAGTGAGTGGAGGCTGACACATCAAGGCGATGCTCTGCTCTCCCAGCTTGTGCCAAGTCCTGTGCCTCTTAAGCGAACCCGATGTGGAAACAGCTGACCTCGCAATGCTATAAAATGCGATAACTTTTGCCAGGATATTTTGTACAGGTTATAATGATATGTATAAGTTGGTGGTGAGAAGGCGGTGACGGTTGGCGACAACGTTTATTGGAAACGAGAGTACATATTTAGATAGCGGATCTCACGGGATGTGGATGTTTGAAGATCGTTCATAGGCTGTAGAGAAAGATAAATGGGAAAGGTTCCTAGAGTCTGTAGAGTCGGTCTAGCAATGCTCTAAAAGTCTGGGCTGGAGGAAGGGGGCTAAAGTTTTGTTCAATTGGAGTGAGAGACCAGGTAACTATGAAAGATGCATTTACCCGGGAATGACTGCCATAGTGGGTACAAGTGTGGTTCCCGGAAGGCTCTGGTGTCAGGGGAGGGGCCGGACTGCGACGGAGTCGGCGGAGGTCTATGAGTCCTAACATTACATAGACCTCTGGAAGCGCTCTGGGTGGTCTTTGGGTAGACACTGCTGGGATGTGGGGAAGCCGCTCCGTGGGTGGCGGTTAGGGGGATGGGCCGCTCTTCCGACGAAGTGACTTCGCAGCTGGAAGCCAACACTGCTGAAGCGAACACATCCCTCCGCCCTCGGCCCCTTCCCGGTGCCGCGGTCAGCGGACCCAGCCCTACTGGCGCGTCGCCAGAGCTCCCGCGCAGGCGCCTTTAACTCCTAGCGCCTCCGCCCCTTAGAAACCCTCCCGCATCTTGGGGCGGCAGCAATAGCCAATGAGAGAAGAGCGGTGGGCACGAGGGCCAATAGGCGGTGGCGACAGTGCAGAGTGTGGTTGCCAGGGGGCGGGGCCCGGATGCCTGCCAGGCTTGCCACCCTAGCAGCGGAGTCGGGGATTGTGGACGTGGTCGCCACTTCCTGAGCTGCGGGGATGGAGGCGTCGCGCTGCCGACTCGGACCCCGCGGGGACAGGTCCGAGAGGGGTGATGGCTGGTTTCGTCTCGAGCGGGGCGGAAGAATGGAGTGAGACTGTGGCGCTCCTCTCTGGGAGCTCTGAAGAGAGAAGGCGGTGGGCTTGGGTTGGGGAGGTAGGGACAGATTTGGCGGCAGGAGGCGAATCCCCTAACCCCTTCTCGAAGGTGGAGGATCCCCTTTTTATCGGTGGGCGGTAGGAGGCAGCGGTTCTGCAGCCGGTACTGAGAGCAAAGACTTTGTGTTCTCGTCCCTGCTTGGGAAACTCTTGGAGTTTTGGTTACGAGCTCGCCTTGCTCTCTGTGGGCCTCGTTTACTCAAAATGTTCGGTATTATTGCTTCTCACGCACTGCCGAGCAGTGTCATCGTAATTGAAGTGGATGAAGTCTTTTCTCGGGGTGTCGCAGGGGAAGGCTGTGGGTGATATTTAATCACTTGCTCTAATGCCATTGTTTTTGGCAGGCGGTGCTGAATTCTAGAACAGAGTCCGAGAACTGAAAGTGCAAAACTGTTCTTTAGCTTCTATCTATCTGCTTTACAGTAATTCTTATTTAGGATTGTTCGTCTTATTTGTCATCTACCATACCCCTTGTTTGTGCTTCTTTTTCTCTGCGGTTCCCTTTTTTCCTGCCTCCGCCAGAGGGAGAGCCTGGGAAATACAACAATCTGAAATCTCAGTCTGTCAATTTCTTGTTAGCTAGGTTAATGAAAAGTTAACAGGGAGCGGCATGAAATCATTGGCTTCAAACTTTGGTATTGTCTGAGGATTGAAATCATACACGCCAACTGTATTCCCCGCTTTTTATTCCATTACCAAAGCAAATAAAGATGTAGCGTGTAATGATTTAGTCTGATGTTTAGTAGATATTTAAGCAATTCTAAATCATTTAAAAAGTCACGAAGGAGGTGTTGGGGATAGAGAACGCCCATTTTCCTCTTTTATCTTTTTATTTACGTGATAGCTGCTCTCTGAGAAATTTCTTTGCTACGCTTTCTTTTTTTCAAGATGAGAGAAAAATAACTCACGTTTTCCGACATAAATATGGAAGTGCTAGGAGGAGGTAGAGCTAAAAATCAGCGTCTTCGTTGAATTCAGATGGTATTTGTTCACTTGTGGGCATTCAATAAGTTAATTAAATGAATTTACGGAAGTAAATTTCATGGGTACCAGATGTTGATATATGACTCATGATTTTGGGGGGAAAAAGGAATTGACTTAGAAACCGAGACCATGAGGCAAAATGGTTTTTAATTTATTGGACCTGAAGTTTAAAGGGATAATTTTAAAGTTTCCCTCCTTTTTCTTCCCAAAGAAAACAGCTCTTTAATTTAAAAGCAGACATCAAAGGAGAGTGAGTCACCAAATGTGTCTCCTGCCCTAGGTAATTTTAAGTGCAGTTTCTATCACTACTTAACTCAGTTGTTGCTGAGAGGGAGTGGAACATCTCTTCTATTTTGGCTTCAGGTTGTGTGTTTAATGGTTTCAATGAGTTTTTGGTATTAATACATTTCAGTGTGAAGTATAACATCTGACTTTTAAGTTTCCTGTGTTTTTTTTTTCTTTGAATTATGTGACTGTTTTCCCATGAAACAGATTTCTTTTTTTTTTTTCTAATTTTTTTAAATGTTCATTTATTTTTGAAAAGAGAGAGAGACACAGTGTGAGCAAGGGAGGAGCAGAGAGACAGGGAGACACAGAATCTGAAGCACGCTCCAGGCTCCAAGCTGTTAGCACAGAGCCCAATGCAGGGCTGGAACCCACGAGCTGTGAGATCATGACCTGAGCTGAAGTTGGATGCCCAACTGACCAAGCCACCCAGGCCCCCCCCTCTTTTATTTTTAAAAATTTTTAAAGATTTCTTTTCAACAAAATGGAAAAATTACTAACCCCAAATATTTCCTATTTCTGAAATATTTAGTGAAAATTGGAGATGGAATTTGAAACAACACTCAGGACCTTTGGTGAAGCTAGGCATTTTATAGTCTAGATTCTTTGGAGATGCTTGTGGTTGGTTGTAGAACTTGAGCTCTTTCTGGCCTTTTATTCCTGATAGATAATTGAAGGTATGGCGAGAGATTTCTTGGTGTGATGTGACCTTGCAGCCCTGTTGATTTAGAAAGTCATCTCTGGTTTATCCACACGCCATGCTTTCTCTTTAGAAATATGAACAGTAGTAGCTGGAGGTTATGTATCATCCAGGCTTAGTATCCTCTCTCATGTTCTTTCTTTTTTAAATGTTTCATCGGATCAACTACTTGTTGACAAATAAAGAGACTTACTCAGGGCTTAAAGATACTCAGATTATCTAATACAGCACTGCAGTATGTTTGGTAAATATTAAAAGCTCCCAATATCAATCATGAATGTATTTTTCCAAATGTGAAAGCTAAATACAGACTTAGAAAGGAGAGAATAATCCCTGCAGTAAATTCTCTTTTTTCTAAGATCCTTCTGTTCCAAGCAGACAATTCAGACAGTTTTTGGAATAGTTTTTATTTCTGATTTCTCTTATTTTTTCCTATGGAAACTCTGTTTTCCCTGCATTTGTGCCTGTTGAAAGAAAATGGTAACGTTTCTGCTTACTAAGGGGAAAAGTATGCTTGAAATTACTCAAGAGGAGGAGTTGAAGTTGCTTGCTTGAGGATTTTAGGACTAGAAGGGGACTTGATAATTCCCCTAGATCTCCTGTTTGAGAATAGTGGAATTATTATGGCTTCTTTAAAACTAGAATTTCTTGCAGTCTGCTTTTGCTTTATTTTCTCTGAATCAATTCACTAGAAATAAGCTCTTTGTTCTACTGAATCTGTTCTGCCTCATCAGACATCCTTACTGTTAGTAATAATGAAAGCTGCAAAATTTTCCTGGCCTGGTTACAACTTAAATCCACTTATGCTTGAGAGAAGACGCCCTATCCACATGCCGATTGATGTGCTGTCTTTATTCACTTACTTTAATACCTGGTATGAGGCTTGATAATGAAGATTGCCATGTCTGTCTCTGCCTTAGAACTTCTGTGAAAACACGAATGATTAGCATTGTGTCATATGCGTCACCAGAACCCCCTGGAAGACCACAGTTCTGAAGAGGGTTAGAGTAATGCTTTTATTTTTTATAAGATGGCATTTGCTGTTTGACCGCATGGTATTGTGGGAGGCACTGGAAACTTCCTCTGGGTTCCTGAGTTCTAATCCCAGCCTTTTCCCTCTCTAGCAGTGTGATGTTGAGCCGCACATCTCCTTCTTTGGCTTCAGTTTTCTCCTCTGGAAAATGAGGGCTTCCTTGGATGCCCTAAGTGATTTATAACGAATTAATAAATAGCATATATATATATATTTAACAGCACATGGCTCAAATTTCAAAAGGTACAAAATAATTTTCAGTGAAAAATGTGTCTTATTGTCTTCATGTCATCTAGTTCATTGATGGGCGTCTTATGGGACCTTTCAAAGATATTATATTAAAAAATCTTCAAATATTCTTTCCCCACTGCTAATACTGTGGGGATGATTTTGAGTTTTAGGGTAAAATATAATTAACTAAACTCAGATTTCTACTTTCATCATTGGCAAGATGTATTTTTAGAATATGAACTATAGCAGGGCGCCTGGGTGGCTCAGTCGGTTAAGCATCTGATTCTTGATTTCAGCTCAGGTCATGATCTCACAGTTTGTGGGATTGAGCCCCGAGTTGGTGGAGCCTGCTTGGAATTCTCTCTCCCTCTCTCTCTGCCCCTCCTCTGCTTGCTCTCTCTCTCTCTCTCTCTCTCTCTCTCAAAATAAATAAATGAAAGCACTAAAATAAAATTTTAAAAAATGACCACATTAAAAAAAATATATGAACTATATAGTTACTGCAAGTTTTAATTTTTTTCCTGTAGTAATTAAAGTATGGAAAATAGAACTGTAAGAAGAAAACAAAGATTATTTTTCAGTCTTCAGGAAGAATAAATCATTGCTATTCAGCTTTTCAGGAAGAAACTTCGATAAATCTGCAGTTTGCCTTTGATTTTAGGTTTTAGAATGAAACAAATTTAATAGAGGATTGACCTGTTTTCCCTATTCTAACAGTTTAATTTTGTTACAGCAATGCCATATGAGCCAGAGACAAAGTAGAAAAGAGTGTTTTGGCTGAGTAAAGTTCTTAAGCTGTGCATTAAGGGAAGATCTGTCAAGATAAAATGATCAGTAATAAGGGCTTACATTTGGGTAGCTTTTGCAGCCTTCATAGTGTTTCACTCATTTGATCTCTTTTGAGCTTCATAGCCCTGAAGAAAGCAGGGCTGTCGTTGTTATCTTCATTTTATAGATGGGGAAGTTTAGGCTCAGAAAGGATGTGATGTACCTAAGGTCACATGACCAGTAAATGATGTAGTCAGAGGTAAAATTCAGAAGTAAAATCCAGGCTTTTGATTTCTTCTTTTTTTAAATATTTTAATTTATTTCTGAGAGAGAGCAAGCATGGAAGGGACAGAGAGAGAGGGGGAGAAATGATCAGAAGCAGGCTCTGTGCTGACAGCAGCAAGCCTGATGCAGGGCTGGAACCCATGAACTGTGAGATCATGATTTGAGCTGAAGTCAGCCACTCAATCTGAGCCACCCAGGTGCCCCTGAGGGAAGTCTCCTCTTCCCTCCCCACCCTCCATCCCCCACCACTTTTCAAAATATCTATTCCAAATATTCTGGATGCCATTTTTACATATAAATGATAACAACAGATGCTGATTACATTCTAATTATTTTTAGGATGAACAGTTGAAATCAGATGTTTTAGTGAAGTACAAATGAGTATTAATTTCATCCATTGTAAAGGGAATAGAAATACTTCTTTGGTATTGTTAGACACACACACACACACACACACACACACACACACACACGAATGCACTTTCATCTCTACCCAAGAAATAGAAGGGAAATAAGTAACATTCCTGAAGAGAGAAATGTAACCCCCAAGGAAAGGAGAATCAGGCAAAAGGTAGAATGAACTTAGATTCTGAGTAACATGCCTTTTTAGATCTAGAAAGAAGAAATGAAGTTTTTTGACTTCTGAATCAAATTATGCATTTAAAATAACCTTTCTGATTGGTTCACTCGAAAGAATGTTGTTGCTTTTGTTCTGTGGAACATGCAAACGGAGAGGGTTCATTCTGAAGTAATTTTCCTTGCTGCATTATTTGGGGACAAACTGATGATTTAATCAGCTGCCAACTTTTCCTTCTCGTTGCCTCTATCCCCAAACAATTCCCCCTTCTTTCTGAAGGAAAGAAATGGGCCCCACTAAATGGGCCTCTTAGGAAATGGATTTTCATTCCCTAGGTTCAATTAAGTTAGTTCCAGATTGTGGCAGTCCTTCAAGTAGAAGACAGCTGAGACTAGAATACTAAAATTCGTCCTCAGAGGAGGAAGGATAGCTTTCAAAGGAGTCTTTTCTAGCAGTTCTAATTTGACCTTTACATACCTTTCTCCGGAAGCAATGTTTTGTTAGAGCCAGAGGTATTCTTGGTGTCTCAGTACATGTGAAAATATGGCCTTCCAATATTAACATTTGGGATTTGGACAAGGCGAATCTATTTGTCAGTTGACTTAGAGAAAATTACTTTATTGATAGCTCTTGCCCCAACTACCTGTCACCGTAATCAGTTCAGACCATGAAATCTGATGACTCTTTTTCACTTGTATATACTATAGTCCTTTCCTCCCATGGGTTTCTTCAGCGTGCATACACTGGGTTGGAAATTCTGCTACCTAACAATTCAAATTAACTGGCATTTTGACTGAAAAGATTCTTGGCAGACTTACTGAAATACCATGGTAGTGAAATTCCAGACTCTGCTGACCGTTTGAGTGTATGTGGTCGGGGTGTGGGTTAGCATGCTGAGTTGTTCCACTTTTTGACCGTTTTGAATAATACTGCTATGAACATTAGTGTCCAAGTCTTTGTGTGGACATATATTTTTATTTCTTCTGCATATATACCTAAGTCGAGTTATTGGGTTATATGGTAACTCTATGTTCTACAACTTGAGGGGCTATCAGACTTGTTTTCCCACCAGCAGTGTGTTAGGGTTCCAATGTCTCTACATCCTCAGCATTACTTGTTATTGCTATCTTTTTGATTATAGCTATCCTAGTGGATGTGAAGTAGCATCTCATTGCGCTTTTTTGGATTTGCATTTCTCTAATGATGAATAATGTTGAGCATTTTTTCGTGTGCTTATTGGTCATTCCTATATTTTTAGAGAAATATCTGTTCATTTACTTTGTAAACTTTTAAATTGGGTTGTCTTTTTATTACTTAGTTGTAGGAGTTCTTTATATGTATTCTGGATGTGATTCCCTATCAAATAAATGATTTACAGATATTACCTCTTGGTCAGTGGATTGCCTTTTCACTTTCTTTTTTATTTTTTTATTTATTTATTTTTTTATTTTTTTATTTTTTTTTTATTTTTGGGACAGAGAGAGACAGAGCATGAACGGGGGAGGAGCAGAGAGAGAGGGAGACACAGAATCGGAAACAGGCTCCAGGCTCCGAGCCATCAGCCCAGAGCCTGACGCGGGGCTCGAACTCACGGACCGCGAGATCGTGACCTGGCTGAAGTCGGACGCTTAACCGACTGCGCCACCCAGGCGCCCCTTCACTTTCTTTTTTAAAAAAATTTTTTAGGGGCGCCTGGGTGGCTCAGTCAGTTAAGCATCTGACTTCGGCCCAGGTCGTGGTGTCACAGTTCGTGAGTTCAAGCCCCGCATCAGGCTCTGTGCTGACAGCTCGGAGCCTGGATCCTGCTTTAGATTCTCATTCTCCCTCTTTCTCTGCCCCTCCCCCGCTCATGCTCTGTCTCTCTCTCTCTCTCTCTCTCTCTGTCTCTCTCCCTCCCTCAGAAATAAAAGATTTTTAAAAAATTTAAAAAAATAACTGCTTCCAGCTTTTCTGATATAGAATAATGATCTCAGACTGAGTAATCTTGGTCTGCTATGTGCTAGACATATTGTCCCATTTAAGCACATAACTAAGAGGAAATTTAAATGAGACAACCAAAGAACAGAGCAGAAGTCTTTATCATCTCTGGTAATGTGTAAAGCTAATAGGGTAGGTACTATTTTATTAAGTCTGTGAAAAGTTCATACACAGTTTTAAACTGAAAATAAAGTTTTTTTTCATTAAAAATGATTTTAAGTTTACAGTAACTTCTGTTCAGATTATTTCTCATGGTTAGGCAGGGTAACTTAGTGATCCTTTCTCAGTTTCTTAATTATTTTCCATAGCCATACAACTATAAAATGGGGACAGTAATATCTAATTTTTACCTACTTTGGAAAGTCCAAAAGTAAGAGATAATGAATTAGAATATTTCTTTAAGGCATACTTAAAAGGAGTTTTTTCATCTAACTTTAAAATTAATTTATTTATAAACATCTGTTTCACGCCTTCCATGTTCTAGACATCATGTGCCATTGCCAATGTTGAGTAATGTTAGAAAGTACTGATGTTCATTAAGTTTCTTTTGTAATTTTGCTTTTCTTTTGAGTGTTCGAAGTGGTCTCTCAAAAGTCATAAAAGAAATTACTGTGGGTGTCACTTAGCTTAGCAGAGGCACTGTTTTGGCAGTTGCTCTGTTGTGGTGAAAACAAGAGAATTCCCAGGGAAGTGTAGAGTGCGTCTCCTGACAGCACAGCCATAGCATAAACACCCTATAACTGACACTGATGTGGATAAATTTAGCTTCAGTACTCACAAGCTTGCACTTGAACCAGAAGTATGCACACATTCCCTTAACAGATCTCTCCTAAAAGCATCAACTGTATTGCTAACACAGCACGGTGCTCCTGTGGTTGTTCTGGGGGTTCATGTTGCTAACTGGGATAATGGCATCAGTTTTGATTTCTAGTTGAAAAATAATCAACAAAAATTCTCAGGGTCATGAGTTCAAGTCCCACATTGGGCATAGAGCTTACTTTAAAAAAAGAAAAAATTAGGGCTGACTGGCTGGCTCAGTCAGTAAAGCATGCAACTCTTTATCTTGGGGTTGTGAGTTTGAGACCCACATTGAGTGTAGAGATTACTTAAAAAATAAAAATAAATAACAACATTTACAGTCATTTTTTTTTTCATTTTAAAATGCAGCCATTTAAGAGCCTTCAAGCATATTTTGAGTGAACACATGTAGCAATTAGTGGAGATCAGACCAGTGTGCTTATAATTGAGACATGGGGTTGAGTAATACATAGCAGAACATTGCTGGATCCTATATTAATTTCAACCATTTATAGTTTCAAATTGTTTTATTCTTAGTTACACCTAATGAGCTAAGAAGTTGACTTAATAGGGTTACCTCGGTGGCTCAGTCAGGTTGTGATCTCACAGTTTGTGAGTTCAAGCCCTGCATCAGGCTCTCTGCTGTCAGTACAGAACTCGCTTCAGATCCTGTGTCTGCCTCTTTCTCTGCCTCTTCCTCGCTTGTGTATGCACGTGCTCTCTCAAAAGTAAATAAACATTAAAAAAAAAGTTGACTTAATATATATTTTTAAAATGCCTTTACATGGTACTGTTACAGAAAAATTCAGCTTTTTCCTTTCTAGGTAGGGGAAAACCCAGTCCTTTCCTACTGTGTGTTTCTTCCCTGTTGTGTCTCCTCAGCTACTCACACAGAACACTTCTGACATTTCTGGTCCCCAAATGTGGGGGGTTTTGTCCGTACAGCAAGCAATTTCCCTGTGATACCAGGTGGGTTCCCTACAATTCAACTCAATTCTGACACTGTCTACCCAAGGTAGTGTCTGATCCCACAGATTTAAGGGCTGGGTCCCACAAGACTGTCCCCCCCCCCCCCCCCCAGTTTCAGATGTCATTCACAAGCCCCGGTTATCACCTGTGCTTCTGACCAACTGGCTGTAGACTGTATGTTCCAAAGACCTCTTCCTTGGGTTCAATTAATTTTCTAGAACTGCTCACAGAACTCAGGAAAACACTTAACATTTACCGGCTTATTAAAGGATATGATAAAGGATGTGGAAGAACAGCCAGATCAAGAGATACGTAGGGCAAGGCCTGGGAGGGTCCCAAGCGCAGGAACTTCTGTCCCCATGGAGTTGGGGTATATCACCCTCCCAGTGTGGATGTGTTTGCCAACCTGGAAGCTCTCCAAACTCTCTACTTGTGGTATTTAATGGAGGCTTCATCAGATAGGCATTATCAATCATGAATTCCATTCTCAGCCCTTCCTCTTCAAGAGAATGAGTAGCCGAGCTGAAAATGTCAAGCTTCTTATCAGGGCTTGATCTTTCCGAGCTTCTTACCAGGTGATCTGCCCTTCACAGGTACAAAATTCAAAAGGTGGAAAAGAGCACATAATGAAAAGTAAGAATACTTCCCATCCCCTACCTATTTAGTTTTCCTCCCTGAAGGCAACACCAAAACCAGCTTACTGTGTATCCTTCCACAGATATTTTCTGCATTTCAGATGAAATATCTGTATATATATTTTTCTTTCATAAATGATGGTAAATACTCCCCAATTTTCTGCACCTTGCCTTTTTCAATTAATAAAACATTCTTGGAAATTGTTCCAAGTTAGTATCCCTATGTTTCTATATATTTCCATATTTTATTTATATCGGTGCTTTTTTTTTTTTTTAAACAGCTGCATGGTATTGATTGTATGGATATGGTATACTTTATCTAATTAGTCCCTACAGATGAACATTAGATTGTGCTATCTTTTGCTGTTACAAATAGTGCTGCAAAGTCATGTAAAGTTTATAATCATACTGGACAGTTGGCTAAAGTTGGGAAATAATAAGTTAATAAGGAGCATATATTTCCCTAAAGATGAGTTTCTCTAAGAGTATAAGTTGAATTCATTAGTGATCAGAAATTTTACATTTCATACCAACATATTTTTTAATATTTCAAAAACTAATGTTAGAGCAAATATGTGATCATTATCCACAGCTGAGCTTATTTGTTAAGCTTATTTGTTAAAAAAATAATGGAACTGTGGGAGCTATTGGAAGGTTGGAGTGGGGGGAGGGAAAGAGTGGGAACTTGTGTCTCTTACTTTTTTTTTCTTACTTCATTGACACTAGGGGCGCCAGGGTGGCTCAGTCGTTGCGCGTCCGACTTCGGCTCAGGTCATGATCTCGCGGTCTGTGTGTTCGAGCCCCGCGTCGGGCTCTGTGCTGAGGCTCAGAGCCTGGAGCCTGCTTCGGATTCTGTGTCTCCCTCTCTCTCTGACCCTCCCCCATTCATGCTCTGTGTCTTTCTGTCTCAAAAATAAATAAACATTAAAAAAAAAATTACTTCATTGACACTATGATAATTCCTTATGGAAGGTTCAGAGTAAAAATCACTGCTCCCTCTTTGATGCATTATATTAACAGAGGCCACACATTTTATTTGTAGCTGCTTGAATTTATTGAGTGCCCATTATTATTTTATAAGTAGTAGGCCATTTTATTTTAACACAAAAATTTTCTTTAACATTTAATAATGTTAGTGTCATTAACTATATCTTTAACTCTTAACAAAACACATAGGCAAGTTAGAGATTCAGAAAATAATACAGATTTAATGCGTGCTTCCTATGTACCTGACACTATTCTAATCATTTTCTATTTATTATTTTGTCTAAATTTTATATAGTCATATGAGATAAAAATTATTATTATCCTTATGGTGTGCATGAGGTGGGCAGAGGTGAAATAACATCAGAGGTAGTAAGGAGCCATGATATTAAAAAGCCAGGGAATCTGGAGTCTGGATCCAGAGCCTGTCCTTAGTTTATTCTTCTGTAAAGCTGATTGACTTTACTTTCATTCTTAAATGTTTTATGAGATCGTTATTATTATCCCTTTTATTAGGGAAGGAAAATGTAGAAAAGTAAGATTGTTTGCTTCCATGTTTATGGAAGGCCTAAGGTTAGTGCTTTCAATTTAAGAGTATTGATAGGTGGGGCGCCTGGGTGGCTCAGTCAGTTGAGCATCTGGTTGAGCATCTGACTTCGACTCAGGTCATGATGTCACAGTTCTGAGTTCAAACCCCACATTAGGCTCAGCTGACACCTCAGAGCCTGGGGCCTGCTTCGGATTCTGTGCCTCCCTGTCTCTTTGTGCCCCTTCTCTGCTCGTGCTCTGTCTCCTTGTATCTCAAAAATAAATAAATGTTCAAAAAATTAAAAAAAAAAAAAAAAGAGTATTGATAGGTAAAGATCCTAGGGGGAAGATGATAGGTTTTTCCTCCTGGACTTTGAATAGCATAGCTGTTGAGCAATCACTGGTTTGACTATGGCTAAGACAGCAATTTATATGTTTAAACAGATTGTTCTTGTCCTTTCTGTTTATCTGTCAACCAAGAGGCTTTTTTATATTTACACTAACAAAACAATTCACAAGGAAGGGTGTGTGGCTTAAAAATATAATAGAATTGAGGTAGCAGGAAACAAGAAATGATCATTCACTCTGCTCTGTAGAGAGGAATTGTATTATGTTTCCATGACAGCTCCAGAAGGAACTTTCCAGGAGTCATGAGAATTATGGTCTGTGAATTTCACTGGTTTTTAAATTCAACTTTGGGATTCTTGTAAATATATTGCAGTCTTGAAATGCCCTTTCTCTTTGGTATTTTGTCATTTGATGTCCCATACAAAAGGGTAAAATTCTGTATGATGTTGATCATTGAAAGAATTGGTCAAGGGGCACCTGGGTGGCTCAGTCAAACGTCTGACTTTGGCTCAGGTCATGATCTCACTGGTTGGTGAGTTCGAGCCCCACATTGGGCTCTGTGCTGGCAGCTCAGAGCCTGGAGCCTTCTTCAGATTCTGTGTGTCTCCCCGCCCTCCGTCCCTCTCTCTGCCCCTCCCCCGCGCTGTCTCTCTCTCAAAAATAAACAAACATTAAAAAAAAAAAAAAAAGAAAAAAGAAATAAAGAATTGGTCAGGAAAAAAGAGAAGAAAGCCTCAAGAAACGAAGACCAGGCACTACATTTGGGGGAAAAAGGGATCTCTTCATTGGTGTTAGTAAAGGTCTGACATTTATTAAAGTAAATGTTTGCTGAGCAACTCTAGGGATGTGGGTAAAATGGGGACTTGGGGGTGGATACGGCAGCGGGGAGGGAATGCTTCCCTGTTCCCTTTTCATTGACTTTCCTAGTCCCTGATTCATCTATATCTTTTCAGAAGTTTATCAATTCACATCCATATTCACAGTTAAAAATGTTTATCATATGCATATAAAACAGTGAAAATAACTTACATGTAGTTCATTAAAATTATTCTGATTTCTTTGTTACAAATGCTGTGTATAATCTCACAGGTACACATGCCAAAATTCCTTGGCAGTGGGAAATAAGGAAGCGAAGGATGTCACAATATGACAAAATATTATGACTCAGTGATTGGGAATAAATGTATTAAAATATCAGGTGCTTTCATTTGAAAGGCATATGGGAAATTTAGACTTTTCAAAGGAGTTCTAAAGGAAAAAAATTTTAGAGAGAGTTGTATTTTGAAAGGGTCTAAAAATATGGAGTACAAAACCTTACTTTGCATTGGTTGATGGTATCATTGAAGGTAATGCCAAGAGGGTAAAAGGCAGTATCAATTCTCCTAAAGAAAATTACCTGTTTATGAATGTTTATATATATCCATATTTTTTCTTAGATCTCAATTCTGTGTCCTTTCTAAAAGAAAGTTTGAATTAGAGATGGCAGTTGTAACTGACCTATCAATTTGTGTCAGATCCAGTTTTAGGTGTCCTAGTATTCTTGGTTACAAATAAAATGTAAAGTAAAATATTCTTTCATATAAGGGTTGAGAGCATAAGCTTTGGAACTAGGCTTCCTGGGTTTGGATCCTGGCACTCTCATTTACTGATTGTGGGACCACATAATTTAGCTGTGCCTCAGTTTCTCCAACTGTAAAATAAAGGTTGAATTACTTTTTGAAAGGTTGAATTACAATAAAATAGCCTATACTGAACTCAGATCTCAGATCTCTCAGAGCCAATTAAAAATCCCAGGAGAGTCTGATTACTTCAGCCTTTATCAGGTGTGTATTCCAGTCTGTCAGTTTATGGCCGTGGAAACAGGCCTATACAGAATAATAAGCCGTATAAACATGTTCCAGACGTCCAGTCTTGTCAGAAATAGGGGATTATTTTGGGCAAGGCAGGAAGTTAAAAGCACAGTATTGATACTATCATTTTTTTTTAATTAATAGATTTTACTTTTTAGTGCAGTTTTATGTTTATAGAAAAATAAATGGAAGTATAGAGAGTTCCCATATAGCCCCTCACCCACCCACCCCATTTCCACTGTTATTAACATTTTGCATTAGTGTGATACATTTTTTATAATTGATGAGCCAATATTGATACGTTATTATTAACTAAAGTCTGTAGTTTACATTAGGGTTCACTCTTTGTATTGTGCATCCTGTGAGTTTTGACAAATGTATAATGGCATGTATCTACCATTACAGTATCATAAGAATAGTTTCACTGCCCTAAAAATCCTCTGTGCTCTACTTATTCATCTCTCCACTGATCTTTTTGTTGTTATTTATTTTATTTTTTAAAATTCAAGTATAGTTAACATACAGTGTTGTGTTAGTTTCAGATATACAATATACTGATTCAACAATTCTATACATTTCTCAGTGCTCATCAAGATATGTATACTTAATCTCCTTATTTTTTTCATCCATACCCCTACCCACCTCCCCTCTGGCAACCACCAGTTAGTTCTCTGTACTTAAGAGTCTGTTTTTTCTGTTTGTTTCTTTTGTTGTTGTTGTTGTTGTTGTTGTTCATTTGTTTTGATTCTTAAATTACACATAAGAATGGGATCATATGGTATTTGTCTTTCTCTGGCTGACTTCACTTAGCGTTATATCCTCTAGGTCTGTTTTTACTATCTCTGTAGTGTTGTCTTTTCCAGAATTTCATGTGGTTGGAATCATAAAGTATATACAGTTTTTTTAGATTGGTGTCTTTTAGCGGTGCCTGGGTGGCTCAGTTGGTTAAGCATCCGACTTCAGCTCAGGTCATGATCTCACAGTTTGTGGGTTCGAACCCCGTGTTGGGCTCTGTGCTGACAGCTCAGAGCCTAGAGCCTGCTTTGGATTCTGTGTTTCCATCTCTCTCTACCCCTCCCCTGCTTGCTCCCTATCTCTCTGTGCCTCTCAAAAATAAAGAAATGTAATAACAAAAAAAAAATATTGGTGTCTTTCACTTATCACTAGACCTCCATGCCTTTTTTTTTCCTGTGGCTTGATAGCTCATTTCCTTTTATCACTGAATAATAATCTATTGTGTGGATATACCACAGTTTGTCCATTCACCTATTGAAGGACATCTTGGTTGCTTCCAGTTTTTGGCAATTATGAATAAAGCGACTGTAACCACAATGAAAATATTCATGGGCAAGTTTTTGTGTGGACAAAAGTTTTCCACTCATTTGGGTAAATACTAAGAGCACAATTGCTGGATCGTATGATGAGAGTAGGTTTAGTTTTGTTAGAAACTACCAAACTGTCTTCCAACGCTGCTGTGCCATTTCATATGCCCACCAGCAATAAACAAGATTTCTCATTGCCCCACATCTTTGCCAGCATTTGGTGTTGTCAGTGTTTTGGATTTTAGCCATTACAAAATAGGGATGCAGTGGCAACTCATTGTTTTGTTTTTGTTAATTTGCCATTCCCTAACGGCATAAGATGTGGAACATCTTTTCATATGCTTATTTGATATCTGTATATCTTCTTCAGCAAGGAGTCTGTTTAGATCATTTGCCCATTTTTTAATTGGGTTGTTTTCTTATTGATGAGTTTTAAGAGTTCTCTGTATATTTTGGATATGACTCCTTTATCAGTTATGTGTTTTGTAAATATTTTTTCTCGGTTGGCATTATTTTTCACCTCTCCTGGCCTCTGCTTTTCTATGGTGATTTCCTAGTTGGCAGGGCTACACAGTGCCTTATACTGTTGGTTAGCGAGGCTCCATATCACCAGCAAGTGGTGATACTAACATTAGGCTTCCTAGCAAAATCCTCACATATGTATCACAGGATATATAGGAAGTTGTAAACTTCCTTTTTCTAATATTCGCCCCCTCCCCAATATAACAGAAGAACAAGAAAAAAGGAAAGGTTACTCCCAATTCTAATATCGCCTCTTTTTCCTGCGTTCTCTTCACTTTTCCATATGGGAAGTAGTAAACTTGATGATCTTTTGAGTCTACCACAACAATTTGCCACCTTTAAATTTATTTTCATATATTCTTAGCTAGTTAAATAAGAAATCCATATTTTTGTGTTTCTTTTATTAGTAAGATGGAGGTTTTGAAAGACTGTGGGAAATAACTCACTTTGTCAATAGCAGAGTAGAAAAGAGGTTCTCTTCTCTCTCTTCTCTCTACTCACTATTCTGTTGTCACATCCATTAGAATTACTGTTACTGTTACATTAACACCCTGTCCTTGCTGTAAATGCTGATGCTGTCTGGAGTGGACTGTATTGCCATTGTAGCCTCTGGTACTTTTTTTAAGCACGAACTTTGGTACTTCAGGTGAGTTTATAAAGATACACGGGTAGGGTTGCCTGGGTGACTCAGTTGGTTAAGCATTCGACTTTTGATTTCGGCTCAGGTCATGATCTCACAGTTTCACACGTTCAAGTCCTGCGTTGGGCTTTGTGCTGACCCTGCAGAGCCTGCTTGGGATTCTCTCTCTCTCTGTCTCTCCCCTGCTCATGCTCTCTCCGTCTCTCTCAAAATAAATAAATTAATTTAAAAAAAAAAAAAGGATATACGGATAGTTCCCCAATTTATAGCCGTATTTATGTTCCAATTGTTAGTATGAATTGGTTGTTCGGCATTTAGGATGTTTTCCTATAGAAAAATCTTTCAAATGAAATTGGATTTCCAGAGCAATACATAAAAGTAAATATAACTCAAGTTTATGAAACAATTAGTGATTGGGGCACCTGGGTGGCTCAGTTGGTTAAGCTTTTGACTCTTGGTTTCAGCTCAGGTCATGATCTCATGGTTCTGTGGGTTCAAGCCCCACATCAGGCTCTGTGCTGGCAGCACGGAGCCTGCTTGGGATTCTCTGTCTCCCTCTCTCTCTCCTCTTTCCCCACTTGCTCTGTCTCTCTCGAAATAAATAAATAACCTTAAAAACCCAATTGATTATTTATTTACCATGGTTTGAGGCCTTTCTGAGCTTGACTGGAAACCTAAACATTAATTATAAGAATTTTTATGGAGGGGCACCTGAGTGGCTCAGTCAGTTAAGTGTCCAACTTCAGCTCAGGTCATGATCTCATGGTTCCTGGGTTCGGGCCCTGCATCGGCTCTGTGCTGACAGCTTGGAACCTGGAGTCTGCTTTGGATTCTCTGTCTGTCTGTCTCTCTCAAAAATAAATAAACATTAAAAAAAATTTTTTTTGAGAATTTTTATGGAGAAAATTGTTCTATAATTGACTTAGATCATGGTAGATAAAGGCATATTGTTCATTTTTTACATTACTCATCTAGGATTACCTACTCTGAGAATGATTTTGTCATTTGTATGTATAGATGTTCCAAAGTTGAGGATGCCTGTCTAATCGCCTAAGGGGAGGAAATGCCACTAAACTTCTACTGGGTAGATTGTACCTATGTTAATGTATTTTTCACAAGGTATTGCAACCATCCAACTATATTTGGTACTCTCATCAGACTTTGACTAGTCAGTACTCAGTAGACTGGTCTCACCAGACTCACTGGTCTTCTTTCCTCTGTATCACCAGGGTACTCGATGGTCTTTTTTATATTATGCTCAGTATTGTCAGAATTAAAGAGTGAATTCACTGTACTGGCCTGTGGCCTACCTTCGGAGCAGTGAACAAAGTGGATGCTTTAGCAGCCAATTTCCAAAGCACTTTTATGTATGTCTGCATATACTTTCACACATAACTATCTGATACTTACAAACAACGTGAGGTAGATATTACTGTCCACATTTCATAATTGATGCAACTAGGGCTTAGGTGTATGAACTGATTATTGAAGATTAAACAGTGAGGAAGTACCAGAATCAGAATTTGAACCTAGATTTTCAGACTTCAAACACTAAGCTTTTACTACTACTATTATCCTTCAAAACCACTGATTTTTATTCTTCTCAAATATAAAATGTGGAAAGCATCAGGATTATTTTGGATAATCTGGGCTATTTGGCCATTGTGGTGTCATGGAGCATTGCTTGAATTAAAAAGCAATGCAGTATTATTTTAAAAATGAGAAAATAATGACACTTTAAAGAGCTGCTGGTTGTACCTGTTACATTTTTTCCCCCTTCGGTAGTCCTTGGCTTTTATTTTATTTACTAATTTTTAGCATTCAGGTTTAAAATTTTTATGTAATGAAATCTATCAGTTGTTTCCTTGATACTTTCTGGGCTTTATGTCTTGCTGTGACTTTTCTATAGTTCACACTATAAAAACATTAGCCTATATTTTCTCAAATTTATGTTTAGTGTTTTTTCTTTTTTTATTGTGTTAATATATACATAGCATAAAATTTACCATTAAGCTCTTCTCTTTTTTTGCCATTAACCATTTTTAAGTGTGCTGTTCACTGGAATTATATTCATTCACGTTCTTGTGCAACCACCCCCGGCCGCCCTCCATCACCATAACTCTGTTCATCTTGTAAAACTGAATGAAACTCTACCTGTAAGACAGTACCTTCTCATTCTCCCCTCCCCCCCACACCACCCCCCGAACCCCTGGCGACCACTATTCTTTCTGTCTCTATAATTTAGACTATTCTAGATAACTACTATAAATGGAGTCATATAGTATTTGTCTTTCTATAACTTTGTGTAGCATGTGTCAGAATTTCCTTCCTTTTTAAGGCTGTATAATATCCCACTGTTTGTATATGCCACATTTTGCTTATCCGTTCGAATGTTGATGGACACTTGGGTTGCATCTGCACTTTAGCTATTGTGAATAATACTGCTGTGAACATGAATGTACAAATATCTCTTTAAGACCCTGCTTCTTTAGGGTAAATACTGAGAAGTGGAATTGCTGGTTTACATGGTAATTCTGTTTTTAATGTTTTGAGGAATATCCGTACTGTTTTCCACCATGGCTGTACCATTTTACATTTCTACAAGTGGTGTACAAGGGTTCTGAGTTTTTCACATCCTTGCCAACTTTCGTTTTCTGCTTTTTGGATAGTAGTCCTCCTCATATGTAGGAAGTGGTATCTCATTGTAGTTTTGATTTGAATTTCCCTAATGATCTGTGCTGTTGAAGATCTTTTCATGTGCTTATTGGCCATTTGTATATCTTTGGAGAAATGTCTTGCCCATTTTTGAATTAGACTGTTGAGTTGTTGTTGGTAATTGTTGACATTTAGGAGTTCTCTATATATTTTTGGTATTAATCCCTTATCAGATATATAATTTGCCAATGTTATCTCCTATTCTGTGGGATGCCTTTTTATTCTGTGTATAGTCTCTTTTGATATACAAATTAAAAAATTTGTCATGAAGTCCATTTTGTCTATTCTTTTGTTACCTGTGCCCTTGGTGTCACATCCAAGGAATCATTGCCAAGTCCAATGTTGTGAAGATTTTGTCCTGTTCTAAGAATTATTGTTTTAGGTCTTATGTTTAGGCTCTTGATCTTTTTAAGTTAATATTTGTATGTGGTGTTAGGTAAGGTCCAAATTTATTATTATTATTATTTGCATTTGGATATTAAGTTTTCCAGCACCATTTGTTGAAAGACTATCCTTTCTCCACGAGAATGGTCTTGACACCCTTGTCAAAATCATTTGACTATATATTTGAGGGTTTATTTCTGGGGTCTCTATTCTATTCCTTTGGTCTGTATGTGTCTTCTAGCAATACCACACTAATTAGCTTTGTGTAGTGAGTTTTGAAATCAGGAAATGTGAATCCTTCAGTTTTGTTCTTCTTTTTCAGGATTATTTTGACTATTCAGAGCCTCTTGAGATTCTTTATGAATTTTAGAATGGGTTTTTCTATTTCTGCAAAAAACATCATTGTGATTTTGACAGGGATTACTTTGGGTAATATTGACATTTGAACTGTACTGTCTTCCAACCAATGAACATGGGATGCATTTCCATTTATTTATGTCTCCTTTATTTCTTTCAGCAATGTTTTGTAGTTTTATTTGTACAAATCTTTCACCTCTTTGGTTAAGTTAATTCCTAAATATTTTATTCTTTTTGATGCTGTTGTAAATGGAATTATTTTTATAATTTCCTTTTAGGTTGCTTATTGTTTGTGTATAGAAATGTAATTGATTTGTGTGTGCTGACTTTGTATCCTGCTACTTTGCTGAGTTCACTTATTAGGTCTAACAGGGTCTCTTTTGTGTGAAGTCTTTAGAATACTCGGTGTTTAAGATCATATCATCTGCAAACAGAAGTAATTTTACTTATTTCATTACAGTTTGGATGCCTTTTATTTCTTTTTCTTGCCTAATTGCTTTGGTTAGAACTTTCAGTACCATGTTGAATAAAAGTGATGAAAGGGGCATCCTTGCCTTGTCCCAGATCTTAGAGGAAATGCTTTCACCATTGTGTATTGTTTGCTGTAGATTTTCATGTATAGCTTTTAGTATATGGAGGTAGTTTCCTTCTATTTTTATTCTGTTGAGTGATCTTGAATTTTGTCAAATGCTTTTTATACATCAATTTTTTTTTTTTTACTTTATTGATGTGTGCCTGTTTTTGAAAAGCAGGGTGATGGAAAGAACATGGAATTTGGTGTCTGACATATTTGCATTAAAATTTGCTTTGTTTTTTCTAATTTATATGACCTTAAGCTTGGCTTAGTGAGTAACTTAATCTCCTGGGCCACCGTTTTTTCACCTATAAAATAATATCGACCTTCATGGTTCAGATGAATAGTAAATAAGGTTTATATGTATAAAGCCCCTTAGCACTCTCCCTAGCAAATAGTAGAACCTCTGTCTTACCCTTTACCCCAGTGACATGTGATTATTATTATTGTATTTCTGTTGTTGATAGGCTTTTGTTATACTTGGCATTGGTTGGGCATTGGTTAAAATTATAGACAGTTTTTTTTTTTTTTTACTTTTATTTTAAGGAGAATTGTGAAGTTATAGTAGACTTAATAAGAACCAGATGGCTAAGTAAATTTAAAACTATTTTTAAAGGTAAAGTTAAAATATCTATGGTGTTAGGATACATATGGTCAAGGTATTTTTTTTATACCTGTAAACAGGTTATCTAAATGTGGACTACCAAGAAAGATAATTTTCACTTTATGTGTGATCCGCAGTGCACTGCTGGTGGAGTGTGAATTGATGTAGTTTGGGAAGCTATTTGGCAATAAAACTAGTCATAGCTTTTGACCAGTCTTCTCATTCCACAAAGGATTTAGATCCACCCTGTAACTTAGTGAGCCTATTTCTGGGAATCTGTGTCAAGAAAAAACCTTGAGGAAGAAAAAAAAGAAGAAACCTTGAGGGGTGCCTGGGTGGCTCAGTCGGTTGAGCATCCGACTCTTGGTCTCAGCTCAGGTCTTGATCTCAAGGTTGTGAGTTCAAGCCCTGCCTTGGGCTCTGTTTTGGGCATGAAGCCTACTTAAAAAAGGAGAAAGAAATTTTGAAATGCAGATATAAACTGTACATTTTATTTATTTATTTATTTATTTATTATTGAGGTATAATCTGTATACAGTAAAATACACATTTTAAGTGTACAGCTCAATGACTATTTTACCTATGTAGATATAGAACATTTCTGTCACCCAGAAAGTTTCCTTTGCCCTCTTTCTGGTTATACTCTACCTGTCACCCCACAATGGTAACCACTGCTCTGACTTCTATCACCATATATGCTTTTGCTGGTTCTTGAACTTAATATAAGTGAAACCATGCAGTGTATACTCTTTTGTGCAGGGCTGTTTTCAATCAGCCATAATGTTTTTGAGATTTAACGATGTTGTTGTGTATATTACCAGTTTGTTCTTTTTATTTCTGAGTAGTGTTCCATTAAATGAATATGCTACAATTTGCTTATTTGTTCTCCTGTTCATAGATATATGATTCTAGTTTTTGGCTTTATGGACATTCATGTATAGGTCATTTTGAGGACGTATCTGCTAATTTCTCCTGGATACATACCTGTAACACTTATTGTTATTAAATTTAAAACAACATAAGTATCCAACAATGGAGAATAGATTGGTGTAGATCAGCATGTAATCCTGACTACAATAATGGTCAGTGGAAGAGGACGAAAAATACAGGTGTGAAAGTATTGTGAAGGCTGAGGTGAATTCCTTGTTCATTCCTGTATCCTTAGTGCCTACCTCTCAGTGCCTGATACGCAGGACATGCTTAATATTTGCTGGCTGAATTTAATGAAAGGAGACTAAGCAGCAGCTAGTTAAGGGTGGAACCAAGGAGTTTTCAAGAAAACAAGGGAGGAACGTGTTTCAGTGAGGAGCCTGTGGTTATTTTTGTCAAATACTTTAGGCAAATCAAGGAGGAATGAAGGGTGAAAACAAAGTGTTATTTTTGGCAATCAGAGAAAGAGTTTCAGGAAAATGAGAGAATAGAGCCAGGCTGCAGCGAGTTGAGAAGTGAATTATAGTTAAAAAAGTGACAGTGAGTGTTGATAATCCTGAAGTTATTTAATGATGATGGAAAGTGGAGATAGATTCATAGCTTTATAGATAGATAAGGTCTAGGAAGGTATCTTTTTAAAGAAAGATTGTGAGCTGAGGAAAGGCACTACTAGAGATCGAAAGACGGAGGATACAGGAGCAATATGCATTGTTAATTCTGGGGAAACGGGACAGAATCAATTCACCAGTATCAGCGTTCACTTTAGGGAGAAGAACATCTTCCTCTGTGATAGGAAGAGAAAGTGTGTTTTTATGAGTAGGGTTGGAGAAGATGATGAAAATTTGCTTCTCAAATTGTTACCTCACCTAAGTAAAGAGGAGCTATGTGGCCCTTGGGCCCTCTTGGGAGAAGAATAACAGAATGGCTGAAACCTAATTCACATGGTATGTTTCATTCTCCAACTTACATGCTTTTAAAAAAAATTTTTTTTAAGTTTATTTATTTAAGTAATCTCTACACCCAACGTGGGGCTCCGATTCCTGACCCTGAAATCAAGAATTGCCTGCTTTTCCAACTGAGCCAGCCAGGCGCGCCTCCAATTTACATGCTTTTTTATTGTGTGAATTTTTGTGGCAAGCCTGACCTTAGATCTTTGTGTCCAAATATTTATAAAATGTCTGAAGTATGTGCATGGGAACACATTTAATATATTGGAGATATATTTAATATGTTGGAGATTTTTCATCATGATAGTTTGCAAAAGCTTAAAATATATGGTCTGCATTGATTTAACACTATATTGATACTCATACTGTAGTTGGAACTGGATTGTGAATTATTTACTCGTTTAATTCCCTTTGTAGATGGATTTTAAAAATAGCTTTATTGAGGTATAATTGATATACGTCAAACCCCACATTTAAACTGTATGTGTTGATGAGTTTTGACATATGTATACACCTGTGAAACCATCACTACAGTCAAGATAATGAACCCCAAAAGTTTCCTTTTGCCCTATTATAATCCAATTCTTCTCACTCTCAGAAACCCACTCCTTTTTGTCACTACTGATTTAGTATCTTTTAGAATTTTATGTAAATGTCATCTTATAGTATATTCTCTTTTTTGTACTTAGCAGAATGATGTTGATATTCATCCATTTTGTTTGTGTGTCAATAGCTTTTTCCTATTTATTTCCAAACGGCATCCCACATTAAATTTGTGTATCTATTCATCTGATGAGGGACATTTGGGTTGTTTACACTTTTTGGCTATTGCAAATAAAGCTGCTATGAACATGCATATGTAGATATTTTTTGTGGACATATGCTTTCATTTCTTAGGTAGATTTCAGAGTGGAGTGGTTGGATTAAATAGTTGGTATAATTTGACTTTTGTTTTTAATGTTTATTTATTTTTGAGAGAGAAAGAGAGAGTGCAAGCAGGGGAGGGACAGAGAGAGAGGGGGACAGAGGATCCAAAGCAGATTCTGTGCTGATAGCATAGAGCCTGATATGGGGCTTTAACTCACGAGCCAGGATATCAGGACCTGAGCCGAAGTCGAATACTTAACCGACTGAGCCATCCAGTTTGGCATTTGCTGTTTTAAAAAATTACCTGGAAGTGGTTGCACATTTTGCACACAAATACTGGTTGACCAGCAATGTGAGTTCAAGGTGCTCTACGTCTTCACCAACACGTGGTATGGTCTGTCTTTTAATTTTTAGCTTTTCCAGTGGTTATGTATTGATATCTCATTTTGGGTTTTTTTTTTTTAAGTTTATTTCTGAGAGAGAGACAGTGAGAGTGAGCAGCAGAGGAACAGAAAGAGAGAGGGAGAGAGAGAATCCCAAGCAGGCTCCATGCTGTCAGTGCGAAGCCCATTGTGGGCCTCCAGCTCATGAACCGTGAGATCACAAGATCATGACCCAAGCTGAAACCAAGAGTTGGGAACTTAACCAACTGAACCACCCAGGCGCCCCAATCTCATTGTGGTTTTAATATGCATTTTCCTAATGACTATTCATATTGATCATCTTTCCAAATACTTATTGACCATTTGTAGATCTTATTTTATGAAATGAATGTTGAAACATTTGTCCAATTTTTAATTGGGTTGTCTTCTGAGTAAACTGGTAAGACTACCTTTGATTTTAAATATAAATCCTTTGTTGGATATGTATTTTGCAAAAATTTTCTCCTCATCTGAGCCTTGTCCTTTAATTTTCATAACAATATCTTTTTGTACAACAAAAACCACAGATGAAGAGAACATATTTTTTATTGAGGTATAATTGACATATAACATTATATCAGTTTCAGGTGTACAACATAATGATTCAATATTTGTATATATTGTGAAATGAACACCACAGTGAGTCTAGTTAATGTTCATAACTATTTATAGTTATAAAATTTGTTTTTTCTTGTGATGAAAGCTTTAACGATCTCTCTTGGCAACTTTCAAATATTCAATACTTTATTATTAACTATACCCTAAATCTCCATCACTTATTTTGTAACTGGTTTATTTTATAACCTTTTGACCTCCTTCACCCATTTTGCCTAGCCCCCACCCACTTCAGGTGACCACCAATCTGTAAGCTTGGTTCCACAGATAAGTGAGATACAATATTTGTCTTTTCTCTGATTTACTTCACTTAGCATAATGCCCTCAAGGTTCATCTATGTTGTTGCAAGTGGCAAGATTTCATTCTTACTATGGTTGGATAATATTCCATATTACATCTTTATTCATTCATCCATTGATGGACACTTATGTTACTTCCATGTCTCGGCTGTTGTGCTGCAGCACAACAATAATGCTGCAATAATGCTGCAGCACAATAATGCTGCAGTGAACATGGGGGTGCAGATATCTTTTCAAGTTAGGGTTTTCGTTTTCTTCAGATAAATGCTAGAAATAGACTTACTGGATCATATGGAAGCTCTATTTTTAATTTTTTTGAGGAACCTCCATACTGTCTTCCATAGTGGCTGTACCAATTTACATTCTTACTAACAGTGTACAGGTTCCCTTTTCTCCACATCCTCAACGACACTAGTTTTTTTTGATAATAGCCATTCTGACAGATGTGAGGTGATATCTCATTGTGGTTTTGATTTGCATTTCCCTGATGGTTAGTGATATTGAGCACCTTTTTATGTATCTGTTGGTCATCTGTCTGTCTTTGGAAAAGTGTCTATTCAGATCCTCTGCCTGTTTTCAAATTGGATTGTTGGGGGGAGGTTGCTATTGATTTGTAGGAGTTCTTTATATATTTTGGGTTTTAACGCCTTATCAGATATATGATTTGCAAATATTTTCTCCCATTTAGTAGGTTACCTGTTGATTTGGTTTATAGTTTCCTTTCTGTGCAGAAACTTTTTAGTTTGATGTACTCTCTCTAAAAGTTTCCTTTTAAAAAATATATTTTTTTTTACATTTTATTTATTTTTAGAGAGGGAGACACAGAATCCGAAGCAGGCTCCAGGCTCTGAGCTGTCAGCACAGCACCCAGTGCGGGGCTCGAACTCACAAACCGTGAGATCATGACCTGAACCGAAGTCAAACGCTTAACCGACTAAGCCACCCAGGCTCCCCTAAAAGTTTCTTTTTGATGAAGTCTAATTTGTTGATTTTATTGATTTTTTAGTATGTGTATTTAAGTGAAAGGCATAATAAAATGTACAGTTTTTCTCCCAGAAGTAGGAGTCAGATCTTTTATTAAGTATGAATAATGGACTAGATTTAAGAATTAAAAAATTACATTGCTTTATGTAGTTATTTGTCTTCAGGTAAACCTTTTTTCCTTCATCTTTCCTGTAATATCATCTAATAGTTCGTTGTCACACATAGTACATTTATTTCTGATTGAGTTGAACCAGATTTTCATAAATTGCTTTATTGTAACTTCACACAGGCAGCTAATTACTAACAATTTACAATTATGAATTCCTCTAACTAAAATGAATAAATTGCCTTCGAAGTTGTCTCCTTTATCAATCCCCATTGGCATTTATTGAATTTATGTAATAAAGCAGGGTAAGCCTTTCCTTGTTTCTTAACTAATTCCTGAGACTAAAAATGATCATTTGTGATGTTATGAAGCAATATTGCAATCAGTAAAGGAAGTACTCACTCAAGTTACTATTAGAAGAGCCGTGGACTGTTCATAGCCTTCATTTTTGCAAGTCTTAGCCTGCTGTGTTCCTGGCAAGAATGGTGTTTACTCCCTCCGGCACCACAGAAGGAGCTGTTTAGCCACCTGCATCCCTGGCCAAATTGCAGCGAAGTGCTGATTACAGCATCCTTATTATCTGGCACCATGTAGGAGGTGGCAAGAAGCACTCCCTGACTGTATTGCAGCAATGGATTTTGTGTTAGAAAAAATTATCCTTTTTTTTTTTTTTTTGTATGCGTAGAGAACTTGACAGGAATGCTAAAAGTGTAATCATAGAATCTAGCATGTCATTGATATATTATTAAATGCTTCAAACTATTTGGCAACATGGTCTGTTGGGTACAGCTCTAGACTAGCAATTCAGTGAGTAACATTTTAAGGTGGGCTCTTGAGTGTCTCAGATATTTGATCTTGGGCAAATTTCTTTATTGTTCATACCATCTCCATTCCTTAGAAATACTGTGCATGTAAATTAGACTCTCGACTAAGGGGCATGTGGATTTTTTTTTTTTTTTTAATTATTTTGAGGGAGGAGGAGGGGCAGAGACAGAGGGAGAGAGAATCCCAAGCAAGCTCCTCACTGTCAGCATGGAGGCCAATGCGGGGCTCAATGTGGGGCTCAAACTCACAAACCATGATGAGATCCTGACCTGAGCTGAAATCAAGAGTCAGACACGCAACTGGCTGAACCACCACGTGCCCCGGGGCATGTGGATTTTTAAGTGTACACATTTAGGAAAATGTCTGTTTTTTTGTTTTTTCCCCTCAAGTTTCTTATTTTGAAAAAATTTTAATATACTGAAATCAAGCAAGGAAAATAAACCGATAACCTATGACTTTCACCTAGAGTCATTACTTATTAACATTATCTCTTAATATCTCACTTTTAAAAATCTTTTAAAGGAGACTTAAAAAACAGTTGTAAAAACGTAAGAGAATTCCCTGGCTGAGCTTCCCCTAATGTTAATATCTTACATAATCATAGTAAATTATCAAAACCAGGACCTTAATACTGATTCAGTACCATTAGCTAATCCACAGGTCTTCTTGGAGTTTTACCAGTTTTCCCACTAATGTCTCTTAATAATTTGGGATCCAAATCCAGGATCCTGTAGTCTACTTAGTCATCATATCTCTTTAGTGTTCTCCAACTTGCTTAGTATCTCAGTCTTTCTTTGCCTTTCCTTTTTTTTTTTTTTTTAATGTTTATTTATTTTGAGAAAGAGATGGTAAGCAAGCGAGTGGGGGTGGGGCAGAGAAAGAGGGAGAGAGAATCTCAAGCAGGATCTGCACTGACAGTGGAGCCCCAATGTGGGACTTCATCCCATGAACTGCAAGATCATGACCTGAGCTGAAATCAAGAGTCAAACACTCAACTGACTGAGCCACCCAGGTGCCCCTTTGCCTTTCCTTTTTTAAAAATCAAAGTATAGTTGACATACAGTGTTACATTAGTTTCAGGTGTTCAACATAGTGATTCAGCAAGTCTATACTTTATGCCATGCTCACCATAAGTGTACCTACCATATGTTGGCATACAAGGCTATTCTAGTATCATTGACTACATGCCCTATGCTGTACCTTTTATCTTTGTGACTTATTCATCACATAATTGGAAGCTCGTACCTCCCATTCTCCTTCATCCCTTCTGATCTTGACAGTTTCGAAGAGTACTGGCCTTTTATTTTGTAGTGTGTTTCTCAGTTGGGGCTCCTCTGTTGTTTCCTCATGATTAAATTAAGGCTGTGCACTTCTGGCGAGAGTGCCACAAAAAAATGATGCTGTACCTTTCTCAGCACATCATATCAGAAGGAGCGTGATGTTGCTGTGTCTTCTTACTGGTGATGTTAATCTTAATCATTTAGTTAACGTGCTGTCTTCCAGGTTTCTCCATTATAAAGTTACTCTTTTTCCCTTTGCAATCAGTAATTATCCTGTGGACAGATACTTTGAGACTATACAAATATCTAGTTCCCATCACTAATTTTAGTGTCCATTTATGGTTCTTGTCTGCAATGGTTATTACTGTGTTTGCCTTTGGTGACTTTCTATTTCCATCATTCCTTTTATCTTTTTTTTTATTAGAAAATTTTTTAACATCTATTTATTATTGAGAGGCAGAGAGAGACAGAGCATGAGCATGGGAGGGGCAGAGAGAGAAGGAGACACAGAATCCGAAGCAGGCTCCAGGCTCTGAGCTGTCAGCACAGAGCCTGACGCAGGGCTCGAACTCACAAACCAGGAGATCATGACCTGAGCTGAAGTCGGATGCTTAACCGACTGAACCACCCAGGTGCCTCCCTTTTATCTTTTTTAATTGGATTTTTTTTCTGTAAGGAAGAGGTGTACCTTCTTCATTTATTTATTCATTCATTGATTCATTGATTCTAATCATTATGGACTCATGGATACTCAGAGAAATGTGGCTCCCCCCATCCATACTACCCTGTTCCATTAGGGTACCATTATTCTTTATTATTATTTCCATTATTATTTCCACCTTATTCCCACGCCTACATGGCCACAATACTATTATCACATTAATATGCTAATATACTCTTATTTAAAGCACAGTTCAGAGTCAAATATCCTTAGTGCACCCATAATAGTCTTTACTGTGTGTATGTTGTGATTAATATTCAAAGATTATGTGTTATATTTTCTTGCTAGAAATCTCTTAAGTCTCTCCACTTTAATCTAGAAAAAAATTTTTTTTGGTCTCTCTTAATAAGGATGTTTTTCTCAAGAATTCTGAGAGTTGTCTTGCAGAATTTCCCTCCATTTGGTTTGTTTCCTCTTGAATAGATTTAGGACAAACATTGTTGGCAGGAATATTGCATACGTGATATTGTTTTCTTCTCGATACATCACATCAGGAAATACCTTATGTCAGTCTGTCCCATCATTGCTGAATCTGTTCATTTGGTTAAGGTGATATCTGCTAGATTTTCTCATTGTAAGGTTACCTTTCCCTCTTTGTAACTAATATAATCTGTGGGGAGATACTTGAGATTGTGTTGAATATCTTATTTTACTCAATGGTTGTAGGATCCATCAATGTTTCTTGCAAGAGTCAATTATTAATATGGTGGTTATAAAATGGTGACATTCTACTTCCATTATTCATTCTATATTTATTAGTTGGTTATTCTGTAAAGATCTTTGTTGTGCCATTTATTTATAATTAGTATAGACTCATGAATTTTTTAATAATAACAGCTTTATTGAATGAAATATAATTCATATACCATACAATACACCCATTTAAATTATACACACTTCAGTGCTTATTGGTATATTCATAGAAATGTGCAATCATCACCACAGTGAATTTTAGGATGTTTTCATCCCATGCCCTTTCGCTATCATCCCTCAACTTTGATCCCCACAAGGCCCTAAGCGATCACTTACGTACTTTCTGCCTCTATGCATTTGCCTATTCTGGACATTTCATAAAAACAGCATTATATAATATGTGGGCTTTTGTTGATTGGCTTCTTTCAGGTAGCACAATGCTTTCAAGCTCTTCTACTTATGGCAGAATAAATCCCATTGTATAAATAAATCAGATTTTGTTTACCTATTTATTAGTTGATGGACCCTTGAGATGTTTCTACTTTTGGGCCCTTGTGAATAATGCTGCTATAAAAAATTGTATGCAAACAGCCATGTAAATATACTTAACACTGCTGAACTGTCCACTTAAAAATGGTTAAGATATTACATTTTATGATACATGTTTTTACCACAATAAAAAATTTATGGAATGTCCATATTTTAGAATACTAGCCATTTAATATTATATTTCAAAAACCTATATAACATAAAAGATGCTTATGATATAATCTTGAGTTAAAATGATATAAAAATCATAAATTTTATTTCAAATATATAAAAATAACTAGAAATATTTGTAAAGATATTTTCTTGTTAGCAGGGATTATTATCTCATGAGGGTAGGATTATGAAGAGACTATTTCTTTATAAATTTTTACAAAATCTATAAGATGAATATGCTTTATTTTTACAACCAATGAAGAAAAAAACTAGAAAGAAAAAAATCATACAAAAAGAGTTTGTCACCAGCAATCTTCTTGTAACACATATATTATCTCAAAAATCCTTTCAATTAAAGAAATAATAGGGTGAATAGGTGAAGGGCATTAAGGGGCATTAAGCTTCCAGTTATAAAATAAGTCATGAGGATGAAAAGTATGGCACAGGGAATATAGTCAATAATATTGTAATCATGTTTCAAGGTGACAGATATAGTGACTACACTTATTGTGGTGAGCATTGTGTGTGTGTGTGCGTGCGTGTGTGTGTGTGTGTGTGTGTGTGTATAATGCACATATATATAATGGAGAGTAGTTCAAGAGAATGGCGTTCTGTGAGTATTATTCTATGCTGCACTTCAATGTTGGATCTATGTTGTTTTTATAAGATGTATATTTAGGGTTTTTCCTGTTTGTATCCAGTAAATAGGAAATTTTCCATGAGAAAAATGGGAGAAAATATAGTACGTAATTCCATTTCTTTTACACTGTAGGAATTCTTCTTGTTTTATGTTGATTTATGAACCAGGCTTGGTTAGGCCTGCCATTAAACAACTTTGTTTTAAAGGAAGGAGAGAGTATTGAAGGAAAAAATGCAAATTTAGTAAGATCATCTTCCAGTTTAGACCAGAAATTCTAGTTCAGATTAATATAAGTATATAAAATATGTTATTTCTGGTAAATTACAATTTAAAACTAGAGCTCAAAGGGAGCATAGCTCTTGATGTATAGGAGGTATCTAAATGTTATAATTATATAGCATATTTTTAGTGCTTCTTTTGTTAAGGTCAAAACAAAACCTGTTCAGCTTGCTCAGGCTTGATGAAAGGAATTACATGGTGTCGAGATTGGCATTGAAGATACAGCTGGTTTCCTCACTCTTAGCGTCTTTAACAGAAGTGTTTGAGAACTTTAGATGTGTGTGAGAATTTAGCATGATTGAGATTTTAGCTGTGTGTGTGTGTGTGTGTGTGTGTGTGTGTGTGTGTGTAGAGGTGGGGTTGGGGGTGGGATAGGATGATTTATTTTCTATGCCAGGGGGTTTTGCAATTCTAGTTTAGTGTTGAAGGCAAAGTGAGTTAGAGGAGAAGCAGGATTCATAGCAGTAGCTGTTGAAAATACCAGCACGTAACAGTGCATTTTTTTTTTTTACCATGTTACCTGTTCCTGTGTATTCATACTTTTTTCCCTATATATCCTAATATTCTTAATTTTTTGTCTTAGTTGCTTTATAGAGTTTTTCAAATTTATACTAATATCCACTAAATACTAATAATATTCTAGTACTGTACTCATAAAGCTAGGATTTAAAAATATGTGAATGAATATTAAAAATATTAAGGAAAACAGGAACATGTCTAGGAGAACTGTTAGGGACCTACAAAGTCAAGGCCTGAATACATCATATCTGACATTTTTGTTTGTTTGCTTGTCCCTCCCTCTTTTGAACTGGGATAAAGGAGATGATTTATTTTAAATACCCAACAGGTTTTTAAGCATATAGTTTAGAAGGAAATTAATAGAGGGAAACTGTCAGAGAACCAGGATGTCATCTATATCTAAGGGGTTATGAAATATGCTTACAGGTTCAGGCTGTAAGCTTGGGTGGCTCAGTTGATTAAGTGTCCGGCTTCAGCTCAGGTCGTGATCTCACTGTTGGGCTCAAGCCCTGCGTCAGCGCAGAGCCTGCTTGAGATCCTCTGTCTCCTTCTTTCTCTGCCCCTTCCCTGCTCACGCATGTGCTCTCTCTCTTTCTCTCTCAAAAATAAACATTAAAAAAAAATCTGCTTACAGGTTAGTAGGCAGGAGGAGTCTTGGAGATAGTACACAAATTCCAAGTTGTTATGCATTTTTAAAATGCATAAAACTGGGGTGCCTGGGTGGCTCAGTTGGTTAAGCGGCCGACTTCGGCTCAGGTCATGATCTTGCGGTCCGTGAGTTCGAGCCCCGCGTCGGGCTCTGTGCTGACAGCTCGGAGCTTAGAGCCTGTTTCAGATTCTGTGTCTCCCTCTCTCTGACCCTCCCCCGTTCATGCTTTGTCTTTCTCTGTCTCAAAAATAAACGTTAAAAAAAAAAAATTAAAAAAAAAATAAATAAAATAAAATGCATAAAACCTTCTAAAATGTGTGAAGGTAGTGGTAAACCACTAAGCTGTGGGTAGATGCTTTGGTATTTTTACCTCAAATGCAGGAAAAGCCATGCTTCCCTTGGTAACCATGGAATTTATCTTCTCAAATAGATTCTGATAGTAAGCTCCAGAAAAAATTATAATTAAATAATAATTACTATTATTATAAATAATAATAACTGAGAACCATTTCTGCCTTGTTTCATTCTCTACTGTTTCCAAGAATTCTGAGTCACAAAATAAAATCTTAAGTTAGAAAATTTTCAAAAATAGAAATGGCTTCAGAGAGAGTTTTTTTAAAAGTTCAAAAGCATTTGGTTTATCAGTTGAAAACAGTCATTGGATTCCATTTTTGTTGTTGTTTTCTTCCATCAAACAAATCTGTCTCCTAGTGGTGTTAAGTCTTGTCTGTTCAACTGTACTTATAGTCTCCTTCCATGACTGGCATCATATTTTATTAATGGCAAACTTGCAAAGTAAGTTAAATGACTTGCCTAAATCTTTTTATGTTTATTTTTATTTTTGAGTAAGAAAGAGTGCAAGCTGGGAAGGGGTGGCGGGGGGTAGGGGGGTTATGGACAGAGGATCCGAAGTGGGCTCTGCTCTACTAGCAGTGAGCCTGGTGGAGCCCAATGCAGGGCTCGATGTGGGGCTCGAACTTAACGAACCATGAGATCATGACCTGAGCCAAAGTCCGACACTCAACCAGCTGAGCCACCCAGGTGCCCAACTTGCCTAGATCTTAAGGAAATCAGTAGGCTGTAGTCAGATGCTATACACAGTTGTTGGGGTGGGGGAAAATTCCCCTACTAATCTTGGTTCTTTGGGCTGGTCTAACAATTAAAATGACACAAAATAGATTAATGGGAAGAAAAATTAATTTTGTACATGTGGAGGTCTCATAGATATGGAACCTAAGAAATGACCAAAGTAGGCAGTTTATATACCTTTTAGAGAAAGAAACAATAAATTTGTGAAGAAATGACAAGACAAAGAACCTTAGTCTTGGCTAATTAGTGAAGAACTTAAGCAGAGTTTGTGTACATTGACTTCTAGGCCTTGAATTCTCTATCTCTGGTGATAAATGTTTTTTTACCTCCTGGTACAGGAAGAGTACCTTTCACATGGGAAATTGACTTCCTGCTTCTGGGGGACAGAAAGGAGGGTCAGAATGTGCTTGCATTGGCTGTTTCTCAAGTAAACTTTAATTCAGAATTATCAGTGTCCTACTTTGACGTATTTGGGGGCAGCCTGCCACAATCCCCATTTAGTTTAATTCTCTATTTCCTAGAACTAGCTCCAAAAAAGAAGAAAAATATATTGGATTTTTAGGTGGAATTTAGACTCTGGAAAGAGACCTGGATTAGAGTCTGTTTCTGCTGTTTAACCTTATGCATAGCCCTCTAAGTCTGTTTCTCCATGTTCAAAGTGTGAAGAATAATAGTGCCTAATTTGTAGGATTGTTTTGAGGAATAAATAAAATAATGCATGTCAGATACTTAGCACTGTGTCTGGGCTATAGTTAGTACCCAACATACGGTTTAAAAAAAAAAATTCCTGCATGCATGTGAGTCTATGTTCTACATCTTTTTTTTTTTTCTTTTTACCCTTTGGGTACTTCAGTCTCCTGAGGTTTTCCATAGAATAAGCGTGGCAAGTCCTCCTGAAGCCAGTGTCAGGTAACATCTAGAAACTTTCCCTAAGGCAGAATCATTTGGCTGAAAATAGCCCAGGGGAGTAGATACATGGAGAATACGAAATTGACATGTTTTTAACAGAATTTTCTCTTTACATGCTTTTTTTTTTTCCTTTTTAAATAGTGCCTTTGAAGATGAGACAATGAAGCTTCGACAGCTGAAACTAGATAATCAGGTGAGCAAATCAGGAGTCTCCCTCCTGTTTTGAAATAAGTGAACAGCTATACTGACCATGATGATGATGCATCTGCTGATGCAGAGTCTTGAACTCTGAAGTCTTGGCAGGGTCATGGAAAGAAGACAGGAAAGGGAAAGGTTCTGATGTTGTAACTAAGAAGTGCTGAACCAAGGCCCTGGGCTCTGGCAAGACCCAACTGCCTTCAGGAGCACAGCGATAAAACTGGCCTTGGATTTATAGTCACTGGAAATTCCTTGGCACCTTTCCTAAGAGTTAGAAGAATGTTAACATTGTATTTCTGTATAGTAATTTGGTCCTGCTGCCTTAAATATGTCTCTACATTGTACTTTCATTGAACTACAAGAATGAACTACAATTTCATGGAATTTTATTCAATTTCATTGAACTACAATGTTTTTCTCATTCTCAAATACAGACCTGAGCATGCTGCTGTGCCTGCTTAAAACCCCGATTGCTTACAGCACAGTTTTCTTCACAGCACTGGTCCCAGTGTTCAGTTACACATTCATTCTTTTCTTCAGTGATTTGATTTATGTTTGTTTCCTCCACTAGGCTAAGCTCCATGAGAATAGGAGTCAAGTCTGTTTATGATGACCAGAAGTTCCCAGCATAGGGCTGGGCACATAATAATCCTTCGTTAAATATTTGAAGGAAGGAAGGAATAAATGGACACTTGTGTGTCGTTATATGCTATGAACATCATTGTTAGTCAGCTTAGAACCTATGCCCAACATATTTTGCTTTCATTTGAGCATGTTTTCTAATTTAGGACATTCTATAGCTGTAGTCTTCCCATGTAGTGTCTAGACTCTAGGTGACTAAACATACCTCTAAAGTTTTGCCTTATTTATGTTAATGTTGGAATTAATAATGGGACTTCTAGTGTAATAAGTTGCTTTAAAGGTGGACTCATTAAAAACTGGGGAAGAGGTCTCTTTGGGGCATGTGAGGATGTGCAGGCCTACTCTCCATAGGGCAAGGCCCCTGTGGGTTGGAACGCCACACTGGCCCCAGGAACAGCACTGGTGCTTGTGCTCATGTGTGGCCACCCCTGAATGGCACCTTTTGAGTCTTTCATGGTGATGGCAGAAACTGTCATCACATTCTACTGACACTCAAGTCACCAAATGTTGGGGTCTAGTCTCCTCACGTGCAGCTGGAGGGGAAATGTTGCCCAGTGGTCTTCAGAGACCCCGTGTATGCAAGCCTGTGCCACCATAGGAGACATTTGGCTTCTAGGTGGCCGTGGTGGCCTCCATCATCAGCTGTGCCATCATCCTGCTCAGGCCCTAGCCCTCCTCACATGCTGCATCGTGAAGTATGCAGAGAGGAGCAGCCACGATGCTTGGACAGGGTGGCCCGGCTGTGGCTCCACCCATCTAGTTCTGTCACCTTCAAGGTCTAAATAGCAACAGAGGCCTGTCTGGAGCCACCTGGCTAGGCACAGGACAACCACAGCTTCTCCACCCCTGGCAAGGGCCCCAGAGGGCTGGCTGGCAGGGACAAGTACCACTGGGCCTAGCGCTCTGGGCCCCAGCTGCCCTGGGCTCTCCCTGCACCCAGGTGAACACACGACAGAGCTTGCCTGTCCCTGGGCCATTGTGGGAGTGCTTGTGCAGCCTGGTGTTCAGAGCCCACCCTCCACGTGGGGAGGGCCAAGTGAACCCCAACAGCCTGGCACCTGTATCTTGGCATATGTCGGTGAAATCCACTTTGGGGCTTAGGGATCCCCAGGGCACGTGGGCTTGGAAGGCTGGGGACCCCAACATGAGTGACCTGTCCTGGGGGAGCCTGGCTGTAGCACTTTTTATAAGTAGGCTTCCTCGAAACCACTGCTGAGGTTAATATACCAGCTGTATCCTCCCTCCAACCTGCTTCCTTTAAAGAGACGCAGGGACATCTTAAGCAAGTCTAGTTTTGCACAGCCAAGCAGGAAAATGGCAAAAAAACTTCTCAGCAATTACAGGTGGTTGTCTCAGCATTTTCCTCTGCGAGGCAGGCTGCCTTTAAACAGAGACCCATCTAGTGTTGTGCACACATCTGTAAAGTTGCCGGGTAAAGGGTGTGAAATAAACAATCCTTTTGAATACTGGGAAAACATAAACTAAAACTAGGAAGGAAACTAATCTAACTGGGATCATGGGGAAAATTCTGATTATATATATATATTTCTACTTATACTTACCTCCCCACCACACACAAAAGAGATTGAAATACTTGAGATGGGCCCTTTATTTTCTATATTCCATTGCGTAGCAAACTCTATTTAGGGAGATGTGCCCATAAAATTGTAGATCTTTGTTTGATTTATTTTTATAAGGCTAACTGGTACATACTGTGCTAGCATCTAAAATCTATGGTCATCTATGAAATAACATAGTAGATGTAAGTTTTTGAATTTTGCAGTTTTTGAATTTTGTATAGAGATATATTTTATTTTAAAAGTATGGATTCCAGTAATACAGAAAAGATATTTCATGAACAGTCTCTCCCTCTCTATATGACTTAGTTTTTACCAGAGGCTGTCACTAACTTCTAATGTATCTTTCCAGAGGTGGTCAATGAATATCAAGACATAAAATTTTGTAGGAGTATTTTAAAATTCAAAAAATGTCCAGGCCTGATGTACAAATGGTGTTAAATAGTGTGCGAGAATACTGTAAGGGGCCTGAAATGCTGCCTTGGGCATAAGAAGGAGGTTGCTCAGCAGGGGGCAAGGGAATTTCCACAAATGCAAACTGAGTGTTCAAATGGCCTGTAACAAAGGCAGCACTACAGAATGAATAAAACATAGGGCTGGGAATCAGAAGCCTTTGGTTCTAGTTTTTAGTCTGCCATTAATTAGCTATGTGATCTTAGAGAAGATTCTTTTTAATACTTTTTTAGTGTTTATTTTTGAGAGAGAGAGCATGAGCAGGGGAGGGGCAGAAAGAGGGAGACACAGAATCTGAAGCAGGCTCCAGGCTCTGAGCCGTCAGCACAGAGCCTGACACGGGGCTCAAACTCACAAACTGTGAGATCATGACCAGAGCTGAAGTTGGACCCTTAACCGACTGAGCCACCCAGGTGCTCCTGATTTTAGGTAAGATTCTTCAACTCTGGGGCCCACTATTTCATCTGTAGAGTGGGGTCAGACTGGATAACAGAATGTTAGATAGGATCTTAGAGTAAGTTAGAGCTGAGATGGAAGTATATTGAGGAAGGCTAGGTTGCTGCTTGGTCTGGGCCTCACAGGCTGGTAGGATCTTGATGGAAGGCTCATAGTCCGGGGCCTGCCAACCTACCTGAGGTGTACCATGCACTCCCATCCATGACAGTGGCTTACTGTGGCAGTGATTATCAGTGGAGGTGGGAGAGCCTAGGGAACCTTATTCTCCCCACGCCTGCCTGAAGTATACAGTAGATTAACCTCTTAGGAGTCCTGCTTTGGGAATGTTCCCATGGTTGAGTCATTGGTCATGAATTTTGTAGGATGAGAGATAGTTTGATAAGAGCAGCCAGAGGTCATAAGTCTCATGAGGATTGGTTCATACTAACCAATTTCATAAGTGATGAACCTAAGCCAGGGGATTAATTTATTAATTTCTAATGAACTATATACCAGAATCAGCTGGTCATCACATTCCTATCTGCGGGAGGTTTGCAATTATTAAAGTGGCCTGGTAAGTTTGGAATCAGAGCAAGTGGAGTCTGTAAAATGATATCTACAGTAAATATCATTGTGTGAAGGTATAATTAATTCATCTCTACTAAAGGGATACACCTGCCAACAGAATGAGATATGTGAGTATCTGGCCAGGCCACTCGCTGCCTTATATAGTACGAGAGACACAAGGTAACTCTTGCTCTAAGTTTTATCCTACCTTATTTCCACACTGACCATTTCCCTTCTCTTAACTCATTCTTTCATCATCCATGTTTCAGCAGTACTGAGCAGGTTTGCTTCTTTCATATCTGTCTTTTTTCCCTGATAGTATAATCTTAGTATTTAATGTTTGAAAATCCTAGATTCACAGATAATTTACACATGGCTGTTTTTGTCCTATATAGGTTTTTGAACAGCTTTATTGAGGTCTAATTCACACACGGTAAATATACACCCAGTTAAAGTGTACACATGAAGGTTGCCTGGGTGGCTCAGTTGATCATCTGGCTCTTGATCTTGGCTCAGGTCATGAGCTCACGGTTTGTGGGTTCAAGCCCCATGTCGAGCTCTGTGCTGGTGGTATGGAGCTGCTTGGGTTCTCTTTCTCTCCTGCTCTCTCTGCCCTTCCCCCACTCACACACACCCTCTCTCTCTCAAAATAAATAAACTTTGAGAAAAAAGTGTACAAATGATTTTTAGACCTCATATAAAATGGAATCATATAATATGTAGTCATTTGTGTCTGGCCCCTTTACTTAGGAAAATGTTCATCCATGTTGTCACGTGTATCACTGCTGCAGTCCTTTTTATTGTTGAATAACATTCCTAGTTGTGGATACTCCACATTTCATTTATCTATTCATCAGATGATGGACATTTGCATTATTTTCACTCTTGGGCTATTACAAATAATGCTGCTCTGAACCTGTGTCTAAGTTTCTGTACAGACATACTTTCATCTCTCTTGTCTGATATACCTCAGGTAATAGGAGTGAGAGAATTCCTGGGTCATATGGTAACTCTGTTTAACATGTTAAGGAACTGCCAGACTGTCTTCAAAAGTCACTGAACCATTTTACACATTCTCACCAGCAATGTCTGGGGACTCCAGCATCTCCACATCCTTGTCAGCACTTATTATTTTCTGTCTTTGATTACAGCCATTTGAGTTGCATTTCCCTAATGACTAATGATGTTGAGCATTAAAATGTACTTAGTGGCTCTTTGTATGTCCTCTTTGGAGACATGGAGAAATGGAGAAAACCCATTTTTAAATTGGGTTATTGTCTTTTTGTTGTTAAATTATAAGTGTTCTTTATATAGTCTAGATCCAAGTTCTTTATCAGAAGTATCATTTGTGAATACTTTCTGCAATTTTTACTTTCTTAATGGTATTGGTTTCAGCATAAAGTTTTCATTTATTTTTTCTCCTGTGTCTTGCGCTTTTGGTGTCATATCTAAGAAACCATTGCTTACCCAAGATTACCAAGATTTGCTCCTATGTTTTCTTCTAAGAGTCTTACACTTCCTATGATTTGCTTTGAGATAATTTTTATATATGGTGTAAGATGAGAGTCCAACTTTATTCTTTTGCATGTGGATATCCAGTTGTCCCAGTACCATTTATTGAAAAGGTATTCTTTCTCATTGAGTATATTTTGTTTTTATTTTTACTTGTTTCTCTAGGGTACTCGCTTTTTTTTTCAGGGTATATGAACTCCTTAGCTGGCTACAGATTGTAAAGATTTTTAGATTCTTCCAGGGATGTTACTCAGCCACGGATGCACATTAGGTGGAGAACATTTATGCCATCTGGTGGACAAGGGATTGAAGTACAACATAGTCCCTTTTGGTCAGGTTGCTCATCTCTTTGTTCCTATCATTATAACAGAGGTGGTCATTCGCACATTGAATTGGTATTTTAAGAAGTGTGATTTAGGGATTCCTGGGTGGCTCAGTTGGTTGAGCACCTGACTCTTGATTTTGGCTCAGGTCATGATACCAGGGTCGTGGGATTTAGTTCTGCATTGGGCTCTGTGCTGAGCATGGAGCCTTCTTAGGATTCTTTCACTCTCCCCCTTAGCCCTACTCACTCACTCTCTCTCTCTCTTTAAAATAAAAAAGAGAAAGAAGTGTGATTTAAAAATTTTAGTCTCGTCTTCTTTTGATCTCACTTTGCGTGCTAGGGAGATTAGTTATGTTTAGCCAAACTGTTAGATTGCAGGCAACCATTCTGATATTGCTGGTTGCCCCTTGTGGTCAGCCAGTCTGTTCCAGAAGTGTCATACTGTAACCAGCCCATCACTTCTAGGGAGTCTTTCTGGAAAATTGAGCATCAGTGAAGTCAGACTCTCACTAATTTGAGGCTTGCCTGAGCTTTATTATTTTATTGCATGAAGCCATTTGATGGAATCCCCCCTCCATCTAATCTCCTTTATTTCCTCATTTATTTTGGAATTACCATCCAATATTTTGCTCCCGGGGAGTGATAATAGGACATACCACTGCATTCTGGAAAAGATGGATTCTTTGAGTTATTCTTCAGTTTCCAAGGGAATTGGGAAATTTAAAGTTTTGGCTTATGTGACACTGAAGGTCCTGAAAGCAACGTATTTTAATTGCATATAGGGTATCAATCAGTCACCTGTGGCTCTCTTCCTGACTACCCATCCTTCTTTTAATATTGTAAAGAATCCTTTGTTTAGGCAGCTTCATTTACAGCTTTTTAGGGAAGGTAAAACAAATGAAATATGAGTTGACATTGTTGCATTGAAGCTCAATTAACACCTACTATCTCCCTCCTCCAAACTGTGTGAGGATGATTAGAATGCTAAATCAGGAGACACTTTTCACCAAAATAGCAATTTGCCCGCCAATATTTTATGATTTTTTTCTCGTTTAAAAATTTGGACAATAGCAGGTTATATTCAGTGCTATAATGTAGTAGTGGTGGCTACTACAATCTACAGTTGGTGTCTTTCCCTCAAGTTGCTGATCTAAATAAGTGTGACTTGTGTTGAAGTTGATAGAGAAAGGCTTCACCAGATACACTGGTAGGATCACTTTGGCCAGGAGTCTGGTCTGCCCTTTACAGGTCTAAAAACTGGGTTTTGTCAGTGAACCTAAATATAACCAGGTCCTTTGGCACAAACTCACACTGGTCAAACTCGCGACAGTCAGGTATGAAACCAGATACCAATTTATTAATATACAATGGGAACCCCAGCTCTTCCAGTGTACATTCATCTCTGCTGCTCATGCTTCCCTGCTCTGGGAACATGATACCTAAGAAATTAATTGAAAATTAGAATGCTGGTTGGTAAGAAGGGAATTTGAGGAAATGAAATTAGTAGTCCCAAGGGACATTTCACCAAGGCCGTGAAGAAGCCCTTATATGGTTTCCTGTCCACAAACAGACTAAGGTCTCCCAGGAAATTGGATACTCTTGTCTACCAGATTCAACATTTCTCTGTCTTGGGACAGGTTGGATAACCTCTATCAAATTCTTGGTCTTTGGCTGCTCTTTTCTGGACCACCAGCAGAATACCCCTTTTCTGTAGAGCATTTTTTCTTTCCATATGTTAACAGAATGGATTGGCTGTGGCTTGCATCTTTGCTTCATCAATTGTTGCCAGTTATGAGACTATATGAGACTAGATAACTGTGGCCACATAGATGCGGCAGTTTCTCATGTCTATTATGTTTCATGTCCCATCTCTTCAGCCGGCTTACTTCCGATCCACTACGTAAGACTTCTCAGTTGCTAGAAGCAGCTCATTAGGGCCTCTTATGTATTCAGTGTTCCTTTTACATTAAGGTCCATCTATTCATATCAATTCATGAGTCTCAAAATAATCTGAGAAACTTCAGTTATTCCTTCCCAGCTTGCTCTAACCTTTATTCATTCTTGATGGAATAGTCCATTTTGGCACATTATCTTCGCTCCCTAGTCTTTTTTCTTATTCACGGGGTTGGGTAAAGTGTAGTTCTGTTTCTTCTGTGTCCTCTGAATTTATCTACAAGCTTTCATCAGCCCAGTTGAGGAAAAACATACATCCTTTTCTACTGATTGTCTCACCCCGTGGAGTAACTCTTCTTCTCGTGGCACTTTTTAAAAGCAGTATCAGTGAAAAAAAGTAAATAGACAGCTTTCTGCCTAAGAAACAATAAAGTAGGTTATAATATCTTTGCTTTAAAATCATGGTTTAGTTTTTTTAGCTTGGGGCTTAGCACTTTCCTATTCTGAGATATCCCAGATCCATAATAATTTCCAGGTATTATAATCTCTTATTTGTCAAAGTTTAAAAATAATATATGTGCTAGTATCTTCCTTTTCATCATGTTGGGTTTTTTTCTCAGAGTCTCTCATACTTTTTTCCTGACTTTCCTTGCTACCATATTCTCTATCACTTTTGTCCATAAAATTGATTGCTTCTATTTAGAATGTCCTGACTGAAAGTTTTCTTCCCTCTCTTTATCCTTGGTTCTGATTTGTTTTATTTCTAATTATGTAAAAATGAGCAAGAAAGGAAAAGCCACTGCTCCATAGTTGACTAAAATATGGAAATAATTTGAAGTTTAGAGGATATGAAGTGTTATGTTTTTTCAATTATAAAAGTTAGAAAATTTAGAAAATACAAAAACTAGAAAAAGGAAAAAAAATCCATAATCTACCACCCAAAGAAATCACCATTACTATGTTTCTTTATCTTTTCCCCTATGCACGTTTATGTATTTTAAACTTGTGATCGTGCTTTGATAATAATATGATAATTACTATAAATATTTTATATTTATTTATTTTTGAGAAACAGAGTGAGACAAAGCATGAGCGGGGGAGGGGCAGAGAGAGAAGGAGACACAGAATCTGAAGTAGGCTCTGGGGTCTGAGCAAGTGGTCAGCACAGAGCCTGATGCGGGGCTCGAACCCACAAACTGTGAGATCATGACCTGAGCCGAAGTCAGATGCTCAACCAACTGTCACCCAGGTGCCGCATAATTACTATAAATATTTTAAATAGACTTGGATCACTGCCTCAGCTTGGCTAGAAATGCATTTGTATCATTTTAAATAGATCTTTAAAGGTGTTTGGTAAATATATAGTAAACAAAATGAGTTAATCATTGTCCTTCTCTGTGCCTCAGTGTTGCCATGTCTTAAGCAGGAGAAATTAATTCACAAGAGGTTTGTGAGGATTAGTGAAAAACTGTAAATGTTCGAAGTAGCTAGGTCCTGTCATAACTCTTCTGGCTATAATATCACAATTTTTTCCTAGAGAGCGCTGCTGGAGAAGAAGCAGAGAAAAAAGCGCCTTGAGCCACTCATGGTACAGCCAAATCCAGAAGCAAGGCTACGTCGATCAAAGCCAAGAGGTAGCGAGGAGCAAACTCCTTTGGTGGAACCTCATACCCCACAGAATGATGTCATCCTACATGGTGTGTGTTTAGGCAGCACCTCTTCCCACTAGGGTATAGTTTTCACAAACCTAGGAGAAGGCAGGAGGATTTTCAGATGGACCAGAGGGACAATTATTAGCATCGTTACTAGGTACCTTCATAAATCTTTTAATTACATTCTGGATCTTTGAGTTAAAATAAAAGCCATAGATTAACCAGTGGAAGATACATTGAAGTTCGTGTCCACCCTAGAACTGTTGCTTTCATTGCCAAACGAATTAGTCCAAAATGGCCTATTTGAGGAAGGGATTGTCTTGATTGTTGCATCATGACAGAGTTAACCATGAAGCCAGGAGTAGTAGAGACCATCCATTCTTCCAATAGATAGGACTCAACGGACCATGTGAGATGGTGAGCTATTGACTTGGACAGGATCTGAACTTTGGAGGACCTATTTTGTTTTCATGGTCTCATTCTTTAGTTTCTAGAGCATACAACCAAGTACATTTTATTTAGTGACAGTCACAATGTTAATAACTTGAACACCAGTCCTGAGTTACTTTATTAACAAATATCTGTGTGAATGTTAAGGAAGGAGAAGCGAAATGGTTTGGTGGTTCTTAATTCGATCACATACACCAAAACCACCAGCTGAATAATGGATAATATTTTCCTCTTTTTTCCTTTCTTTTGGACCATAGGCATTGATGGTCCAGCTGCCTTTTTGAAGCCAGATGCTCAAGATTTGGAAACCAAACTTCATGTTCTTTCAGTAGGCTCTTCTGCTACAGAAGAGGATACCGAAGGAAGTGTTGATGGGGAAAGCACTGTGGATACTGCGCCCAAGCCAGATCTCCAGGAGATTCTCCAAAAACATGGTGAGGATTGGTAATGATTGTAAGGCAGTCAATCACCTTAGCCACGTATAACTTTTCCTTTCCTTTTTTTCATTGTTGGTTAACAATCTACATGATTCAAAACTGCTTGGGGGGTGAATGGGTGGCTCAGTTGGTTAAGTGTCTGACTCTTGATTTCAGCTCAGGTCATGATCCCAGGGCCATGGGATCAAGCCCCACGTTGGGCTCTGTGCTGATGGTCATCAGCCTGCTTGGGATCCTCTCTGCCCCTCCCCTGCTTATGCTCGCTCGCTCTCTCTCTCAAAATAAATAAATAAACATTTTTTTAAAAAACAAAAAACAAAATTGCTTGGAATGTGGCTTCTGGCTTTACAGAGGTAATATCTGAGAACTGACCATTGTCAACCATAGTATTTATCCTGTTGCTTGAGAAAAATAAAATAATTAAATATATATTAGAAGCATTAGCTACTATATGTGACTATTTCTTTTTGATATTTTATTTTTAAGATTTTATTTATTTTTAGAGTAGCAACAAAAATTTATTGAAAAAAATTTTTTTTCATATATAATTTATTGTCAAATTGGTTTCCATGCAACACCCAGTGTTGGTTTCCATACAACACCCAACAGGTGCCCTCCTCAATGCCCATCACCCACTTTCCCCTCTCCCCCACCCCTCATTAAGCCTCAGTTTGTTCTCAGTATTTAAGAGTCTCTTATGGATTGCCTCCTTCCCTCTCTGTAACTATTTTTTCTCCCCTCCCCCCTCCCCCATGGTCTTCTGTTAAGTTTCTCAGGATCCACATAAGAGTGAAAACATATGTTAAATCTTTCTCTGCCTGACTTATTTCACTTAGCATAATACTCTCCAGTTCCATCCACATTGCTACAAATGGCCAGATTTCATTCTTTCTCATTGCCAAGTAGTATTCCATTGTGCATATAAACCACATCTTCTTTATCCATTCATCAGTTGATGGACATTTAGGCTCTTTCCATAATTTGGCTATTGTTGAAAGTGCTGCTATAAACATTGGGGTACAAGTGCCCCTATGCATCAGCACTCTTGTATCCCTTGGGTAAATTCCTAGCAGTGCTATTGCCGAGTCATAGGGTAGATCTATTTTTAATTTTTTGAGGAACCTCCACATTGTTTTCCAGAGTGGCTGCACCAGTTTCTATTCCCACCAACAGTACAAGAGGGTTCCCATTTCTCCACATCCTCTTCAGCATCTATAGTCTCCTGATTTGTTCATTTTAACCACTCTGACGGGTGTGAGGTGGTATCTCATTATGGTTTTGATTTGTATTTCCCTGATGAGTAGTGACGTTGAGCATCTTTTCATGAGCCCATTGGCCATCTGGATGTCTTCTTTAGAAAAGTGTCTATTCATGTCTTCTACCCATTTCTTCACTGGATTGTTTTTTGGGTGTGGAGTTTGGTGAGTTCTTTATAGATTTTGGATAATAACCCTTTATCTATTATGTCATTTGCAAATATCTTTTCCCATTCCATCAGTTGCCTTTTATTTTTGTTGATTGTTTCCTTTGTAGTGCAGAAGCTTTTTGTCTTGATGAGATCCCAATAGTTCATTTTTGCTTTTAATTCCCTTGCCTTTGGAGATGTGTCAAGTAAGAAATTGATGTGGCTGAGGTCACAGAGGTTTTTTCCTGCTTTCTCCTTTAGGGTTTTGATGGTTTCCTGTCTCACATTCAGGTCCTTCATCCATGTTGAGTTTATTTTTGTGTATGGTGTAAGAAAATGGTCTAGTTTCACTCTTCTGCATGTTGCTGTCAAGTTCTCCCAGCACCATTTGTTAAAGAGGCTGTCTTTTTTCCATTGGATATTCTTTCCTGCTTTGTCAAAGATTAGTTGGCCATATGTTTGTGGGTCCAATTCTGGAGTCTCTATTCTATTCCATTGGTCTATGTGTCTGTCTTTGTGTCAAAACCATACTGTCTTGATGATTACAGCTTTGTAGTAGAGGCTAAAGTCTGGGATTGTGCTGCCTCCTGCTTTTGTTTTCTTTTTCAATATTACTTTGGCTATTCGGGGTCTTTTGTGGTTCCATACAAATTTTAGGATTGCTTGTTCTAGCTTCGAGAAGAATGCCAGTGCAATTTTGATTGGGATTGCATTGAATGTGTAGATTGCTTTGGGTAGTATTGACATTTTAACAATATTTATTCTTCCAATCCACGAGTATGGAATATTTTTACATTTCTTTGTATCTTTTTCAGTTTCCTTCATAAGCTTTCTATAGTTTTCAGCATACAGATCTTTTACATCTTTGGTTAGGTTTATTCCTAGATATTTTATGATTTCTGGTGCAATTGTGAATGGGATCAGTTTCTTTATTTGTCTTTCTGTTGCTTCATTATCAGTGTATAAAAATGCAACTGATTTCTGTACATTAATTTTGTATCCTGCGACTTTGCTGAATTCATGTATCAGTTCTAGCAGACTTTTGGTGGAGTCTATGCATGCATAGTATCATGTCATCTGCAAAAAGTGAAAGCTTGACTTCATCTTTGTCAATTTTGATGCCTTTGATTTCATTTTGTTGTCTGATTGCTGATACTAGGACTTCCAACACTATGTTAAACAACAGCGGTGAGAGTGGACATCCCTGTCGTGTTCCTGATCTCAGGGGGAAAGCTCTCAGTTTTTCCCCATTGAGGATGATATTAGCTGTGGGCTTTTCATAAATGGCTTTTATGATGTTTAAGTATGTTCCTTCTATCCCGACTTTCTTGAGGGTCTTTATTAAGAAAGGATGCTGTATTTTGTTAAATGCTTTTTCTGTATCAATTGACAGGATCATATGGTTCTTATCTTTTGTTTTATTCATGTGATGTATCACATTGATTGATTTGCGAATGTTGAACCAGCCGTGCAGCCCAGGAATGAATCCTATTTGATCATGGTGAATAATTCTTATATGTGTTGAATTCGATTTGTAGTATCTTGTTGAGAATTTTTGCATTCATATTCATCAGGGAGATTGGCCTGTAGTTCTCTTTTTTTGCTGGGTCTCTGGTTTGGGAATCAAAGTAATGCTGGCTTCATAGAATGAGTCTGTAAGTTTTCATTCCCTTTCTATTTTTTGGAACAGCTTGAGAAGGATAGGTATTACCTCTGCTTTAAATGTCTGGTAGAATTCCCCAGGGAAGCCATCTGGTCCTGGACTCTTATTTTTTGGGAGATTTTTGATAACTGATTCAATTTCTTCACTAGTTATGGGTCTGTTCAAATTTTCTATTTATTCCTGTTTGAGTTTTAGAAGTGTGGAATTTTTTTCGTTTATTTATTTTTGAGAGACAGAGTGTGAGCAGGGGAGGGGCAGAGAGAGAAGGAGACACAGAATCTGAAGCAGGCTTTAGGCTCTGAGCTGTCAGCACAGAGCCCTACACAGGGCTTGAACTCACAAACTGTAGGATCATGACCTGAGCTGAAGTTGGACACTTAACCAACTGAGCCATCCAGGTGCCCCTTTAAAATTTTTTTTTAATATTTATTTTTGAAAGAGAGAGACAGAATATGAGTGGGAGAGGGGCGGAGAGAGACACACACACACACACACACACACACACACACACACACAGAATCCGAAGTGAGCGAGAGAGAGAGAGAGAGAGAGACACACACACACACACACACACAGAATCCGAAGCAGGATCAAGGCTCTGAGCTGTCAACACAGAGCCGGATGCAGGACTTGAGCCCACGAACTGCAAGATCATGACCTGAGCTGAAGCTGGACACTTAGCCAGCTGAGCCACCCAGGCTCCCTTTAAGATATTATTTTTAAGTAATCTCTACACCCAGTGTTGGGCTCGAACTCACAACCCCGAGATCAAGAATTGCATGCTCTACTGACTGAGCCAGCCAGGCAACATGACATTTTATTTTTAGTTCCCACTCCCTTCTTTTGACAAAGTTGCCACTCAGCACCCCTACTTGGCCTCCATTTCAGTTTATATTGATCTAGTGATAAGGGGAAAAACAAGTAACAGCTGAGCAGAAATACAAATTGTATCAAAATATCCTTAAGCTAATACTTTACTAGAGCTAATACTTTTACTAGAGCCTACTTTCTGCTAGTTGGAGTTATCATTTCCATGGATATTCCTATACATTTTGGAGATCTCTTGTAGTTTATTTTCCTTCTTAGAAAAATAATTTTATAGTGGAAGGAATTAAGTGTCCTTTTTTCTGCTAAGAAGACTGAAATTGGTATGAAGACATGTTTATCAGGTCCCTACTTTGTAATAGATGGACATCGTAGGTCCTGGGATGTGTGAAGCAGGAGATTCTACCACACAGTAGTAGAACAGATGTACACACAAACAAATTCACATACTCATCTAAGAAACATGTATTGAGTATATACTATATATTAGGCATTGTTCTAGACACTTGGGCTACAATAGTAAACAAGGTTCCTGTCCTCCTGAAGTGTGTATTCTAATTGAGGCATCATGTACATAAATAGCCAACGGAGCATTGAGAGGGGTACCTAACCCAGAGCTGAAGGTTTGGAAAGCTTCCCAGAGAAAATGATGTCCAAGCTAGAGCATGATGCAGGAAGAGGCACTGGCCAGTTCAGAATGGCTAGAGCAGAGTATGAGGGGATAAGATGTGGGCAGAGGGATTAGAGAGGTGAGCCTGGAGGAGGGGTAAGTGGGCTCTGATCATATAGACCAGACTTATGTTCATATAAGCTGAGTTCTTTCTATAAAAATGGAATTTGCAAACATAGTACTAACGGAAGACATCCATATTGATGGTGAGATCTGAAGAGTTTTACGCCTTTTTGCTACAAAAGAGAAAAAGGGTTAACATTTTAGAAAACAAAAGAAAAAATCCCCTTCACAAACTGAAGAATTTTTTAAATAGCCTTATTGAGATATACTTAACATGCCATACTATTGACCCATTTAAAGTGAACAGTGGGTATGGAGGGGGAAGATGGCAGTGGATTTGGAGTACCCTAGGCTCACTTCACCCTTTGAACACAACTAGATAACTATGAAATCATCCTGAATACTCCAGAAATGGACCTGAAGACTGGCAGAACATACTTCACAACTAAAGGTAGAGAAGAGGCCATATTGAAGAAGTTAGGAAGTATGGAGATAAAGTTTGGGAAGAAATGAATCATGGCTGCTACAGTGGGGAGGGAGCTGCAGTTGCAGAGAAGGGTGAGAGACAGACTAACACAGAGGGAAGCGCATGGAGAAAATAAATCCCCATAGTGATTGATTTAGAAAGTGAGAGGGGCTGAATTGCGTGTTTTTGCAACCAGTGGGGCTTAAAGCCTAGAGTTCTAAATGTCAGCGGGCTTGGCTCAGGGAGAGCCCAGAGGGCACTGCACTGCTCTTGGAGAGAAGGCAGGCAAACAACCTGTGGACATAGAGTATGGAAACAGTGATCTGAAGAGAGCCTAGGACACACAGTGGGGAGGTTAGTTGCTCATCTTGGAGCATGCCCCAGAGAGACAGCATTCACAGAGAGACCCCCTCCAGGAACAAAGGAACTGGCAGGCACCAATTCTCTCCCCCATCCCTCAGCAAAAGCACACAGCCACCTGCAGGAACCAGTGCAGCGCTGACACTACCTAACTTGCTTACACTAAGCCCCACCTGCCCCCATGCTTGGGTGGAATTGCCTTTCCCAGTCATGCATGCCTCAGTCCTGGCATGACAAGTCTCCTCCCCCAGAAGACCAGCCCAAACCCTGCCCACACCATATCTCCCTGACCAGAAGTTTGGTGAGGCTTCGATTCCAGTAGTGGTGGCAACAGGACTCATTTCACAAGCAGACCAGAGCATATCTAGTTAAGACGCGTCTCGTTCAGGCCAGGGACCAAACACTGCCCACAACAGGAGCCTCTTCAGAGGACTGGCCAGAGGATAAAATGGCTAAGACATAACAGTGAGGCACATGTAGGACACATTTGAGACACTCCTAGAGGCACCAGGCCCTGGGGAAGAGGGGGCGGTACACTGCAGGGCACTAGAGGATCTCTTCTTCATAAAGCCATTACCCTCAAGAACAGGAGACATCGATGACTTTCCTAACACAGAGAAACAGGCACAGAGATTTAGACAAAATGAGAAGACAGGAATTTGTCCCAAATGAAAGAACAGAACAAGGCCAAGCAAGAGATCTAAGTGAAATAGGGGTAAGTAACATGCCTGATGGAGAATTTAAAGCAATGATCATAAGAATATTCACTGGACTTGAGAAAAGAGTGGAGGACATCAGTGAGACCATTAACACAGAGATAAGGAATAGCATAGCAGATATAAAGGGCTCAATAAATGAAATGAGAAACATGCTTGTTGGAATGAAAAGCAGGCTAGAAGAAGCAAAGGGACAAATTAATGACCTAGAAGACAGAATAAACAAAAGAGAGAAAAAAGAATTATGCAGAATGAGAATAGACTTGGGAACTCAGTGACTCCATCAAACATAATAACATTTGTATTATAGGAGTCCCAGAAGAAGAAGAAAGAGGGAAAGGGGCAGAGAATTTATCTGAAGAAATAATGGCTGAAAACTTCCCTAATCTGGGGAAGGAAACAAATATCTAGACCCAGGAAGCACAAAGATCCCCCAACAAAAAGCAGATCCACACCAAGATATGTTGTAATTAAAATGGCAAATATATTGGGGCGCCTGGGTGGGTTGGTTGGTTAAGCGTCCAACTTCGGCTCAGGTCATGATCTCATGGTCCGTGAGTTCGAGCCCCGCGTCGGGCTCTGTGCTGACAGCTCAGAGCCTGGAGCCTGTGTCAGATTCTGTGTCTCCCTCTCTCTCTGCTCCTCCCCTGTTCATGCTCTGTCTCTCTATGTCTCAAAAATAAATAAACGTTGAAAAAAATTTTTTTAATTAAAAAAATGGCAAATATAGTGATAACAAAAATATATTAAAAGCCACAAGACAAAAACAGTTGCATACAAGGAAACCCCATAAGGATATTCAGTGAATTTTTCAGCAGAAACTTTCCAAGCCAGAAAAGAGTGGCATGAATGGGAAAAACCTACAGCCAAGAATACTCTATCCAGCAAGGCTATCATTCAGAATAGAAGGAGAGATAGAGTTTCCCAGAAAAACAAAAACTAAAGTAGCTCATGACCACTAAACCAGCCATGCAAGAAATATTAAAGAGGACTCCTTGAATGGAAAGGAAAGACCAAAAATGACAATATTAAGGTAGGAAACATTTAAAAGCAGTAAAAATGAATTTTTCTGTAAAAAATCAGTCAAGGAACTCACAAAATAAAATGATGTAAAATATAACATCATATACCTAGAGTGGGGAAGAGAGGAGTAAGGAATGGTTCAAACTTAAATGATCATCAACTTAATATAGACTATTAGTCTGCTACATGCAGAAGAGGTTATATGCAAACCTAATGCTAACCACAAATCAAAAACCACTAATAAATATGCAAAGAATAAAGAGAAAGAAATCCAAATATATTATTAAAAACCCCAGCACCATGAAAGAAAGACAAGAAAGGATCAGAGAAAATCTTCAGAAACAACCACACAGCAAGTAATAAAATGGCAATGAAGACAAATCTGTCAATAATTACTTCGAATATAAATAGTAAACACTCCAATCAAAAGACAGGGTGACAGAATAGATTAAAAAAAAAAAAAGGCCTATCCATATGCTGTTTAAAGAGACTCGTTTTATACCTAAAGATACCTGCAGATTGAAAGTGAGGGAATGGAGAAACATTTATCATGCAAATGGATGTCAAAAGAAAGCCAGAGTAGCAATACTTATTTAGACAAAATAAAGGCTATAGGGCCTGGGTGGCTCAGTTGGTTAAGCATCTGAATCTTGATTTCAGCCCAGGTCATGACCTCACTTTTCATGAGATGGAGTGCTGCATCAAGCTTTGTGCTAACAGTGCAGAGCCTGCTTGGGATTCATTCTCCCTCTCTCACTCTCCCTCTCTCTGTCTCTGTCCCTCCCCCACTCATATGTGTTCTCTCAAATAAATACATTTTTAAAAAATCCTTTAAAAAAAAGACTGTAACAAGACAAAAGAAGGACACTATATAATCATAAAGGTGACAGTACAACAAGAAAATAATAACAATTGTAGGGGTGCCTGGGTGGCTCAGTCAGTTGAGTGTCCAACTCTTGATTTCAGCTTAGGTCATGATCCTAGGGTCGTGTGATTGAGCCCTATGTTGGGCTCCATGCTGAGCGTAGAGCATGCTTAAGATTCTGTCTCCCTCTCCCCCTGACCCCTGCTTGTGCTCCCTCTCTGTAAAATTAAAAAAAAAAAAAAAAAAAAGGATATAACAATTGTAAATATGCACCCAACATTGGAGTACCCAAATATATAAAACAGTTAACAACAAACATAGAGGAACTAATCAATAGTAATACAATACTAGTAGGGGACTTTAACACCCCACTTATATCAATAGACAGATCATCCAAACAAAATCAATAAGGAAACAATGACTTTGAATGACACAATGTACCAGATGGGTTTCACAGATGTATTCAAAACATTCCATCCTAAAACAGCAGAATACACATTCTTTTCAAGTGTACATAGGATATTCTCCAGAATAGATCACATATTAGGCCACAAAACAAACCCCAACAAATTCAAAAAGATTGAAGTCATACCGTGCATTTCTTTTTTTTAGAGAGGGAGAGGTTCAAAACCTTTGGGATGCAGCAAAAACCATTCCAAGAGAGAAGTATATAGCAATACAAGACTACCTCAAGAAGCAAGAAAAGTATCAAATAACCTAACCTTATACCTAAAGGAGCTAGAAAAAGAACAACAAACAAAGCCTAATAACCATCACAAGGAAAGAAATAATAAAGATTAGAGCAGAAATAAATGATACAGAAACTAAAAAAAATAATAGAACAGATCAATGAAACCAGGAGCTGGTTCTTTGAAAAAAGTCAATAAAATTGATAAACCTCTAGCCAGACTTATCAAGAAAAAAAAGACAAAGAATTCAAATAAATGAGAGGAGAAATAGCAACCAACCCCACAGAAATACAATTAGAATATTATGAAAAACTATATGCCAACTAATTGGACAGAAAAGTGGGTACATTCCTAGAAACATATAACCTACCAAAACTGAAACAGGAAGAAATAGAAAATTTGAACAGATTGGTTACCAGAAAATAAATAGAATCAGTAATTTAAAAAAACTCCCCAACAAACAAAAGTCCAGAACCAGATGGTTTCAGAAGCGAATTCTACCAAACATTTAAAGAAGAGTTAATGCCTATTCTTCTCGAACTATTCCAAAAAATAGAAGAGGAAGGAAGACTTACAAATTCATTCTATGAGGCCAGCATTACCCTGGTTCCAAAACCAGATAAAGATATCACGAAAAAAGAAAACTACAGGCCAGTATCTCCAATGAACATGTGTGCAAAGATCCTCAAAAAATACTAGCAAACCAAATCCAACAACACCTTAAAAAATTATCCACCACAATCAAGTGGAATTTATTCCTAGGTTGCAAGGGTGGCTCAATATTTGCAAATCAATCCACATCACATCAATAAGAGAAACAATAAGAACCATATGATCATTTCAATAGATGCAGAAAACTCTCAACATGATAAAAACTCTCAACAAAGTAGGTTTAGAGGGAACATACCTAAACATAATAAAGGCCATATATGAAAAACCTATAGCTAACATCATCTTTAATGGGGAAAAACTGAGAGCTTTTCCCCTAAGGTCAGGAACAAGACAAGGATATCCACTCTCACCACTTTTATTCAACATGCCACTGAAAGTCATAATGCGAACTGAATAGATCATAGTTGTCTGTCCTCTGAGATGGTTGAATGTAAGCAGAAATGGTTTGAGAAAAAAGCCACACTGCTTATTTTTAAGTCTACTTGTAAATTCATAATTTGGATATGAGGGATAACTTTATCCTAAAGAGAAAAGGGAATTTAGTTTCAGTCTTGGCTCTGCGTCTTTCTCTTGGGCAAATGATTCTTCCTCAGCCTGATATTATCACATATAAATTTGAGTACTATACTTCTCTTACAACACACATCACACTTTATTTTATGTCTGTGTTCCTCCCTAGATATGATCCATAAACAAACAAGAAACAAAACAAGAAAGACTACCAGTATCTCCTCTTTGAACTCATATAAATGTGAGGATAAAATGAGAAAATAGTTTTTAATCAAATAATTTTTAATTTTTCATAAAAGATGCTTCATAAAAAAATAAAAATAAATGGGATACTACGTGGCAAAGAGAAAGAATGAAATATGGCCTTTTGTAGCAACGTGGATGGAACTGAAGAGTGTTATGCTAAGTGAAATAAGTCATACAGAGAAAGACAGATACCATGTGTTTTCACTCTTACGTGGATCCTGAGAAACTTAACTGAAGACCATGGGGGAGAGGAAGGAAAAAAAAAGTTAGAGAGGGAGGGAGCCAAAACATAAGACACTCTTAAAAACAGAGAAAAACTGAGGGTTGATGGGGGGGTGGGAGGGAGGGGAGGGTGGGTGAGGGGTATTGAGGAGGGCACCTGTTGGGATGAGCACTGACTGTTGTATGGAAACCAATTTGACAATAAATTTCATCTTAACAAAAAATTAAATTAAATTAAATTAAAAAATTAAAATTAAAAAAAGATGCTTCATAAATCTAAGGCATTTCAAACATTCCCAACTCAAATTAGTTAACTAGACTTAGAGATGAACAAAATTCTGGAAAACAAAAAAGTAACTGGTGTAGTAGAGAACAATAGATTATTTATTTATATATTTTTTATTTATATTTTAATTTTTTAAGTTTATTTATTTTTGAGAGAGAGACAGAGGGCAAGCAGGAGAGGGGCAGGGAGAGAGGGAGACACAGAACCTGAAGCAGGCTCCAGGCTCTGAGCTGTCAGCACAGAGCCCAACGCAGGGCTTGAACTCACAAACTGCGAGATCATGACCTGAGCTGAAGTCGGACGCTTAACCAACTGAGCCACACAGGTGCCCCTAGATCATTGAATTTTTAAAACTGTGGTAAAATACACATAACATAAAATTTATTATTTTACCCATTTTTAAGTGTACAGGTCAGTGACATTAAGTACAGTCACATTGTTGTGCAACTATCACCACCATCCATCTCCAGAACTTTTTCATCTTCCCATAAAACTCTATATCATTAAATAATAACTCCCCATTCTTCTATGCCCTGCATCCCAGGTAACCACTATTCTACTTTCTGTCTCTATGAGTTTGACTACTCTAGATTTCTCATATAAGTGGAATCATAAATATTTGTCCTTTTTTTTTTTAATATTTGTCCTTTTGTGACTGGCATATTTCACTTAGCAGTGAGCATCTTTTCATGGGCTTATTGGCCACTTACATATCTTCTTTGAAGAAATGTCTATTCATGTTCTTTACCTATTTCTGAATTGGGTTGTTTATTTTGCTATTGTTGTAGGAGTGCTTTATGTATTCTGGATATTAATTCTGTATCAGATACATGACAACAGTGGAAACGGAAAACAAGGGATAGATCTGAGTGAGAATATGAAGAAAGAGCTGTCAAAATTTGGATAAAATAGCTACATTTTAAGTCAGAATAGCTGGGATGTTTTAAGCCAGAAAATTAAAATTATTTTGGTTTGAAGATTTAGTTTTTAAACCAGTGTTGGCAGTTTTGACAGTTCTTCCTTTCTTCCAGGTATCTCAGGTAGTTTGAACTTTGATGAAGAGGAGACTGATGGGGAAGAAGAAGGAAAGAAATTATGTCATTCGCCATATTCAGATGCAGAGAGACCCAATTCTGCATCCAGCCAGAAATCAACCACAGTACGTAGTTCTGAAACTTCTTCTTTTGGAACTTATTTAACTATTTCCCAAATGCATCTCTAATATTTAAACAGGATTACTGAATGAAGGTTCCTTCAAAAGATTTTTAAAAATGTTTTATTTTTGAGAGAGAGAAAGAGAGAGTGCATGCACATGCGCGTGTAGGAAAAGGGCAGAGAAGGGGAGGGGCAAAGAAGGGGAGGGACAGAGGACTCAAAGTGGGCTCTGTGCTAAGAGTGGAGAGCCTGATGTGGGGCTTGAACTTATGAACCATGAGATCATGACCTGAGCCTGTCAGATGTTTAACCAACTGAGCCACCCAGGTGCCCCTCTTTCAAAAGATTTAAGCTCAAATTTAGTCTTAAAGTTCATGACCCCCCCTAAATTTCTTGTGTCTCAAGCCAGCTATTGTGAAGTTATATCCCACTTTTGTACTTGGCTCCTTCATTATTCCCAATATTCATATGCCTATTTCACTTCTCAGAGTTTCCCTTTATTTTGTCAGAAGACTAGAGACATAGGGATAAGTCACTAAATTATTTTGTATGTTGTTTCTTGATAAGAATAACAAGTTTTCTGATCCAACCTCTATTGCTCACATGTGGCTGTTCTTTCAGGATACAGGAGCTTATGGTACTGCAGCCCAACAAAGTGATAACCAGCTGGGAGAAGTGGAGAATTTGGAGGACTTTGCATATAGTCCTGCCCCTCGGGGTATTACAGTAAAGTGTCGGATAACCAGGGATAAAAAAGGAATGGATCGGGGTCTCTTCCCCACTTACTATATGCACTTGGAAAAAGATGAAAATCGGAAGGTATGAGAAATGATTCTTTTAAAAAAATTTTTTTTTTTTTGTTTAGGGGTGCCTGGGTGGCTTAGTTGGTTAAGTGAATGACTTTGGCTCAGGTCCTGATCTCAGAGTCCCGCATTAGACTTGGTGCTGTCAGCCTGTCAGCATGGAGCCCACTTTGGATCCTCTGTCCCCCTCTCTTTATGCCCCTCCCCCACTCACGCTGTCTCAAAAAATAAATAAAACACTAAAAACATTTTTTTTTAATATTTTTCTTTTATTTATTTGGGAGAGTGAGTGTGGGAGAGAGGGACGGGGGTGGGGGGAGAGTGAGAGAGAGAGAGAGAGAGAGAGAGAGAGAATCCCAAGCAGACTCCACACTCAGCACAGAGCCTGACATGGGCTCAATCCCACGACTCCAGGATCATGACCTGAGCCAAAACCAAGAGCTGGACGCTCAATCTACTTAGCCACCTGGGCACCCTGAGAATTGATTCTTTGTTTTTTAAATATGAAATTTATTGTCAAATTGGTTTCCATACAACACCCAGTGCTCATCCCAACAGGTGCCCTCCTCAATGCCCATCACTCACTTTCTCCTCCCTCCCACCCTCCATCAACCCTGTTTATTCTCAGTTTTTAAGAGTCTCTTATGGTTTGCCTCCCTCCCTCTCTAATTTTTTTTTTCCTTCTTCTCCCCCATGGTCTTCTGTTAAGTTTCTCAGGATCCACATAAGAGTGAAAACACATGGTATCTGTCTTTCTCTGTATGACTTATTTCACTTAGCATAACACTCTCCAGTTCCATCCATGTTGCTACAAAAGGCCATATTTCATTCTTTCTCATTGCCAGGTAGTATTCCATTGTGTATATAAACCATAATTTCTTTATCCATTCATCAGTTGATGGACATTTAGGCTCTTTCCATAATTTGGCTATTGTTGAGAGTGCTGCTATAAACATTGGGGTACATGTGCCCCTATGCATCAGAACTCCTGTATCCCTTGGGTAAATTCCTAGCAGTGCTATTGCTGGGTCATAGGGTAGATCTATTTTTAATTTTTTGAGGAACCTCCACACTGTTTTCCAGTTTGCATTCCCACCAACAGTGCAAGAGGGTTTCCATTTCTTCACATCCTCTCCAGCATGTATAGTCTCCTGATTTGTTCATTTTAGCCACCCTAAGAATTGATTCTTAAGACAAACCTTGAAATAGAGGGGAAGAATGTTGTGGGAATAGATTGTTGAAGGGCCTTAGGATAGAGGAACAGCACTGGTAACAGACTAAGTCATCTGGAAGCAGATTGTACTTCCTAACTCCCAGGTGCAGTGTTCTGTCTTCAAAGAAAGAGCTCATAGTCTCATAGGCAAAATCTGTTCCACCCCAAAGAAAAAAGTTTTATCCAGAATATAAGAAAGTAGAGGAGAATATTTGAATGTAATTATTTGCACCTCTATCCAACTTTTTGGCAGGGGGAGGGTGTTACTGTGTGCTCTTTGGTTTTTATTTTAATTATGGTAGAACATGACATTGTGGAAGAAAGAGCAAGCTTTAGGGGATAGGAGGAAGTGGAAATACGGAACAACATGCAAGTGAAATGTCTTATTTCTCACTTTAGGAATTCTAATTTACTTTAAATACAAATTTGAGGCAATTTAATACTTGCTAATGAACAATGTATTTTGTATTGCTGCTGCCAGGTCTAAGTGGATGATTTTAACAGCACAGAAATGAGATGATGATTTATATCATTGTTGTTATAACCACTATTTATTGTTTATGCTGTACCAGGCATGTGCTAAATGCTTCATGTATATAATATCTCCTATAATCCTTATCACAATCTTGTGAGATAGGATTTCTTATTCCTGCTTCATAGATGAGTAACTGGGGCATAGAGAGTGACATACCCGCCTCAAGTCACACTAATACGTGGCAGAGCCAGACTCAAACCTGTGTCTGATTTCAAAGTCCCTTCCTTAGCTACTGCCATTCTCCTGCTTCCCTGTCATTGTCCAAGTCTAGTGGGATTTAGGAAGGATGCATAAATACGACAGTATTCATATCACTGAAGATACAAAAAGGAATATGAGGAAAGCAGCTGCAGTAAAGAATTAGAAGGATGGGATGGGGCACCTGGGTGGCTCAGTCGGTTAAGTGCCTGACTTCAGCCCAGGTCAGGATCTCATGGTTCGTGAGCTCGAGCCCTGCATCAGGTTTGGTGCTGACAACGCGGAGCCTGCTTGGAATCCTCTGTCTCCCTCTCTCCCTGCCCCTTCCCCACTCATGCTGTCTCTCTCTCAAAAATAAATAAACTTAAAAAAAAAAAAAGGAATAAGCCACGGTGGTTCTCTTGACATTTTTGACTGACATTTTTTTCTTTTTCCAGATATTTCTTCTTGCAGGTAGAAAGCGGAAAAAGAGCAAAACATCCAACTATCTTATCTCCACTGATCCAACAGATTTATCTCGTGAAGGGGAAAGTTACATTGGCAAACTCAGGTGAGTGCAGCCTTGTTTTACTGATCTATTCGTTCTGATACTTTTATTCCTGTTGTTTTAGAACAATTTCTTTTTTCTTTTTTTTTTTTTTAAATGTTTATTCATTTTTGAGAGAGAGTATGAGCAGGGGAGGGGCAGAGAGAGAGGGGACAGAGGATCCCAAGCAGGCTCTGAGCTGACAGCAGAGAGCCTGATGCAGGGCTCGAACTCAATGAACTGTGAGATTGTGACATGAGCCAAAGTCGGACACTCAAGAGACTGAGACACCCAGGTGACCCAAAACAATCCATATCTTCTTTGCAATGAGCATGTACTGATGTTGTAATCTTAAAAAAACATAAAAGTTAACAGAAAATCTAAATCCCTTCCTTATTTAATGAGTGATCTTTGAAAAAGTAGTGATGAACATTTGGAGAACAGGCAAATGGACTTCTACTCTGTTACATACCTGTCCTAGATTTGTATTTGTGTAGGAGCAAAAATATAGATCATTAATGGCGACTTTTTCCTCTTGATTCTAGATCCAACCTCATGGGGACCAAGTTTACAGTTTACGATCACGGTGTCAGCCCAGCCAAGGCCCAGGGTCTGGTAGAGAATGCCTATACCCGGCAGGAGCTGGCAGCCATCTGTTACGTACGTGCCAGTCTCAGAACGCACTCTTTTCCTGAGTCTTTTCCTTAATCTCCTGGGTGTCCTGCTGGCCCTTTAAACCTAACCAATACTGAACTCACTATCTTCCCTCCCAAGCTTGTTTCTATCTCTATGATCCCCCTTTTTTCTGTTGCTGGTATCGTTTTTTCTGTATATTCATTTTAATTATTTATGAATTACCAAGTTTGGTTGTTTTTAATTTTTTAAAAACATTTCTTGTCTGCTCTTTTATTTCCTAATGCCATTGTATTAATTCAGTCCTTTATTATCTCTTACCCACTGGCCAGAGGTTACAACAAAGTGGAAACTGATCTCTCTTTACTTTTAGTGTTTCCCTGATTCACTCTATACTGCTGCCAGATGGATCTTTCTAAAATACAGTGCCAGTAAATCCTGTGGTTCTCTTGCTTCACAGCATTTAGTGACTACCCACTGCATACAGAATAAAGCCCTAATGCTTTGGCCTTTCCTCCAGACTCTTCTAACGGCCCTGGCCCTGTCCTGTTCCCATAATGGGAGACATAACAGCCCCCTGTCATTGCCTTGCTGCACCATGTGATCTTTCCTTACCCTAGAGCCTCTCCTTTCCCCCTCCTTGTCCTTTGTCTAACCAACTGATGCCATCGGAGAAGTCTTTTCTGAACATTTGATAGAGTTGACCTTTGTATGTATACATCCCCATGGCCCCCGTGCTTCCTCTAGTAACTCACACATTATACTTGTTACTGCTTGTGCCACACGAACCTTCTCTTGTAAACTCTTATTCTCTGCTACATCCCCACTAGCACAGGGCCCGGTGCATGGTAAGCACTCAAAAGTCATTGAGTAAAAGAAAATAAGAAGCAACTAACCTGACTTAACCTGTTGCTTTGATCCCAAAGTCACAACTTTTTCATAAATTGGAATTAATCTCATCATTTCCCATGAAATGTTGTGAAATTAAATGGCTAACTTAATATTTTTATAATGTATAGTTTTTTTCTCCTAGTTTCATTTCTCCATTACATGTTTTAACTATGCATAACTTCCATATATATGTACACGTGTACATGTATATATGTATAGGTATACATACAAACGTGTATATTTACCTTTTTAATGTGCTTATTTTACTCATATATAATCTGCCTGGCCTGACAGGCATTTAAGGTTTTTTAGGTTTTTTTTTTTTTCATTTTTAGTTTTCATTTTATTTATTTTAGAGAGAAAGTATGTGTTTAGAGAGAAAGCAGGAGAGAGAGTTAGAGGGAGAGAGAAAGAATCCCAAGCAGGCTGTACCCGCAGCCACCCAGGTGCTCCTAGGTTTATTGTTTTTTTTTTTAATTGAGGTCTAATTGGCATATTAGTTTCATATGTATAATGTAATGATTTTATATATATGTATATATTGCAAAATGATCATCACATTCAGTTAATAAGTTTAGTTATTAAGTTTAGTTAATATCCATCACCACGCATGGTTACAGCTGTTTTTCTTATAAGAACTTTTAAGATCTACTCTCTTAGCAACTTTCAAATGTACAGTATAGTATTATGATCATTATTTTTTATTTATATAGGTGACACATAATGTTACATTAATTTCAGGTATACAACTTAGTGATTGACAAGTTTATACATTATGCTATGTTCACAACAAATGTGGCTACCATCTGTCCTGAATATATGGCTATTACAATACCACTGATTATATTCCTAATGTGGATACAGGCATTTGAAGTTTTTACTTCCTGGTACATTCCCTATATAATTTAAGCTATAATTCTCATTGTATATCATATGTCCTCATTGGGAAATAAATATTTATTGATGATGACAAAATTAAAAAATAAAATATTTTTTAGTTTATTTATTTATTTTGAGAGAGAGAGCAAGTGGGTTAGGGGCAGAGAGAGAGAATTACAAACAGGCTCTGTACTGTCAGCACAGAGCTTGATGTGGGGCCTGAACTCACAACTGTGACATCATGACCTTAGCTGAAACCAAGGGCCGGATGCTTAACTGACTGAGCCACTCAGGCGCCCCCAAAGTTAGTTTTTTTAAGTTTATTTATTTATTTTGAGAGAGACCATGTGCTCATGAATGAGGGAGGGGCAGAGAGAGGGGGAGAGAGAATCCCTAGCTGGCTCTGCACTGGATCTCACTACTGTGAGATTATAAGCGGAGCTGAAATCAAGAGTCAGACATTTAACTGACTGAGCCACCCAGGCGCCCCTGTGTTGAGGACAAAATTGGAAAGTGCTCACAGTTGTCTCAAGTTTCACTTAAGAGTAAAGAGAATAAAGTTTCAAGCCAATAGAATCTGTTTTAAATTCAAGTGTTCAAATTAGGTTTAAAAGGAGGTACAGTATTACCTTCCTTGTTTTGACTCTTTGTTCACCTACAGTAAAGTAATAAAATAGTTTTTAGTGTTTTTGACATCATCACTGGACATTTTACATGCCCAAGAAAGTCATGTGTTTTTCCTTTCCATTTTCAAATTCCTGCCTTATTCTGTCTTCCAGGAAACAAATGTACTTGGATTTAAAGGTCCTAGGAAAATGTCTGTGATCATTCCAGGAATGAATATGAATCATGAACGGATCCCATTTCGGCCACGAAATGTAAGTAAGAACGTATTTAATCAACAAAGGAACCTCAAAGACAAGAATACAGTACAGATGAGATCACTACAAAAAAGTATTGATTCTTACAGAATCCCAAAGTGGAGTGTGGCTCATACCGTTCTTCACGAGAGTGATCAGTCCCGAACCTCAGGATGAGGGCCGTTGCAGCAGAATTGCGAAAGCGGTTGATTTGAAACCGCTTGGTCTGCCAAGAGCAATGCTAGATAATCTACCACAATTTTTAAAAGCTGCCTTCACTGTGAGCTTTCTTTGTTTCTGTTGTACCCTTTCTGCAGTGGAGGAAATACTCTCCTACTCTACCTTTTACTTCACAGAGCTGAAAGTGAATGATTTCCTGTGGTTCTCAGTACAAAGCAGTGATTTTTCTCTTCAAACAGGACCACGAGAGCTTGCTTTCCAAATGGCAGAACAAAACCATGGAAAACTTGATTGAACTGCACAACAAGTCCCCAGTCTGGAATGACGACACACAGTCTTATGTCCTGAACTTCCACGGCCGGGTCACTCAGGCATCTGTGAAGAACTTTCAGATAGTCCACGAGAATGACCGTGAGCCTGCAGGAAGGGTTGGGCGGGAATAGGAGGAAAGATGCCCTTACACGGTGGGGAAATGAGCACTTCCTATCATTGACAAGAAGTTCTGCCCAGGGGAGAATTATTGTTATTATTAGTTAAATGTTTATTTTTGAGAGAAATAGCATGAGCTGGGGAGGGGCAGAGAGAGAGGGGAGACAGAGGATCTGAAGTGGGCTCCGTACTGACAGCAGCAAGCCTGATGCAGGGCTCAAACTCACAACCCATGAGATCATGACTTCAGCTAAAGTTGGTTGCTCAACCGCCTGAGCCACCCAGGTACCCCCCCACCCACCCCCAGGGGAAAATTATTTAAGAAAGAAATGATTTCTTTGGAAAGATTGAAGTGTAGTTTAAAATAAAACTTCTTTTTTTAAAAAAATGTTTATTTTTGAGAGAGAGCGCACAAGAGAGAATCTCAAGCAGGCTCTGCGTGCTGACAGCTTGGAGTCCTGTGTGGGGCTCAATCTCATGAACCTTGAGGTCATGACCCGAGCTGAAATCAACAGTCAGAAGATGCTTAACCGACGGAGCCACCCAGGCAGCCCTTTAGAGTAAAACTTCTGAACCACTGTTTGGGAAGCAGATGCAAATGACCCTCATTCAAACTCTGGTCCTTGGAGCTTGTACTGTTCCCTCCTCTTGTCCTGTCATGCTAGTCATGAGTGGTCTCCTGCTCTCTGTATTTGAGAGGACTAGTAATAGAAGCTTGGCTCATGGTTAGCAGATACTCTTGTCAATGCCTCTTTCCATCCTTCTCAAAGTTTCCCATTTTAAAGAGACTTGGTGATTAACTGATCGATTTGAAGGATTTTTTCCCTGTATCTTTCATAGGCTTTTTCCCAGTACAGCCCCACTATTTTCTAATGTCCTAATTTCTTTCTTTTCCTAGCTGACTACATAGTCATGCAGTTTGGACGTGTGGCAGACGATGTGTTCACCCTGGACTACAACTACCCACTGTGTGCACTTCAGGCCTTTGCCATTGGACTTTCCAGCTTTGACAGCAAGCTAGCATGTGAATAAGAGAAAGAAAAAGGGCTGAGTTTTCTCACTCACAGCTTTGAGTCACTTCCTTTGCTTTTGCCCCAGGACTGAAGAGTGACTGCCTGCCCCTTTGGGAGTAATCCCTGTATGTATGTATGTGTACATACACGTGTGCATGTGTACATAGGTACATGTGCATACACATGCGTATATGTACACATGCACCCAACTTCTCTGGGTTTCACGGACCTGGTCAGGGATCACAGCTTAACGTGGGGGACAGATTGTTCAAAGCACAGAGAGCTTCTTGTTCAGGGCACATTGGCGACTCCGGAAGTTATTGCCCAACAGATTCTGTGCCCTCAAGGGTCCAATGTCCTGTGCTTGGAAATGTACAGCTAGAATCAGGTTCTAATGAGTAAATACTTGGGTCTTTTTTCTTGAAGACCTTTCCTGAGTGGGATAGTTCCCTAAATTGCCTTCGGTCTTCAGTCTGCAAACTGTTTTTGTAAATGGTCAGAGAGGCTCTCACAGCTGCTCAGCTCTGTTGTTGTATTGCAAACACAGGCATGGCCAGCTCATAAACGAATGAGTGCAGCTGTGTTCCACTGAAACATCATTAACAAAAACAGGCAGCAGGCCAGATTTGGCCTGTGGGCCATAGTTTGCTGACCCCTGCTCCAGGTATATTTCTGTAAGTTACCTGGGCATCTTCCAGAATGGGCCCGTGGTCCTGACAACATATGAGTGGGAAATGCATATCTCTGGGAAGCAATGGTCCCATAAATTGGATCTGAAAAGGCTACATCCATATAGCTTTTACCTGTTTTTTATTTTTCTATTTTTTATTTTTTAAGTAAGTTTTACGCCCAACGTGAGGCTTAAACTCATGACCCTGAGATCAAAAGTCACATGCTCTACTGACTAAGCCAGCCAGGTACCCCTTAAAAATTTATTTAAAAAATTTTTTTTTCAAGTATTATGCCCAACGTGGGGGTTAAAAATTTTTTTATTTTACCTTTTGTTGTTGTTATTAAGTAAGCCTTGCTTTTACCTTGTTTTGGTGACAGTCATTTCCAGAGCATCATTTACCCTCAGAACTGGGAAAACCCCCCATTAGTGATCATTTTGAGTCCACACAGGTGGCTTAATTCTGCTGTCCTACCTGAAGTACCCATGGGGGAAGCCAGTGCCAGCCACTTTACCCTCCCTATGGGAAGAAGTTCTGCTCACTAGGAAATAAATCGGGCATTGCACTGCCTTTATCAGAGGGAGTGTGGTATTTCTTTGGTGGGGCTAGCTTACTTTCCCCCTGGGGCTTGGAAGGCACTGATGTCACAGTCCCCCTCTTCCCTTTCTTCCCTCAGAGTAGGTCGGCCAGCAGCAATCTCAAAGTGGCTGTGGCCAAACTTGTTGTGATCAGGGATGTGAGAAACGTATGCAGTTGTCTTAATTTCAGTTTAGGCTGAAAGCATAAAGTCTAGGGGTGACTTAGTCTAGTTAAGACAGGGTGATTTGACAGTTGCCTTCATTTCCAATCCAGGAGTGCTTCCTACAGCTCTATTACATGGAGCCATTAGTATAAAGGGACACACACCCCTATAGACCATGTAAGAGGTAAGAGAACATTATATTTCGAAACTTGTTGTCATTGTGCAGAGAGGTGGCAGGGAGGCTTTGGTGAGGACCAGCTAGCTGACTCTGAGCTCTGTGGACCTAGTTAGGTGGAGCTTTGGGCCTCTCTTCTTAACCTAAATATTATCAGCTCCCTAAAGCCTGGCTCATTGGTAGAGATCACACTCCTGTCACTTTTCCTCACAGATCATAAGAGTTTTGCCAAGTCTTTCAGATCGTTAGCACCTCCCAACAAACCATATGACTCTGCTTGCTACCAGTTCACCAGTCTCAGAATGCATCTGAATTTTGAGAATCCAAGAACTTTGTGAGTTCTACATTCAGCATTGTTCAACTCCCAGTGTGCACTGAGCTGTTGGCCAGCGTGGGGCAAGGGATCAGTGGCTGTTGGTCCATCATATTTCCTTTCTGTGGACTTCCTTTTCGTCCCCGCTTCCTGTTGTTCCTTGCTCCACATCAAATAGCAATGGGAAGGAAAGAGATGTGGGAGATGAAAAGACTCTTTACTCATCCCCCGCTGGCAAATCCTATCTGCTTGGTTTTGACATGGCTGGTTTCCATCTCAGGCATGCTTCCTATCAAGTGCCTCATTCATAGAAGTGCCCTAAAGCCCTTCAGGCCTCTGGCACCACCGTCATGGTGGACTGTCCGATCAACCCTTGTTGAAAACAGAAAGCTGTTCACTTCTCTCCGGTTGCGTATATGACAGTGTCTGGGGAAAGGGAGCCTGATGGGACTACTGGATCTAATCCTGCTTCCTCCTCTCTGTTCAGCTCAGAGACATCTATCCCCCAGCTCCTTGTACTTTCTGCTTAAGCGTGCAGCTGATTGGTTTTACATAAATCATATTTATACCTTTTGTATGCTACAGAAATAAAGATAATTTATATAAAAATGTGTCATCGTCTTCTTTGCAAAGTCCTATCCCTTACAGAGTTCTTGCAGTCATGTTCTGTAATGATCATTTTCTTTTTTTTTTTAAGTTTATTTATTTTGAGAGAGAAGGCATGGGTGGGGGAGAGGCAGAGAGCGAGGGAGACAGAGATTCCCAAGCAGGTTCCACATTCAGCCCAGAACCTGATGTGGAGCTCGATCCCACAAACTGTGAGATCTTGACCTGAGCCGAGATCAAGATTTGGATGCTTAACCAACTGAGCCACCCAGGCGCCCCTGTAATAATCGTTTTCATCATGTAAATCAGCTCATCCCAGGACAGCAGGAGTCTGCAGACTCAGAAGTTTGTATTCTAGAGACTGTCTAGACTCATCATATTCATGATGCCAAGAATTTTCTAGATACATGATAGGGCCAAGAACTGAACAAAGAGGGGGCCACAGAAGGGTGGGATTTTATATTGTTGTAGATAACCTGCACCAGTCGGCCTCCTGGATCTTCTTCATTGGTACTGCTTACTGATTCAGCAGCAAAACAAATTAAATATCTAAAACCGAAATAGACCCTATCTCTTGCCTCTGCATGTTCACATTTTAGAGCCACCTTATAGAGACAATTTGAAAAAAAATGTGCTCACAAATCTTTACCAGGCCTTCCTGCTCTTATCAGTGTCATAGTGAAAATGAGTCATGTGGAAGGAAGCAGGAAGTGCCTAAAAATTAGGAGGAGAGGGGCGCCTGGGTGGCGCAGTCGGTTAAGCGTCCGACTTCAGCCAGGTCACGATCTCGCGGTCTGTGAGTTCGAGCCCCGCGTCAGGCTCTGGGCTGATGGCTCGGAGCCTGGAGCCTGCTTCCGATTCTGTGTCTCCCTCTCTCTCTGCCCCTCCCCCGTTCATGCTCTGTCTCTCTCTGTCCCAAAAATAAAATAATAAAAAACGTTGAAAAAAAAAAAATTAGGAGGAGAGCTGGAGTCAGAATTTAATTCTTAGAGCTTGGTTTTTCTTTTTCACGTGGTTCTTTTTGGTTAAAGTGCGTGGCTAGCTAAACATCATTTGTGACACAATTTTGTGTACTTTTCAGTGACCAGGAATAATATCAATGGTCACTGACATGAAAGATATTAGCAAGTGTTTTTTAAAAATCTAAAACAGGCCTTTAAAAGGTTCTTTTTTCTTAAGTTGTATTTATTTAGAGAGAGAGAGAGAGGAAGAGAGAGAGAATCCCAAGCAGGGTCCTCACTGTCAGCACAGGGCCCAAAGCAGGGCTCAAACTCACAAACTACGAGATCATGACCTGAGCTGAAGTTGGACACTTAACTGACTGAGCCACCCAGGTGCCCCCAAAAGGTTCTTTTTAATCAGAAGTTTAGTAGATCACACAACTAGCATCAATTCACTTCCTTTAGATAGCATTACAGGTACAGAAATGAAGGGATGGTTTGATTGAGGCCAAATCCCAGGGTTCTGGCCCCCTTTCTGCCAATAATTTGCCATGTGCCCCTTTCCTCATCTATAGATTGAGAGATTTTGATATGATCTTCAATTCTTGCGTATGGTTCCCCCCACTCATCTGGTAATAGTGTGGAGGTCCATCTACTTGTGTTTTGAATTGAACTCTGGTTACCTCATGGACAGCTTTATGCCTTTCATAGCTGATGATACTTCTGAGAGGAGTGCCAGATACCCCAGGAAAGGACCATGGATGCTTAAACTAAGGAACTGGAGAGGGGAGATTCTCAATGTGTCTTTGGTGAGAGATTCTGAAATGGCAGGGGTACATGATGTGGGAGAGACAGGGTCGGATGCTAAGGACGTGCAAAACCTCAGAACTGCTTTTCCCTAACCACTGGAGACATCTTGCTCCACTGAGAAAACCTGGGGTGTTGCAAGTTGCCCTTTCCCTCAGCCTCCAGATCCCCCTCTAGATAGAATGGCTCCTGCCTGTGTGCTCATGCCATATGTCTAATAGCTGCTTTACTCCCATCTATAGCCCTCCTTTCATCTTCCCAGCTAGGGGCTTGCCAAGGACTGGCCAGATCCTGTCCCACCCCCTCAGACATATTTCTTGACCAATTGCATAATGGATTGTTTTGCCTCTTCTTCCTGCTTTTCACCTAGCTATCCTGGTCAATGTACATTCCTTAAAAGTCTCACACACTCTTCTCATCCACCAAAAGCCAGGGAAACCACAATAAATGGAGGATTTGCCATTGATGCTCAGAATTTAGGCAAGCCTTAAACCACAGATGGGTTCATGGCACCACCTACTGACTAAGGATGTACATTACAAGTACATTAAAATGACTAAAACTGATTCTGTAATCCAGAAGAGGAAGTTACAAAGGGCTCAGTGACTGTAACGACTAGTCCCTATTACCACATATTTACTAAGCACCCTTGTGATACGGTGTGAGTCTTTTAAAGGTTTGAGAACAGTAATATTTCTGGAGTTTAGAAGCCGTAGAGGTATTCCAGGTAAAATGCCCAGGAGCAGGGTGGGGCGGGCGGGGCGGTGCCTGGGTGGTTCAGTCAGTTAAGCCTCTGACTTAAGCTCAGGTCATGATCTCGCGGTTTGTGAGTTTGAGCCCCATGTCAGGCTCTGTGCTGACAGCTCAGAACCTGGAGCCTGCTTCAGATTCTGTGTCTCCCTCTCTCTCTGCCCCTCCCCTGCTTGTGCTCTGTCTCTCTTTGTCTCTCAAAAATGAATAAGTGTAAAAAAAATTTTTTTTAAATGCCCAGGATTTGGCACATAAATATCAATATCACTTCTATTAACATCCTTTCAAAGTGGAGCAATACATTCCAGATAATTCTGCTAGCCATGCAGTTATACAAAATGGTTTATATGCACTCATAGATTGCATATAGTCTATGCATCATAGACTATAGATGGTTTTCTAGGGACTATGAGGAGAGGAAAGAAAAACACAGTTTAACTGGGAAACTAAACATCCAGGTTCAAGTCTCAGCCCTGATCCTACCTTACATTCCTTTCTTTGTACCCATCTCTCCATTTCTACTTGAAGGAACAGCCTAGGCAAACAAACAAACAAACAAACAAAAAACCCTGATGTTAATGGAAATTTTGGAAACACTTCAAATATGAAATGGGCCTCCAACGTTTTTTACAGCTCTGCCTAGTCTTTTGGTCCATCGGGCCCAAGCTCCTTTGCATGTTACCTTCTAGGGCTATGGCCCAGGCATCTGGAGGGCAAGAAAAGAATAAGCCCCAGAAAGCACAAAGGTGGCAGGGGCCCATGTGGGAGTGGGGTTTTTTCTGGCCTATTACCACCTTTTATCAAACATTTTCGTTTAATATAGAGGTTTTCAAGCCTCAGAGTGTTAACATCTAGTTAAGTACTTACTATCTACCTAGATTCTGTCCCTTATCATGATTTTCAAAGATTCAAAGGATAATCCAGTAGTTCTCTTTATTCTGTAGTCTGGGGACAGTAAGACTAGGGAGGAAGAATGGTCCGAGAGAGAGTGGCAGGTAGAGGAGGGCTAGGATTTAGATTAAGATTTTAAAAATGAGGTAATGGGAATGCAAGCTGGTGCAGCCACTCTGGAAAACAGTATGTAGGTTCCTCAAGAAACCAAAAATAGAACTAGCCTACGACCCAGCAATTGCACTACTAGGCATTTATCCACGGGATACAGGTATGCTGTTTCGAAGGGACACATGCACCCCCATGTTTATAGCAGCACTATCCACAATAGCCAAAGTATGGAAAGAGCCCAAATGTCCATCGAGGGATGAATGGATAAAGAAGATGTGGTATATACATACAATGGAGTATTACTCGGCAATCAAAAAGAATGAAATCTTGCCATTCGCAACTACATGGATGGAACTGGAGGGTATTATGCTAAGTGAAATTAGTCAGAGAAAGACAAAAATCATATGACTTCACTCATATGAGGACTTTAAGAGAGAAAACATATGAACGTAAGGGAAGGGAAACACAAATAATATAAAAACAGGGAGGGGGACAAAACAGAAGAGACTCATAAATATGGAGAACAAACTGAGGGTTATGGGAGGGGTTATAGGAGGGGGGACGGGCTAAATGGGTAAGGGGTACTAAGGAATCTACTCCTGAAATCATTGTTGCACTATATACTAACTAATTTGGATGTAAATTAAAAAAATATATAAAATTAAGAAAAATGAGGTGGATATGCAATTTCTAGGGCACAAATACACTTAAGGACAAAATACATACATATGATAGAAATAGGACCTTAAAAAACATGTCCTGATTTTGTCTTTAGTCAATTTTATATTCTATATCAGATACATAGAGACACAAATTTTAAATATTAATAATTTCATATGGTCCAAAAGAAACTTTAAACACTATAGTTAAAAAAAATAAAAATTACAATTAAAGCCTCTTCCCATATCTGTCCCCTTTTTCCCTTGCCCTGCCTTCCTCCTGTAGTTAACTATTTTTAATTTCCCTCTAGTGTATCTTTATGCAAAAATAAATGCATTTGTGGGTGCCTGGGTGGCTCAGTTGGTTGAGCATCCGACTTCGGCTCAAGTCCTGATCTCACAGCTCATGAGTTCAAGCCCTGTGTCAGGCTCTGTGCTGACAGCTCAGAGCCTGGAGCCTGCTTCAGATTCTGTGTCTCCCTCTCTCTCTCTGCCCGTTCACTGCTCATGCTCTGTCTCTCTCCCCCAAAAATAAATGAACATTAAAAAAATTTTTTTAAAACCCCGCATTTGTAATTCCCCAATCTTTGTGCACAAAAGGTAGCATACTATATACTCAGTTTGATAGCTTGCTTTTTTTTACTTACACTGGAGATAATTCCAGATCAGTAAATGCAGGCCTTATACTTGTTTGTGCACCACAGTATTTCACTGTGGGAAGTACCACAGTGTTTTCAACTAATCCCCTATACATGGACAATTTGCACATTAAGAAATTTTATCAGGGGAGGAGGTGAAAAAAGAAATTTTATCAACTTGTTTTGAATACAAGCAGTGTTCCAGGGACCATGTTACCTATTGTAATCTTCTTCTTTTTCACTCCCCATACTCAGTAACTACCACAACGTTACCCCTTTACACTTGGTGCCTCCCACAGCCTTGAATTCTCCCCTTTGTTCTGCAAGTGTCCCCTGACTGCTTGCTGAGCATCTCCTTGAGGGTGGTCCATGGCTATGCTGGCCAACACCATAGCCACTTGTGCTGTTCAGTTATTCAAATTTAACATAATCAAAATAAAAGTCAGTTATTCGGTCAGACTAGCTACATTTCAAGTTCTCAGTGGCCGCAAGTGGCTAGTGACCACCCCATCAGACAGGGCACATAAAGAACACTTCACTGTTGCAGAAAGTTCTGTTGGAGAGCACGGGTGCACAGAAATCTCAACCTCAGGTCTAAAGGTCACTCTCTACCCTTCTGCCTTGTGGAAGTTGCTCCTCTTGTACCTCCCTTGTTAGACTGTCAGCATCTGGAGGGATGATGAACTTTCCTCTGTTTCTCCTTAGTGCTTACCTAGCACAGTGCCAAGGACATCATCCATGTTCAATAAATGTGGAGTGAAAACATGAGTGACGAGGACACCGAGGCTCCTGGTCTAAGTATGCCCAAGGTCACAATCAGGATATGCCTCAGCTGTTGAACCCAGATTATTTAGCTCCCTGGGTAAGGTTATAAGACATGACTTATGTTAACTTTCATTTCAAGATACTGAATCAATAGCTACCAAAAATGAAAATTTTAGCTGAATAACACTGGAGAAAGCTTTTCTTTCCTTTTGATTTTTTTTTTCCTGGAAGTTTTGGATATCTGATCCTAAAGATCCCTTGGGAACCTCAGAGAAACACTCTCACTTGAGAATTGGGTGGGAAAGGCCCCAACCTCTGGTCTCTGGGAACCAATGGTTTGTTTTGGTCTGTAAATACACTGTATTGGTTTGCCAAGACTGCCATAGCAAAATACCACAGACTGGGTGGCTTAAACAGAAATTTATTCCTCGAGGTTTGGGAGGGAGGCTAGGAGACAAAGATCAAGAGGTTGGCATGTTTGGTTTTTCCTGAGGTCTCTGCCCTTGGCCTACAGTTGGCTATCTTCATCTTGTGTCTGCACGTGGTCCCCCTCTGTGCATTGTCTTTGTCCTTCCTAATCTCTCTTCTCATAAGGACACCAGTCAGATGGGATTAGGGCCCACCCTAAAGACTTCTTTTTAACTTAATCACCTCTTTAAAGACATTATCTCCAAACCACTCACATTTTGAATCCTGGGAATTAGGGCTTCAACATGCGAGTCTGGGGGAGGCACAATTCAGCCCATAAGTGTACATTGTTTCCTAGATAGACCCAGAGTCCATTCTCTTCCACATTTCTCTTTGACAAGAGATAGCAACGAATATTATGTTTATCAAATTATAGGCTACTTTTATTCTATTGAAAGAGAAAGACTCCAAACACCTTTGCTAAAGGTCTGCTTTGTTCTCCAAAACACAAGATGCAGTCCAGCTGATATGGAATGAAAAGTCTTCTTCAGGGAAAGCAAATAGATGTGTAGTATGGAGAAGTGAAAAAAGAAAAGGAACCTGAGTCATGGATACCACAACCACGGTAGGGGTCAGCCACGTGATAGTGTTGAAGGGGGGCGAGGGTATGCTTTGAAGATATCCGAAAAACAGTAGAGATGCCTCTTACCTAAAGGCGCGGGAACAATCTTTTCCTGGTCAACTTCTTATGAGGCCATTAAATCCAGTAGTGGGTGTTTTTTTAAAAAAAGATGTGGAGAAGTTAGGGAAGGGTTCTAGTCACATTTTTCTCCCTGATTATAAAATTTGTTGTATATAGAAGAAAGAAGAATAAAGAAAATAAAATATAGAAGAATAAAGAAGAAAATAAAAAAATGCTTGAAACTAATGTAACATTGTGTGTCAAGTCTTTTTCAGTAAAAAAAATAAAGAATAAAAATGAGAAAATTAAAAAAAGATCCTGTTTACCTTTAACCCGTCATTCTCCAACACTTTTCAATTTAGTTTTCAAAGACAGGATCATCCCACATATACTGCTCTTAGAATCCATGTTTCCATTCATTATATCATGACCAATGTTTGTCTGGATTATTTCTAAAAATCTTGTTATTAATAACTGAAAAGAATTCCATCACATAGATGTGGTTGAATTTGTTTAACACATATAGATAATTTGTTTAACCATGACCATGTGGGTTGGAAAAACAAAATTTATTAAAGGAGTGGAAATAATACCAAACAACATGTGATAATAGTAATTAATAAAATTTTTTACTATAATTTTGGAGTACAGACAACACAAATAGCCTTCCCACGTGAAAACCAGCTCTGACCACACCCCTGCCCTCCTCTTTCTGCGCTACTGAACATCAAGCCCTGGGTGAGAGCCATTTGTAGGACCAGGTAGACTGGCCTGGATTGCTAAGAAGTGAGGTGAGCTGTGGATTATATGGTGTCATTTGAGGGGAGTCACATGCATCTCTTCTAGCTTGATCCAGACAGATGCAATACTTCCACCAACAGATTCATTCCTGAGGGTCAGTGAAAGAGGGTCCTGTCCCTTAAGAAATGTACATACCCTTGGTAAGGGCAGGGCATGTATGTAAAATCACTGCTAGTCTTGAATCTTCGGAATTTCCATGTCTGAGAACTTTCTTCTACCTAAAGGGACCACAAAAGCTTGGGAAGTGGGATTCCTGAAGACACAGAGCTCCCTAGCCTGTAAGGGTGTGGACCAGGAGGCTGAGGTCCTGAAGGCACACTATTCCAGCCTGGATCACTTAGGGTCTTGGATAGTTAAGATTTGGGGGGAATAAGCCAGTCTGAGCTCTGAATTTCCTCTCAGCAATCTGGGTTGGATGTGATACTCCAAGGTTGCTTTATTGTCTCCATTCTGGACTCTGTCCTGTCTTCCTCTAAACCCTCTGAACCTTGGCTGGACTCAGCTCCCAACTAACCTATTTCTTCTTGTGTTTGAATTGTTATCTCGGTGAATGACACCACCAATTGTTCAGTTGACAAAGCTTAGTGATTCTGGTTTCCTCTCTCACCCTCACAGCCAGCCTAGTTACCAATTCTTGTTGATTTTGCCTCTGGGCTGTTTCTAAGAGCCTTTCCCTCATCCTTAAACTCAGGAGCACTGCCTGAGTTTAGGGTATCTTGACTCTCCAATCCGGCCAGACATTGTTGCCAGAGGGGTCTTTCTAATGGTACTGATCGTGTCACACCTTTGTCTAAAGGGCCTTTCTGATGCCCAAACTCTTCAGCATGGTATATAATGATCTTCACAACCCGGCACCCACTTATTTGTAACCTCTTCCTCCAGCACACCAGTTTTCCTAAACACCCCGTGTGTACGTGCTCCTATACCTTTGTGGGTTTTCCACCCTCGAGTTGGTACGTTCTCATTTGCCCTTTAAGAGCTGGAGCAAATGTAACATCTATAACTTGGAATTCACTGTTCCTTCCCTTGGGCTTCTATTGAGCTCTGTATAATTGCCTTCTTACCTGGACTGTGAACTTCTTGAGGGCAGGGACCTGAATCTGCACTTAGCATGGTGCTCAAAGTCAATAGACATTCAACAAATAATTATTCCATTAGAGAGCCAGTGTTTACAGTTTGTACTTCCCTTGGTGCCTAATACTGTCTTGTATGGCAGTCTTTTTAAACATATGAGGTGTGACCAAGCCGTGATGTGACTCATTACTTAATAAGCATACCAGAATTTATGGAACCAAATGAGAGCTGCTTAGCTGCTTCCTTCAAAGTCTTCATCCTGTGAGGCTGGATACTTAGTCCTGCCATGCTTTCATTGTTCAAAACACCTCTGGAACACCTCTCTTGGAAACAACTTCGGCATTTGTAGCACTTTCTTTTCAATCTCCCCTGTGGTAGCTTTTTGTTTGTTTCCACTTATTAAACATTTATTATGTGCTTATCTATCCCAGGCACCAAACTGGTGCTGGGTGAAAGATAAGATAAATCAGACATTCACTCTGTCTTCAAAGAAGTTTCTATTTGGTAAGGGAGATAAGATCTGGGCAAACACTGCAATACAAGCTTAAGTGATAATGTTCCCCAGTGATCAGATCCCCAGTGATCTGATTTTTGGAAAAAGCCAAAAGTCCTTTGGTTTCAACCTTCCAACAAGGTGAGTGACAGAGGTATGTGATAACACACTGCCTTAAACCAATGCCAAACAGGAGCCCAACGCGTTTCCAGTACCCCTCTCCCCAACAAGAGACTAAACTATCTGGCATGTTTGTTTCAAACCCAGACTCCCACTTTGTGGTAATGCTCTTCTATATATGGAGTCTTCTCAGCTAAATTATAAGCTCTTCGAGGGCAGGTGCTTAAGTCGTATTTTCATTTTTGTTCTCACAGCATCTGGTGGCCACATAATACATGTTGGATAAAGATTCATTCAGTTACTGAGCCCAAAAGGTGGCTCCTCGCACCACACGTACTTCACATCGAATATCCTCTCCCCATGTGCTTTGCTCTTGGTAGTGACAGATCTGCCGGGGCCACGGGACAACGACCGAAAGGACCAATGCAAGGGAGAGCGCGCGTGGGGGCATTGGCGGCGGATCTGGGACTACAGCCCGGGAGTTCCTGCTTCCTGGTTCCCCGGGGCGAGTGTCCTTTGGTGGGAGCCGCGGGGAAGGGAGCAGCCCTTCCTGCTCGTCGGGCGCCCGCCCCTCCCCCGGCCTCCCAGGGACTTGTGCGGGGAGGCGCCAGCCGGCAACCGGGGACGCCGAGGGTGGCGGGGCCACCTACAGGACCCCCCATCCCGGTTACGGGGAAGGTTTTCAGCTCCTGGGAAAGGCAGTCGGAGACTCGGCCAGGAAAGGCAGGAACCGGGGAGCTCGGGGAGGAGGAACAGAGTCGCAGCGGAGAGATCCAAGGGAAAGTCTGGGTGCGGGGGAGCGGCGGAGGCCGGGTCCCAGCGGAGGCCGGGTCCCAGCGGAGGCCGGGTCCCAGCGGAGGCCGGGTCCCAGCGGAGGGGTCCGCGCCACAACAGTCCGGCCGCCCCGCCGCGCGCGCCCCTCCCCTCCTCCGCCGGCCCCGCCCCCGCCCGGCTCCCCCCTCCCCCCCCCACCCAGTCTCCTCCCCGAGGGGCCGGGGGCAGGGCCGCCCCTCCCTCCGGGTCCCTCCCTCCCTCAGCTGCGCGCATCTCATACCAGCCCTCATTCCGCACATTCCAGGCTTCCTCCTTTCAAACTCCAGGCCAGGGGGCGGGCAGGGCCCGAGCTCCCGGCTCCCGCCGCCCGCGGCCGCGTCCCCCAGGTGAGTAGCGCCCGCCCCGCCGCCGCCCCGTCGCGCGCCCCCACCCCTCCGTCCTGCCGGCCCCCTCAGCCGCGTGCGCCGCCGCTCTTTTCTTCCCCCCCCTCGCCCTTCCCGCCCCGGACCTCCCGGCCCGCGCCCCCGCTGCCCTCCCTTCCGCCGCCGGCCCCCGAGCTGCCTTCCTCTCGCCCGTTGACTCACTCCTCCAGGAATAGGGAGCTCCCGTGCTTTCCCGTCAGTCCCATTCTGGGAAAACTCCTCCCTCGGCGCGCTCCGCTCCGCTCGGCTCAGCTCGGCTCGGCGCGCCAGCCCCCCGGCGGCGGCGAAGCGCGTGCGGGCCGGCGCGGGGTGGGCTCCGGCGGCCGCCCGCCCTCCTCCCTGCCCGGCCGGTGGCCCGGGCCGCCGCGGGGCCGCGCGCGCTGACCCCTGTCGTCCCGCAGCGCTGTCGCCGCCCTCGGGACCTCGGCGAGGAGTTGGCGCGCGCTGCGGACCCCGTGGAGCCGGCTTAGCGCCTCCGCCCCCCCCTTCCCCGCACCTTGGGACCGGTAAGGCTGCGGCGCGGCGCGGGGACTCCAGGACCTCGCCCGAGGGCCGGCGTCGGCGGTGCGTGAGGAGCTCTCCCGGCACGTGGAGGCGGCGCGGACCTCTGGCCGGGCCGGGGGTGGATGCTCGGGGCTCTCGGGAAGGGGGTCCCGGAAGCCGAAAGGCCCAGAAGCAGAACCGAGAGCAGCGGCGGTCGGAGAGACCCAGCACCCATGCCTCTTTTCTGCCGGGCCCTTTTCCGACTTGGAAGAGCGAGCCCTGGAGGTAGTGTATTGGCCGGTTTAAGTGCTGAGGCTTTGCGAAAGAGGAGAGCCCTCCGCAGGGTCCCCAGCTCCCCGGGACTTGAGAAGCCTGTTGTATTCTGTGGTGGGGACTAGCTCCAGGGAGGAGAACTCCCAGACCCGAAGCGCACGTTTCCCAGGGACACAGCCTCCGTGCACACGTGTGGAGAGGGGATTCCGGGCACACACGGTGGCTGTCGGATGATTTCATGTGACCGCCTGACTGTCCCGTCTCCCTAGGTTTGGGTGTAGGTGAGGGTGATATCTGTTCACATGTGACTCACCTTGTTTGTGTTGAACGTGCGTGTATTTACACTTGAGAGCAGTGCTGCCTATCTGGAAGTCTGAGTGTCTCTGAGCCCTTGTGCAATGCTACGTCTCTGCGTGTGTATTTTTCTGCGAGGATGTTGGTTCTTGGCATGACTGTTTTTCCTCCCTGCATGGCCGTGGGCAAGAGAGTTTGTCTCTGGTGAGGTGTGCAGGGATAATTGGACCATGGTGCTCGGGAGTGCGGTCCGCGGGCTGCATGCGCCCTGGACTGGGCAGAGCTGGAAGGAAGCTGTGCACACCCGCCTCTTCCAGGCAGCTGTCTTTCTGAGGGAGAGTGGGTGCTGTTCTTGCCTGAAACACTTCACAGAGCAAGATGGTAGAAGGCTAAAGGAAGTGGAGATCTTTGTCTTTCCCTGATGGGACAGGTTGTTGACAGAACTGGGGATGTTCGTGGGGGAGGATTCCCCGCCCCCCCCCCCAGAGGAAACCGTTTTGAATCTTGAAGGGTGTGTAGCCCCTGCTTTTCAAGTTGGCCCCAAGGACAAAGAAGAATGGATGTATACCAGCCTGAACTACTTTCTGCTGGTCCACCTCTCCTTGGAGCTCCCCAGCAGTCAGATGGAAGAATCCTAGTTCTTTACAACTTGCTAGACCACTCTGCACTTGGCTGTGGGAAGGGAGAGGGGTAACTGCAGGCATGCTTTGGTACCAACCCGGGAGGGAAGGGCTGCCTCTGACTTGCTAGTTGACTTGCTAGGGAAGACCCTTCTGGGTGTCTCAGTTTCCCCACCCCTTCCTTTATGCTTTGCTTCCCTCCCCCCCCCCCCAACTCCAGTTGGGATTTACCCATTTGAAATATCTTAGAGGTTGGAGCTGGGTGGGGAGGGAGCCACAGATGTCCGGGAGATTGGCAGAAGTGACACAGCATGTGATGGTGTTGGGAGGGGGGGCACAGGCAGACCTGGAATCAGAGTTCTTTCTTCATTCCTACAACAAGGTGATGGGGGGCATAATGTTGAGGATTTCTTGGAAGGAAGGAACAAGATCCTCTCAGAAGGGTGGGGGCTGGTTGCTGCTCCTCCATGCACCTTGAGGATGCAGATGTTTTGGTGGGAGCCACCTCACCCTCTCACCTGACCAGGTGTGTGATTGGGGCTTTGAGGGCACCGGGTCTAAAGGTAGCATTGATGGAATAGAAAGGGTACAGACTTGGGGCTGGACATACCTGGGTGCAAATCCCGACAGTCACAACTGTTAAGGCCCTCAGGCTTAGTTTCCTGATGAGTAATATGGGAGGGTGGGTTAATTAATATCTATCTAAAACGTTTGTTGTGAAAATTCATTGTTTGCCAAGTATCTAGCACAGTGCATGGCATATTGCAGACTCCAGTGTTTCCTAAGCTTATTTCAGCATGGAACCTCTTTTTTCCCCAAGAACTTCACTGAATACCCTTTGACAAACCTTGCCCTATTCATTTGTGTTTACTCAGCAAACATGAACTGAGCATTTACCATAGACCAGGCCCTGTGTGATGTTCGTCATCCTTAGGAACCAAGTTAGCTAGTGGCCCAGGTGGAGGTGGGGGCAGGGCTTTGTCACAGGGGCACAGGGTCTCCAACTCCTTTGTTCTTTTTTTTTTTTTTTTTGATGTTTATTTATTTTTGAGAAGGGGGAGGAGGGGCAGAGAGAGAGGGAGACACAGACTCTGAAGCAGCTTCAGGCTCGGAGTTGTCAGTGCAGGTCCTGATGCAGGGCTCGAACTCATGAACTGTGAGATCATGACCTGAGCAGCAGAAGTCAGATGCTTAACCAGCTGAGCTACCCAGGCAGTCCTCCAACACCTTTGTTCTAATTTCAGTTTTGCCTTGACCTCAGGGTGAATCTGCTGAACATTATTGGATACTCTAATGTTAGCCTCTAACTCCCTCATTTTAAAGATGGGGAAACCGAGGCCCCTAGTGGGACAGTAACTTGCCTAAGATTGCACAACTGGTGAGTCACAGAGCTGGGACTAGAGTCCATTTTGTTTCCACTTTGCATTCTGTCTCCTGCTCTGTGGCTCCCAATGCTCAGACCCCCTAGCCACTTCATCTAACAGGTGTGGAGGCTGGAACAGTCTGGCTTGGCAATGTCTCCCATCCTGTGGCTCAGATAGGAAGCAGAAATTCTCCCCTCCTTCCCAGCAGAAAGCACAGAACTGTAGAATCTGAGAATGCCAACTTTGGAAGGGACCCTCAAAGGGTCTTTAAATGCACCCTCCTTTTTCCTCTCTGGTCTGTACATTACTCAGCCAGGTGGAGAAGGGTCTTCTTATCTTTCTAGATTTTCTGGGATGCAAGTGTCGCAACTTCCCTCTGCCTCCATTCTGGAGTCTTGTACTGGTGACTGTCACACAGCAATACCTGTTGCCTAATCCGTGGCTCCTCTCCTCCTTCTCAGTGGAAGTGGAGGACACGGGTCACCAGCTCTGCTCCATTGCCTTTCCTGTAGTTGAGGTCAGTCTGGGGGCAGTGGGAAATTCAGGGCTTGTGAGGGTGGCTTTACCTTGTCTGTCTTGCTTTGCCCCCCGTGACCCTTTGTTGGCAGGGGTTCGGAGGACAGCTCCCTTTAAAGCTCTGAAATTGGAGCTGAACAGCTGCTCTCCTGCCCCCCCCCTTCCCCCCCAGGGGTTTAACCAGTTCAGGGGCCCAGGTGGAGGTGGGGGCAGGGCTTTGTCACTGGGCAGTGCGGTCTCCAACTCTGGAGCTTTTCCTGAACTCTTCTGAAATGACAGTTCTTCCCTTGCTTTTGGTTTTTCCATTTAGATATTAGGGAGATTCGAGTCACCTCCTGGGTGATACGGTCCTGGAGCCTTCAGCTGCTAGCGACTGGATCTTTGGGAACATTTCCACTGGAACTCCAGTCCCTAAGATAGGTACCGTGCCCTCCTATCTGTAATACAGGCCCTTGGAAAGGCCGGAGGATGGGCCCTGCCTCCCTGTGGTGTGGGCCAGTGCCCTCGCTGAGCTGAGGGTAGGCGGGCCCCCATGGGTGGGGACCCAGCTTCCTTTGACCCAAACTTCATGGGAACAATGGACTTCAGAGGAGTCACCAGGGGCAGGAAATAGGAGCTGTGCTAAGGCAGGGTGACCCTCCTGCAGGATGGGGTTGCATATCCGGCCGAAAGGAAAGGCAGGGTGTTGGGGGCAGTGCAGAGGGCACTGGGTAGGGCCGATGACACATAGGGTGGGCCTCTCCTTCCAAGGGGGCCCTTGACTTAGAGTGAAACCTGAGCTGCTTAGAGCTCATTATTTGATGGAGCCGTCTGCTTTGTGTCTTACCAGCAAAGGTATTGTGGTGTCTGCCAGTGTCAGCTCATGCCAAGCTGACCCCTGCCAGAACCATGAATTCCCCTTCCCTTCAAGCACTTCAGAGGTCTGCGTGAATTGTCCTGGCTTGAATAAAAGTCTAGTTTTGTTTCTTCCTGGCTGGTCTCCATCTTGGCTTTGAGCCTTGAGTAATAGTTGACGAGGGAGGCAATTTGTTCAGTAGGCAGAGCTCTGGGTGGGGAGGCAACAGGCCTGGGTCAGCTGGACAACATAAAGGGATTTTTTTTTTTTTTTTTTTTTTTTTAAGCCATCTTCAGAGCAAGAAGACAATCAGGACAGGCAGGGGGAGATTCCTGCTTGAAGCAGGTGGTGGAATGTTCTTGGAGGCACAACACACTTATCTTGCCTTTATCTCTGTAAAGGAAGAACAGAGTTGGCAAGAGGGCTAAGGCAGGCTTTGGGAGAAGTGAGAGACTGCACTGAGTTGCCTTTTGTGAATTCAGGTGGCCAGGTTCTTACAGATCAGGTTTTGGGGTCCTGATAGCAACTGCAGGAGTGACCACAGAATCACTCTAGGATCTGGGAGGAGCCCTGACAAATGGGAACGGAGAGGTAAGGGTAGCAACATAATAAATGTTGTCCTGTTTTATTTCTTCAATGTGGCAAGATGGGGATCCAGGAAATGGCAGGCCGGTAAGCTTCTTATTGATGTGGGGCCTTCAAAAATGACATTGAGATAGCTACTCCCCACATGGGTCACCCTACCAAGTCTTGGAAAAACAATCTAGTTTAGATGGAAGAACGTTTAGTAAGGATTTTGAGTCTAATGAGGTTTCTTGGGTTCAAGAGAAATAAATAGGATCTGGTTGATGCAGCAGTAAGATGGATTTGTAACTGGTTGAAAGGCTGTCCAGGCTACTCATACTGAGCTCTTGTCACCATGGAGTGGGCAGTCTCTAGTGATATGCCACAGAACTCTTGTTTTGGTTTTGTCCCCTGTCAGTTCTGTGCGTGTCTAGGATAGCAAGAGTATTGGATGACAGAACCAGGATTCAAAGTCATCTTAATTAACTAAATGCTGAGATTAAGCAGAAATAGGAAATGAAGAACCATGTTTTTTTCTGTTAAAATTAATACATACTCATTGTAGACAACTTTTATAAATTAAACAAGAAAAACTGGTACATAATGCCACAACTCAGGTGAGCACAGTTAATATTTTGGTATATGTCCCTTCAAATTTGTGTTCATGCAAATAAATCTGTGTATTTTAACATAATTGCAGTTATACTCTATCCTGGTTTTTTTCCTACTGAATACTATGTAGTGAGTAATATCCCCTATCATAAATAATTTAAAGCTATAATTGTAAGGATCTGGATAATATTACCTCATATGAATACACTTTAATTTCTTTAACTGCACACTCCTGAACATTTTTAAAAATTGTGTTCAATTTTTAGCCATTAAAAATTACTTGACGTTGAGTGATGTTAAATAGGTACACTTATCTCAAGATGAACTCTAATAGATATAAATGTAAAATCCTGCATTTAAGGTCAGAGCATCAATTATATATATATATATATATATATATGTATATATATATATATACATATATATATATAATAGGTATATATATATAATAGGTATGTATATATATAATAGGAATTTACTGTCAATTCTTGTGGAAAAAAAGTTGGGGTTTTGGTTGATGAAGCAGGGGAAGGAAAATGAGCATTTATTTTATTTATTAAAAATTTTTTTGTTTAGGGACGCCTGGATGGCTCAGTTGGTTGGGTGTCCGACTTCGGCTGGGGTCATGATCTCACAGTTTGTGGGTTTGTGCCCCGTGTTGGGCTCTGTGCTGACAGCTCAGAGAAGCCTGGAGCCTGCTTCAGATTGTGTTTCCCTCTCTCTCTGTTCCTCCCCCCGCTCGTACTCTCTCTTTCTCTCTCTCTCTCTCTCTCTCTCTCTCTCTCAAAAATAAATAAAGATTTAAAAAAATTTAAAAATAATATTTTTTTTTGTTTTAAATTTTAATTTAATTGATTTTTTAAATTTACATCCAAGTTAATTAGCGTATAGTGCAACAGTGATTTCAGGAGTAGATTCCTTAATGCCCTTTACCCATTTAGCCCATCCCCCCTCCGACGATCCCTCCAGTAACCCTCTGTTTATTCTCCATATTTAAGAGTCTCTTATGTTTTTGTTTCCCTCCCTGTTTTTTATTATTTTTGCTTCTCTTCCCTTATGTTCATCTGTTTTGTATCTTAAAGTCCTCATATGAGTGAAGTCCTATGATATTTGTCTTTCTCTGACTAATTTCGCTTAGCATAATACCCTCTAGTTCCATCCACGTAGTTGCAAATGGCAAGATTTCATTCTTTTTGATTGCCGAATAATAGTCCATTGTATACATATATACCACATCTTCTTTATCCATTCATCCATCGATGGACATTTGGGCTCTTGCCATACTTTGGCTATTGTTGATAGTGCTATCAACGTTGGGGTGCATGTGTCCCTTTGAAACAGCACACCTGTATCCCTTGGATAAATACCTAGTAGTGCAGTTGTTGGGTCGTAGAGTAGTTCTATTTTTAATTTTTTGAGGAACCTCCCTATCATTTTCCAGAATGGTCGCACCAGTTTGCATTCCCACCGGCAGGGCAAAAGAGATCCTTTTTCTCTGCATTCTCGCCAACATCTGTTGTTGCCTGAGTTGTTAATGTTAGCCATTCTGACAAGTTAAAAAAATAATTTTTTAATGTTTATTTTTGAGTGAGAGACCGACCGCGAGCAGGGGAGGGGCAAAGAAGGAGACAGAATCCAAAGCAGGCTCCAGGCTCTGAGCTGTCAGCACAGAGCCCAACATGAAGCTTGAACCCACGCACCGTGAGATCATGACCTGAGCCAAAGTTGGATGCTTAACCGACTGAATCACCCAGGTGCCCCGGGATATGAGCATTTATTAAGTGCCTACCAGGTGCCAAGCTTTGTTCTAGACATTTCTGTCTACATCACTTCATTTAATTTTCATGGCAGCCCTGTGAGATAGGGTTTGCTGATTTGTTTTTGTTTTTTTTTAATTTTTAAATTTTTATTTTTAAGTAATCTCTACACCCAACATGAGGCTTGAACTCACAACACCGAGATCAAGAATCACAGGCTCTACTGACTGAGCCAACCAAGTGCCCCGTTTTTTTTTGTTTTTTTTTGTTTGTTTGTTTTTTTAATTTTTTTAACGTTTTATTTATTTTTGAGACAGAGAGAGACAGAGGATGAACGGGGGAGGGGCAGAGAGAGAGGGAGACACAGAATCGGAAGCAGGCTCCAGGCTCTGAGCCATCAGCTCAGAGCCCGACGCGGGGCTCGAACTCACGGACCGCGAGATGGTGACCTGAGCTGAAGTCGGACGCTTAACCGACTGAGCCACCCAGGCGCCCCTGTTTTTTTTTTAATGTTTATTTATTTTTGAGAGAGAGAGAGAAAGAGCGTGAGCAGGGGAGGGGCAGAGAAAGAGAGCAAGAGAGAATCCCAAGCAGGCTGTACATTGTTAGCTTGGAGCCCGAGGTGGGGTTCGAACTCATGAACTGTCAGATGATGATTTAAGCAACAATCAAGAGTCGGACCCATAACCGACTGAGCCACCCAGGTGCCCGTGGTTTTTTTTTTTACCTTTGCTTTAACAAAAGAGGAGAAAAGTTACCCAGAGATTAATGCTGGTGTTGGAGTTTGAACCCAGGTCAGCCTGACTCTTCCTGTCACCCGTTAAACCCTGAGCTTGTGGGCTAGTGAGGTCGGGGGCTCTGCATCAAGGAAAACCATAGTCTGCTAGGCTCTGTGATGCTCTGGTCACAGTGAGAACCATGTCTGGTTTTGGGGGGTAGATACACCCCGATCTATTCAGTATTGAGCTTGTAGATATTGTGAGTGTCTTGGTGAAGGGGGGGTTGGAACCTGTGCAGTCCTCAGTGTGCTGTCGTTTCTCATTGCTAGAAGTTAGTCCCTCTTTGCAGTAATAGCAGATCAGGTCCAAGGGATCGGAAGTCGGTTTCACTCTAGTACTACATAGACCTATGTGGAGTTTTATAATGTAGAATGATGTAGGTAGAACTTGCTAGGTCTTCTTTGGAGGAAGTTTCTCCAGTGGGTGGGAGATTGCACCAGATGACCTCTAGGGCTTCTGTTTCCTCCATGTGGTCCTGGGCCTCAGTTTCTCTGCATGCAGCAGGTGGGGATTGCCCTGGCGATGAAGGAGATATTTTCCCACCTTGACCTTCTGGGATCCCTGCTGGAGGGAGGTAAAGATAAGCTGTCTCCAAAGCTGGAAGCAAGGCTGAGAAATGTGAGGTGGGAATGTCCAGTCCCAGCAGTTTGAGGAGACCAAATGAGGAGATGTGGGAGTTATTGCCTGGCTCCCCATCACCTTTGTACAAGCTGCATGAGCAGGTGTTAGGGACAGGCTGCACCCCTGAGGCTGGGGCAGGGGAAGATGAGCACAGCATGGGGTAGTGGCTATAAGCACAGACTCCAGACCCGTCCTGCCTTATAGAAATACAATGTAAGCCAGATATGTCATTTTATGTTCTCTTAGAGCCACTTTTACAAAGTAAAAAGAAATTGGTAAAATGAATTTTAATAATATATTTTATTAAACAATTGTGTCTGAGGGCAGCTGGGTGGTTCAGTTGGTTAAGCGCTCAACTTTGGCTCAGGTCATGATCTCATGGTGTGTGGGTTTGAGTGCTGTGTCAGGCTCTGTGCTGACAGCTCAGCCTGCAGCCTGCTTCCGATTCTGTGTCTCCCTCTCTGTGTTCTCCCCTACTTGCACTCGGTCTCTCTCTCTCAAAAATAAATAAACATTAATTAAAAAAAAAATTTAAACAGCTGTATCTAAAATACTATCGCTTAACTGTACCATCAATAGTGAAAAAATGTTCATGAGAAGTTCACATTTTTTTTCATACAAACTGTTTGGATTCCAGCATGCATTTTACACTTAATAGCGCATCTCAATTTGGACTAGCTGCTGTTCAAGTGCTGAATGGCCATGTGTGGCTAGTGGTTCGTGTTTAGACAGTATAGCATTACAGCCAGCCTGCCTGGGTTTGAATCCCTTTTCTGCCACTTATCAAGCTATGTGGCCTTGGACAAGTTATCTAACTGCACAGTAGCTTATTCTCTTCTGCAAAATGAGGAAAATAATATTAATAGGACCAACCTCTTGCTGACGTGAAGAGTACATTAATTAATATTTGTAATATACTTAGTTTTTTTGCCTGGCATATACTAAACACCATCTAAGTGTTTATCAAGTAAATGACCCATAAACTCTGGAGGGAGAGGCCTGTGATACGCTGGGAAAAACCCAGTCGTGGAGAGTCCCTGTACATTACTGGTAGGCTGTGCCTATATCTGGTAGTTCTACAAAATGAAATTGCCTTCAGATCAGATGGACCTAATCTATTGCTGAAGAGAGGGCCCGCCTTCTGGAAGTGAGAAGAAATGGCAGCACCCGTATAAGATAGGCTCCAATCCTTTGACAGGTATGTCCCGAGCAGCTGTCCTGCTTGGGGCTTGGAAATGTGCTGCGTGACATGGAAGAAACAGAAGGATCCTCCGAAATGCTTCATTTTAGATTGCGTGACCTCATGTTGGAATGGGGGGTGAGGTCACTTCCAGCACTTGGAGGTTGAAGCAGTAGTCTTGCTGCTTATGCAAGAGAGGAAGCAGAGCTGTATTAGTGGCTTCCGATACCCTCCTCAGGACTCTGCCAGCCCCAACACTGCCTGCTTGCCTCTCTTGGCATCAGCCCCCTCTGCCTGCACCTGCCCCCAGCCAGCCTGCAGTGGTCACAGAGCACCCACAGTGTGCCTGGCACTGTGCCAGGGGCGGTGGGGGAAATGTGGAATGGAAGACCTGGTCTGTGTCCTCAAGGGGCTTGCAATACTGCATGGGAGATGGACTGCACAGCAAGCACTGAACACCTGCAAGATTAAAGAAGGGCTAGTTAGAAGCACAGACTAGCACTGAGGGGGTGTCTTGTAAAGGTGATTCATTCTGATGGGGCTGGGAGGAGTCAGGGAAGGCTTCTCAGAGGAGGAGGCACTTGAGCTGACTTTGAAGGATGGGTAGTGTTGCACGCTGTGTGTGTGTGTGTGTGTGTGAGAGAGAGAGAAACAGGGACAGAGGGAGAAATATAGGTGAGAGGACAGGAAAAGTAGTGATTTCAGGGTCATGGTCATGAAGTAATCAGAGGAGAGGAGACAGTGGAGCTTTATAAGTGAGGAGGGTTTGAGCCAGGTCCTCTGGGCAGAGTAAGGAGGACTTTTTAAAAATTTATTTTTAAATTCACATACAGCAAAATTTACTCTTCATGGTATACAGTTCTGTGGGTTTTGACAAATGCAAGGCATGGGATTCCCCACCACAGTCAAGATACAGAAGGGCTCCATCTCCAAAAGATGCCCTCACGCTACCACCCTTTGTGGGCTGTCCATCTGTCTCCCCCTCCCCCTCCATGCCCATCCCCTGAGAACATGGATCTGTCCACTCCTGTCATTGTGCTTTTTCAAGAATATCAGATGGATAATCAGACAGTATGGAGCTTTGGCGTCTGTTTCTTTCACTCAGCATAATGCCTTGATTCATCCGGTTGTGTGTATCAATAGTTTGTTCCTTTTTATTGCTGTGTAGTATTCCATTTTATAGCTACACTGCAGTGTGTTTATCCATTCACTGGCAGAAGGACTTTTCGGTTGTTTCCAGCCTTTGTTGATTTTGAGTAAAGCTGTTGTCAACATTTCTATACAGGTTTTTGTGTGAACACAAGCTTTCATTTCTCTTTCTTAAACACCTAGGAGTGGGATTGTTGGGTCACGTGGTAGTATACATGCAGTGGTTTAAGAAACTGGCAAACTGCCAAAGTGTATATACCCTTTGCATTTCTATCAGCAAGGCAGGAGAGTTCTGTTTCTCCGTATCTTCAACAGCGTTTGGTCTTGTTGGCTTTCTTTTTGTTTTTGTCTTTTTGACATTCTGATAGGTGTAGTGGTAGCTCAGCACGGTTTAGTTTTCATTTCCTTAATAACTAATGATGTTGAACGTTTTTTTGTGTTTTTAATTTGCCATTTATGTAACTTCTTTGATGAAACGTCTACCAAATCTTTTGCCTGTTTTTCCTCTTGATGGTTATGTTTTGAGAGTTCTTTAATATTCTGGATACAAGTCCCTTGTCAGATGTGTGACTTACAAATTTTTGGAGAAAATTCATTTAAGGAGAGAATCTCCAAAAGAATATGGTGGGTGTTAGGGACTCTGAAAGCAAGGAAAGAGTTTGGTGCCCTGAGCCTTGGCCTTTCTTCAGAGGCAAAGGTGGGGCCCAGGGGGATAGAGGGCGGGGAACACCTACAGAATGACTTAGGAAGAGGAAAGGAGGAAGGAACAGGGCCTTCTATGAAGTTCTGTTCCTGGCTTAGCACCTGCAGTAGAGTATACTTTGAATAGGAGGTGCACGTAGCTTCTTAGTTTGCTAAGACCTTCCCTGACTGACTGCTATGCCTGGTCTACTCCTCGTTGCCCCTGGCTCAAGCTGGGCCGGCCCCATCCAGAACAACAACTGCTTGTGCCCAGTCTGGGTACCAACCATTTACATGGCCTTGTTTCCAAACTGGATGACCACTGCATTCTGGAATGGGAGGTGGAATGATTGTTGGGCCTGCAGGGGTAAGCCACTGGGTAGCTGTGTGGCTGGTGCAAGAGAGAATCAGTGCAGTGAGTTTTCTGGGTCAGGCTGGGTCCTCGGTGATGGTGACCTCAGCCTAAGATCTGAGGGCTTTGGGCCATTAGAATCTCCAGAGCATTGTGATTGTCATCTCTGTCCCTGTCCAGGCGGGGTAGCTCTGAGACAGAACATTTCTGTGAAAGATGACCAATGGTAGCATAGGTGCTGCCTCCTGCCTCTTGGCCAAGTCCAGTCCAGCATGTCCCCTGCTCTTGTGTCTTGGCAGCTATGGCACTGTCCAGATGCTAGAGCCTTCATTCTTCCCAGGAGTAGGCCTTTTCCAGAGGCCTACAGGTGGAGAATGGGACAGAGCTGAAGATGGGTCCTGCTTTCTTGCAGCTGCTAAGGCTGGCTGCCTGGTTACCTCTATGGCCCTATAGGCTCCCCGCAGCTCCCTGATGCTCTGGACCTTGGAGGGCTGTTCCTCAGCACTGAGAGCTCCTGCGTGGGCGGGGTGTGCACCTAGAGCCCCCACCCATGGTGCCTTGTGCTGCTTGGGGGCCCAGTGTGGGCACACCCTCGGGTCCTGGCAGGGTGAGGTATGGCATGTATGTCTTTGGCAAAGACATACGATTGGGGCAAACCCACCCAAGGCTGGGGAAAGCAAGCATTTGTGGAGCAGCACACTGGGCTCATGTAAAGACATTGGTTCTGTCGGTGCCCAGGGAGAGTCACTGTTTGATGGGATTCAGTGGCCAGTCTGTTAGGCAAAGACTCTCCAGCTCTGGGATCTACCTTGAGATCTGAATCTATCCTTTCTTTCTTTCTTTCTTTCTTTCTTTCTTTCTTTCTTTCTTTCTTTCTTGTTTACTTATTTTTTTTTAATTTTTTTTTAACGTTTATTTATTTTTGAGACAGAGAGAGACAGAGCATGAACGGGGGAGGGTCAGAGAGAGGGAGACACAGAATCTGAAACAGGCTCCAAGCTCTGAGCTGTCAGCACAGAGCCCGACGCAGGGCTCGAACTCACGGACCGCGATATCGTGACCTGAGCCGAAGTCAGCCGTCCAACCGACTGAGCCACCCAGGCGCCCCTCTTGTTTACTTATTTTAGAGAGAGAGAGAGAGAGAGAGAGAGAAAGATAGGGCATGAACAGGGGAGGGGCAGAGAGAGAGGGAGACACAGAATCTGAAGCAGGCTCCAGACTCTGAGCTGTCAGTCAGCACAGAGCCCATCGCGGGGCTCAAACTCATGAACTGCGAGATCATGACCTAAGCTGAAGCTGGACCCTTAACCGACTGAGCCACCCAGCGCCCTGATCTGAATTTTCGTAGGCCTATCTAAGGTGAAGTCAGCTAGTTTGGTTCAGTACTTTTGCCTCTCCAGAACTTTCATAACCTTTGCTTTATTTTAGAATCCAGAAGGGGCGCCTGGGTGGCTCAGTCAGTTAAGCGTCCCACTTTGGTTCAGGTCATGATCTCGCGGTTTGTGAGTTTGAGCCCCGCATCGGGCTCTGGGCTGATAGCTTGGAGCCTGGAGCCCGCTTCAGATTCTGTGTCTCCTTCTCTCTCTGCCCCTCCCATGCTCATGCTCTGTCTCTCTCTGTCTCTTAATAATAAATAAACGTTAAAAAAAAAAAAAATCCTGGGGCGTCTGGGTGGCTCAGTCGGTTAAGCGTCCGACTTCAGCTCAGGTCATGATCTCACGGCTTGTGAGTTCGAGCCCTGCGTCGGGTTCTGTGCTGACAGCTCAGAGCCTGGAGCCTGTGTCAGATTCTGTGTCTCCCTCTCTCTCTCTGACCCTCCCCCGTTCATCCTCTGTCTCTCTCTGTCTCAAAAGTAAATAAACGTTAAAAAAAAAAATTAAAAAAAAAAATCCTGAAGAAAGGCCCCAAGGAGAAAAAAGTGCAAGCCTTACTCTCCTTATCTTAAAAAAAAAAAAGGGGGGGGGGTGCTTGGGTGGCTCAGTTGGTTAAGGGTCCGACTCAATTTTGGCTCAGGTCACGATCTTATGGTTTGTGAGAGTTTGAGCCCTGTGTCAGGCTCCGCGCTGACAGTGCAGAGCCTGCTTGGGATTCTCTCTCTCCCTCTCTCTCTCTGTGTGCCCCACTTCTGCTTGCTCGTTCTCTCTCTCAAATAAATATACTGAAAACAATAAAAAATAAATTAATAGCCTAACCTCTCCCATTCCTTTATTAGTATTATTATTATTATTTAAAAATTTTTTAAAGTTTATTTATTTATTTTGAGAGAGAGAGAGAGAGAGTAGGGGAGGGGCAGAGAGAGAGAATCCCAAGCAGGCTCCATGCTGTCAGCACAGAGCCCAGTGCGGAGCTTGAACTTGCCAACGACAAGATCATAACATGAACTGAAACCAAGAGTCGGATGCTCAACCGACTGAGCCACCCAGGCGCCCCTGTATTTTTTTTTTTTTTTTTTTGAGCAGTTTCGGGATTACAGAAAAATTGAGCAGAAAGTACAGTTTCTTCCCTTCTCGCCTACTTACTCCTATTATTGACATCTTGCACTGGTGCAACATATTTTTTACGTTGATGAACCGGTACTGATATGTTATTATTAACTCAAGTCCATAGTTTACATTGGGGCTCACTGTTTGTGTTGTGCTTTCTCTGGGTTTTGACAGGTGAATGTCCTCTCTCCACTATTATAGAATTCTACAGAAGAGTTTCACTGCCCTAAAAACTTCAGTGCTCCGCATATCCCTCAGTGTTGCCTTTTCCAGAATGTCCTGTGGTTGTGATCATGCAGTATGTGTGTAGCCTTTTCAGATTGGCTTTTGCTTAGCAATACGCCTTTAAGGTTCCTCCATGTCTTTTAGTCACTTGATAGTTCATTTCTTTTTATCGCTGAATGATATTCCGCTTTCTTTCCCCACCTTTTCTTTGTGTGAGTGGGGACACCGAGGTCCAGATAGGGGAAGCGAATCTGTGGCAAGGCTGAGCTCGGAGCGAGGTTGGTTTACCTTCCTTCGAGACATGTTTGGCGGGGGGCCTTCTGTGCAGGCACTGTTGCGGGGACCGAAAGCCCCATCACCGCATCACCAGACTCTTTAGTGGCTCTGGGGCCAGAGCTGGGGTGGAGTGGGGTGGGGAGTGGAGGGCCGTGGACACCCACTTGCTGTGACCCACTTCGTGGATGTGTTAGGGCCAGGTCCATAGACACCCACGTTCCTGGCTGCTTGGAAGGGATGGATGGGGCAGTGTCCTAGGTTGAGTTCCTGGGAAGCTGGATCCGTGTTCTCATTTACCCTGCTTGCCCCTCCTGAGGTTGAGGGTTCTGAGCACAGACTCTGTGCTGCCCAATGGGGCTGATGGCTTGGGGCTACATCCGTATATTTACCGCTGCCCCTCCCTGTTGAGGCTCCTCCCACCGACCTGCTCCCTCTTCACCCTTACCTCTTCTTGTACCCCTCATTCCTCCTGCTTCTCTCCTGTTCACTGTGTCCCAGAGAAAATTCCTTCTCCCTGGTTCTTGCCCCCCTCCACCATCCTGCCAAGAACCCCGAATGTTTGAGGAGCCCTGTTGAGAGCAGCTTCTGTGCCTGCCCATTGTGGATACAATTGAACTTAATCCTCACAACAGTCCCATGAGGAGATGACATTATTACCTCTGGCATGTATTCAGGGGGACGGACTCAGAGAGGTTGAGTAGCCTGCTCAAGGCCCAGCCAGGATCTGAGCCGGGCCTCTGACTCCAGAGCCCAAGCAGGCACCCCTCTCCTGGCCTGGTGGGTTGGCTCTCAGTGACTGGTTCCTTCCGATGCATGCTTACACTGCTGGGGTGGTGGGGTCCTCCTTTGTCCTTTTTCTCACCTCTCCCCACTCCTGTCCTGTCAGGGAACAAAGTGTGATCAGTGACCTTCACACTGAAAGGTCAGTGAGGGTGGTGGTGGTTCACACACAGTGTGCTGTGTTTCAGCTTCTTTACCTGTTATGTCTCAGTCCTTCATCTCTGCCAGGCCAGTCTTCTCATCCCTGTTTGAGAGATCAGGAAACAGAAGCTTTGGGGAGGTTAAAGAAGTTCCTGATTGGCTGCACAGCTGGTAGGATTTTCATTCAGCTTGTACCACTCTGAAGCTGCTCACAGTGGACCAGGCTTGTGTCATGCTTTCCCCAGGGCCTTGTGTGTGTCAGCAGAGGAAGAGGAACTCCTTAGAGCTAGGGAGGCTGCTCCTGGGGTGCAATTGGGACACCCAGGTTTTGTGCAGTTTTATTATTTTTATGATAAAAATATTATTATATGTATGTATTACTTCGGACATCCAGTAAGCCCTGGCCAGCCTTCTAAAGTCACATTGGGGCCAGTTTTTTTCAGCTGAGTATATGGCTCAGTTCAGGCCATGTAGACCCATTTCTCCACTGGATTGTTTTCTCCTCTTCTGTTCCTTCTCCTTCTTTTCATCCGCAGGGACTCCCCACCCATGACCCAAACACTGCTGTCTTTGTCTCTTTCATTTCTAGCTATAACTAGGCCCTTTTCCTGTGTTTCCTATATTTTAGGCCCACGTCTCCTGAAGTGTCTCCTGATCCCCTTCTCTGTCCTCATCTTTTTCCCTTCTGTCTCCTGGTGCGCTTAAAAGGATTGCTGTAAAATCAGTGGAAGCATAGAATTGTCTTTCTGTGACTGACTTATTTGACTTAACATAATGTCAGGGTTCATCCATGTTGTAGCCTGTGTCAGTACTTCATTCCTGTTTTTAGGCTGAATAATATTCCATTGTATAGATATGCCACATTTTGTTTGTCCCTTTGTCTTTTGATGCTCATTTGGGTGGTTTCTACCTTTTGATGTTTCTGTCTCCACTAGATGTGGTATTCCCAAGGCCTTGAGCTCAGCATCTATTAAAATCCTATCCCCACCCCCTAAGATACTCATCTATAATTGTTTAATCTGTTACCCTCCATGGGTACACCTGATTCTTATTAGGTCCCTATGAGCATCTAGTGCAATGTTTTCAACTGATGAATTCATAACCCTTGTTTTATGTGTGTTTCTGTTCAAAGACACCTTATTGAATATGTGTCACTGATTTGGGATGCCTGGGTGGCTCAGTCAGTTAAGTGTCTGACTTTAGCCCAGGTCATGATCTCACGGTTCGTGAGTTTGAGCCTGGTGTCGGGCTCTGTACTGACAGCTCAGAGCTGGAGCCTGCTTCAGATTCTGTGTGTCCCTCTCCTGCTCATGCTGTCTTTCTCAAAAATAAATAAACAATAAAAAAATATATGTTACCAATTTACTACCATTGAAGTCACAGCCAACAGCATTATTAGTCAACCTGAACGAAGCTTATCAGACTCACATGTCTTCTCCGTAGGGCACATGGCAGCCTTCTTGTACATAGGAACGCTAGCCAGCGCTGCAGCACTGCTCTTGGGGCCATTTTAAACTGCGAAATCAGTAACAAAAAGCATAAAATTGTGAAAAAAGTGGCACTGAATAGACGGTGAAAAGGACACTTGTGTACACTGTGAGAGCTGGAGCCAGAAAGCAGATACAGCCTTGGTCAACCTCAGGTGGGAGTGTGTATGATGGTAACTCACATTTTTGGCTGTGCAGAGTGTGTACATTTCTCCAAATAACCACAGAAGCGCTGCAAGTATTGATGTAGGAGTTATAGATTTTAGTAGGTAGGTGGATTTGCAATACAGAATTTGTGAATGTTCTGTGAATAATCAGGAGCTTCACAGGGAACTCTGGGCCCCTGCACCCACTAGGCTGAAGGATGTTGAGAGCAGGACCATGTCAGTTGTGACCTTGTACTCAAGGCCTGGCATATAGTAGTTGTTCAATATATAGTTTTAAATGAATGAATGAAAGACTCGAAGGACTAAATCCCTTATGGGGAGCTGTTGGGCATGAAAATAGGAGGGAACGATCTTTTTGGCTGGGGAACCTGCTTATCCACATGTGGGTCACCTGCTGCCCTCCTTCCTAGGAACCAACTTTCTCTCCTCTTTGAGAGGCATCCAGATGATGGACATGGCAGTTTTACTTGCGTGGCAAGAAAGCATGGGGCTGAGGCTTGGTTCTAGTCCCGGTTTTAATGAGCCATGGGGCCTTTTGGCAAGTTGTTTTACCTCGTAGGGCCTTAGTCCCTGTATCTGTAAGATGGAGGGCAACTTTCTCTTTTGGGGTTTTTGTCACACACACAAACCTTGGGATGCCTGCATCTCCCACCTGGGACCTTTGCCAGAGGCTGTGGGGGCTGTGGGGTCCGTATGCCTCCAGCTCCCCTTACCTGGTCAGTCCTGGAGCTGGTACCTGTCCCTGTTACGCTTTACAACTAACTTAAATCCCGCATGGTGTAGAATCAGCATCCTGTTGTTCACAGAACTGTTGGCAAAGAGGTTCAAGCAGCATTGCAGTGGGCAAGAGGCAGTTTGCTGAGGGGAAGGGACTGAGCCTTGCCACTTGGAGCTTTGGGGTTTGGGCATAGCACTGCACCTGGGGGGCCCCGGCATCATCATCTGAAATGAGCGGTACTAGCCTCCTCAAAGGGGGGTTGGGAGGATTGGAGGAGATATTATAGTCAAGTGCTTAGCCCCGTGCCAGGCACAGAATGGGTATGTAAAAATGGTACCTTCTAGTCTTAATATGAAACTAGTTCTCTCTTCGGTGAGCAGAATGTCAGTCCCTCAGTGTCCCGGTGCTTCCTTGACTGCTCGCCCTCTCTGCCACAAGTGTTGGGCCACCTGAACCTGTCCTGCAGTTCATCTGCCCAGTGCATGGGTGCCGTGCACTAGGGGAGGAGGCAGCACTGTGTGTTGGGGAAGTGGGCCTCCCCGCTATGGCCTAGCCCTGCCTGGAGGCTGGGTTCTCTCTTCTTCCATCTCTCAGCCTCTGCAGTTACAACTAAGCAGCCAGTCTTCTAGGCACCTTGGGGGCTGTAAATTTGCCCTGCTCCTCAGACATCGCCGACTGGTAAAGAAGACATCAACTAGAATCAGGACAGAGACCTCTGAGGAGGCCCAGTGAGTAGTTCGGACCTGAACTACTTTGTGGGTGGAGCCCGGGGCCGATGCAGGCCCTGGCTTGAGCTGTGTGCCTTGTACCTGATTCCTCCGAAGCCACTCACCCTCTGTAGCACTCAGCCTCCCTCCCCCATCTAAGTTCCCTGAGGGCCCGAACCCATTTCTCCAGAGTTGAGTCCGCAAAATAGGTACGCAGGTGGTTTTTAAAAAATGTATTTTTCTTTTTAAAAAATTCACCTTTGTTGAGGTATAAGTGACTTAAAATTGTAAGATATGTTAAGTGTGCATTGTGGTGACCTGATATTCATACACATTGTGAAAGGATCCCCCCTCATCTGCTTAATTATCACATCTGTCACCTCATGTCTTTCTTTTTGGTGAGAACATTTAAGCTGTATTCTCAGCAATTTTCAATGATACGATACAGTGTTATCCGCAGTAGTCACCCCGTTCTACAGTAGATCCTCAGACCTTATTCAGCTTGTAGTTGAACCACCTCCCCCCACTTCTCCTACCCTCAGCAGATGGTTGTTAATGGACTGGTGTCAGGAAGGAGGCCCACCCTAAGCAGGAAGTCATTGTGAGTAAACTTGGGGTTCAGGGGTTGCTGAGGAGACCAAGGGGGCTGGAGGGGAGAGTGGGGATGAGTCTGGCATCCGCTGTTCCTGATTTCCCTTCCTGTTCTTACTAAGAAATGAGGTCAGGGCAGTGAAGACTTAGAGATCTACTGCAACCCCCCAAATCAGGGAGCTTGCACAGAGCTCTGCATTTTGTACTTGTGGTTCAGTGTGTGTAGCACTGTTTGGCACTCGTACAGTTGGGCCCAGTCTCCAGAGTCTAGTCCAGTGGGAATAGCCAACGTAATGATGGGAGGGCTCATTCTTGTCTCTGCTCTGAAATGTATTGATACAAAGGATCCACACTGCATCCAACGTAGATGTTCTATAACCACAACTATGGTGGGTTGAACACAGCACCTGAGGTTCAGAGACATAACTCCACTGGCCTTGGTTACCAAGCCTTGCAGATAAGCCCACCAGCCTGAAGAAGGTCTCATGCTCTCAGGCTGAGGCAGAAGCTGCTAACTACTTTAGCAGCTCCCTCTGCTTCCTCTAACTTTATACTTCTGAGACTCATATAGTGGGAGATGGGATGGTTCTCCTGGAAGGAAATCCCATTTTCTCTTTCCTTTCAGCTTATTTAAAGAGTCATTGGGATAAAGGTGGCCATTCTTTCCAGGGGCCCCAGGAGAGCATCAGAGTAAGAGCTGAGGCAGGTGTGCTGGATGTCAGGGCCCACGGGTCATGAGGACCCTGATGGAGCTGGAGCCTTTAGCCTGGATCCCAGAGCTCTTGGAATCTGAGTCGGGAGACAAGGGGCAGAGAGAACCGTTTCTACCCTCATAATTGGGCAGGGAACTCAGGGCCCCTCTGAATTGTCTCTCCTTTACTCTGGATGATACCAGGCAAGTGTCATAAACTTTGAGTTTCAGTCTCCATCACTTCCGATTTGGGGTCGGGAGCACAGGGAGAAGGTTATAACATGCATTGACCCTCAACAAGTTAGAGATACTATGATAAAAGGAAACGAGTGGGAGATTTGTTCTTGACTGAGGAAAGGGAATCAGTGGGATAACTGGTACTACCTAAAGTAGGGTGACATCTATCTAAATTCCCAACACTGAGCCAGGAGAGTTGGGGGAGGTGCTAATGTATAAGAAATAATTATGTGCTCAGGTAGCTCACAGACCAGTGGGAAGTAGGTGAACACAGATCAGGCACTGTCCCGTGTTGAGTTGCATCTTGGGGGTTCTGCAGGCTAGGGGGAGAAGGGTAGAGCTTAGTGGTCCCTGATGGCCATGGAAGGGTACTGAAGGGGTGGGCTTTTGAGCAGGAGATGGAGATTTTGATTGAGGATATGGCCCTGGAGCAGGCAGGGGACAGGACCAAAGGGGATGAGGTCTGGTTCTTCAACTTTCTCAGGGCAAGCCATTTGCCCTCCCTGAGGCTTCGTTTCTCCATTTATAACCTGGGGATCCTGATCCCCTTCTTCTCCTGAAAGTGTTTTTGGGGAGTTTATTCTTCTCATTATTAAAAAGATCTTAATAAAAGCCTGTGAGTTCTAATTCTCCTGAAAATTCCTGAGTAACTGGCATCTATGGTCCCTAGGGTGGAGCTGAGTGTTGTTTGGGCCTGGAGCTGGCATTGGGTGGGCCATCTGGTGGGCTTTTGGGTGGGGCTGGGGGCAGAACCAGAGGCCTCCAGGCCAGGCCCTGGAAGCTAAGCCAAGGATTATTTTTATTCCTCTGTTCATGGCACATGGCCCAGGCATAACTGTGCCATCTGTCCTCCCCTCCTGCTCTCGTCCTGGCAGGCCCATGGGGTCATTGTGGAGGGTTTGGGGAAGGAGGGGGAGTGGGGCTCCTTCTCTGGACTGGTGTTGGCTTACCCTCCATTCTACTAGCTGCAGGGCCTAGGCTGTGTGGGAGGTTTGCCTGGTGAGGGAAGGCAGCTGCCAGGCCTGGGGCCGTGGGCGGTGAGGCTGGGAGAGGCCAGCCAGTGAGAGCTATGGCCTGGGGGCAGCAGGGCCACACAGGGCTGGGAGCAACTCCATTTCAGTCACAAACCCCAGGGCTTGGGGCCTTGGGTGACCCCCTGCCTTGCTTCCCCTGGGATGGACCCAATCTTGGGAACACAAAGTGCAGGTCCTCAGAAACCTCACTTGTGGGGCAGTATCTGACAGGACTCTCTGGTTTTCCCCAGGTCTGGTGGTCCACTGGGCTGCCCTGGGCCCAACTAATACAGGGGCTGAACGTGCTTACTTCACCTGGCTGGTCTAGCTCAGCTGTGGTGAAAGAGGGCCCAGAGACCCCGGTCTCTACTCCTCAGAAAGGTTTATGTAGTATCAGGGAGATTGGGCCTCCCTCCTTTCCTTCTCTCCTTTCTGGACTTCATAGCACCCTCCATCTGGCTTGGGGTAACCATTTGGGTTTAGTGCCAGGTCCCAGAAGAGAATCCAGGCTGAAGCTAGGACATACAAGACTTTAAGTATTAATATTATTTATTTATTAACATTAATCAATACTAGCTGAAGGTATATGTATCTGTTAGGTCCATTTAGGACTTTAGACCTTCCACGTGAGGCATTATTTGTAGCTTAGATAATGATGGTGACAATTAATATAGCTCTTACTGAGCACTGACTCTACGTCATGCCCCATGCTAGTTAACATCAGATCTTGTTGACCAGCATATGGGATATCTCTCCATGGCAGGTCAGTTCTCCAGCCTTCTCTGAGCAAAGCCACAGGTGAAAGTCTGCATGGTAGGAGCGGTCCCAGAAGAAGTGGAGGACCTGGGCAGCGAATGTGAGCCACAGGCACTGTAGGACAGAAAGGACCTTAGATCCCAATCTACGAAATGGACGAATTTGACAATGGTCACACGGTTGCTTATAACACTGGAACTAGAACCAGTCTCTTGATGCCCAGACATCACACTTTCATTTTACAAACCTCCAAAATAAATCCCAAAGGAATTAACCTACAACTGAAGCTCTCCCCGTGGTGTGCCAAAGTCCGGACATTTACTGATATTTTTTTGGTTTCCTGACACTAAACACGGAACAGTTCATTTTCCCCACAGGGAAATCATTACTTCACAAAAAACACTTAACAAATATCTACTCATTTATTCATTCTTTTGTTCTCCGCATTGTGCAGTGTGCTGAGGACTTAGAGAAAGACAACCATCCCCACCCTCGTGGAGTCTGACGTATGGTGGAGGCCGATCATTCATGGGAGATGGAGGGGTCAGATATGTAAAGCACGGGGACCTGTTGGAACTCAGAGGTGGGTGCCTAATCCAGACTTGAGGTCTGGGTCATCCTCCCAGAGGAAATGACATTTTCGCTGGACCTTAAAGATGCGTAAGAGTTAGGTGAGGGAGGGATGGGGAGGAAGGCTGCAGGCAGCCCTTCCAGGTATAAAGAGCTTATTATGTTAATTGAGTGTGGGGGTTAGGGCCGGGTGCAAAGAAGAGAGTATAGAGGACCATGTAGGTGCATGGAAGGTATGGCAGGAGAGCAGGAATCAGTTGATGAAGGGCCTTATAAAATCCTATTGTGGAACATATCATTTTATGTAAGATTATGGGAAAACCATTGAAAGATTTTAAGTAGAGGAATCACATGATCAGATTTGTATTGTAGAAAAATCACTGTGGCTGCAGTGACAGATTATGGAGTCTACATGGGGTTGGCACAGTCATCCAGGTGAGCACTAGCGGAAGCTTGGATTAGGGCTTGAGATAGAAAGAGATGTGGCTTCAAGAAGACTTTTAGGAGATAGATAGGATGTGGTTGTTAATTATTTATGGAGATAAGAGGGAAAAGTCAATACATTCTTAGATTTCTGGCCTCTGGGTGGATGGCGGTGTCATTTCTTGAGAGACACAGGAGGAGGGGGAGGACCAGGACTCACTGGCAAGCTGAAAATTTGGTTTTGGACATGTTGAGTTTGAGGAGCTTCAGAGAAGGCTGATTAGGGCTGCCTGGTAAGCAGTTGCCATATATGCCCAAACTCAGGAAGGACGTACAGATTTGGGAATCAAAAATATACAGTGGGAATGTAAGCTGTGAGTGGGGATCCCCCAGGGGCGTATGTATCAGGTTTTGAAAGGAGAGGTCAGGTCAGAACCCTGAGGAAAACATGTAGGGAATGGGTCTGGCAAAATATGAGACCAAAGAGAAGAAAGGAAGGGTGAAGACAGTGAGTTAAGACAACTTGAGAATGGTCTTTGTTCTTCCATGTATTTTGAGATCAGCTTGTTAAGTTTTGTGGAAGACCTTGTGGAATTTTTTTTTTTTTTAATGTTTTATTTGCTTTTGAGAGAGAGAGAGAGAGGCAGAGTACAAGCGGGAAGGGGTAAAGAGAGAGGGAGACACAGAATCCGAAGCAAGCCTCTGCTTCTGAGCTGTCAGTACAGAGCCCGACACGGGGCTTGAACCCACGAGCTGTGAGATCATGACCTGAGCTGAAGTCGGATGCTCAACTGACTGAGCCACCCAGGTGCCCTGAGACCTTGTGGAATTTTTAATCATAATTTCATTGAAATTATTTTTTTGGTAAAGATTCAACATCTTTATGATATTTTCCCATCCAGGAGCACAATTTTCCTCTCCATTTATTTAGGTATTTTATGTCTTTCAAAACCATTATGATTTCCTTTGTCTCACCTATTGTTAGATTTATCAGTAGGTAAATTACGACTTTGATTTCTAAATGGAATATTTATTTATTTTTCTTAAAAAATTTTTAAAATTATTTTTGAGAGAGAGAGAGAGAGACAGACAGAGTGCAAGCTGGGGAGGGGCAGAGAGCGAGACATACACAGAATCCAAAGCAGGCTGTCAGCACAGAGCCCCATGTGGGGCTTGAACTCATGAACTGTGAGATCATGACCTGAGCCAAAGTCAGACGCTTAACTGACTGAGCCACCCAGACTCCCCTCTAGATGGAATATTTTTAGAAATTAGTAAGATATGCCATCTTACTTCTGGTATCAAAGAATGTAATTGTAATTTGTGAAATCCCTTCAGTCTTCTATTGTAATTCCTTATAATAATGACAGTTTACTTCCTTTTTTCCAATCTTGAGATCTGTCTTGTCCTACTGTGTTGGCTAGGACTCTAGTACAGTGTGAGTATAAATGTTGAAAGTGATACCTTATTTCTGAATTTAAGGTAATGCTTCTAGTGTTTAATCAGTAAGTGTTGTGCACATTAAAGTTCTGGTTACCAGTTCCAATGTGCGTGTGTGTGAGTGGGGTTGGGGGGTGAGGACGTTCCTACACTAATCAACAAGTCTCTAGCACCAGTTGGGTGTCCTACAATCCAATTCTGACACTGTCTACCTGGAGGTAGCATCATATCCCACAGGTTAATGGCTTATCTCATAAGACTGCCCCCCCAACCCCAGATACCAGTGGCAAGCCCAGGTTATCACTGGTTATACATTGGAAGTTCTAGTAACCCCTCCTTGAGTTCAACTGATTTGCTAGAGTGGCTCATAGAATTCAGAGAAACACTTTACTTACTAGATTACTGGTTTATTACAAAAAATACGTAACTCAGGAAGAGTCAAGTGAAACAGATACATAGGGCAAGGTCGGGGGGAAGGCATAGAACTTCCATAACCTCTACAAGTGTGTGCCATTCTCCCCAAATCTCCATGTGTTCACCAACTCAGAAACTCTCGGAAGCCCCTCCTTTTTTGTTTTTATGGAGGCTTCATTACATAGGCACAATTGATTAAATTATTGGCCATTGGCAATTAATACAACCTCTAGTCCCTTTCCCTTCCCTGTACTTTGCAAAAGGGGTGGTGGTGTGGGACTGAAGGTTCCAACCCTCTAATTACATGGTTAGTTCTCCTGACCACCAGCCTTCATCCTTAGATAGATGCATTCCAAAAGTCACCACATTCACATAATAAGACACCTTTATCGTTCTCATCTCTTTGGAAATTCCAGGGGTTTTAGGAACTCTGTGCTAGAAACTGGGACAAAGACCAGATACACATTTCTTATTATAAATCACAACATCACAATAGGGTTTTGGAAGGTGCCATTTGTCACATTTAAGGAAGTTTCCTTGTTTATAGAGTTTGCTAATAAGTATTTTTTATTGTGACTGGGTCTGGAGTTTTAGCAGATGCATCTTCAGAATGTATGGTTCAGAAACATGGTTTTTCTTGCATGTACATATATACACGTGTGTGTATTGCATGACCAAACGTAGCTACCATCATTGTTGTTATTGTTTTTATATAGTTAATATTGTTTAGATTCATTTTTATTTTACCATAACTTTGCTCACCTCTTCCATGTGTGTCATGCCTTCTTTTCCTAGAAGCTCCCTTTAAAAAAATACCTCCTTTACTGTTTTTTTTTTTTTTTAAGTGAGGGTCTGTTAGTAGTAAATTCTCTCCATCTTTGTCTAAAAATGCTTTTTTTTTTTTAAATGTTTACTCTCGAATGATATTTTGGTTGGGCTTTTAATTCTGGGTTAACAGTTATTTTTCTGTCAACAGTTTAGAGACTTTATCTTGGGTCCTCCTGTGCTACTGTTGAGAAGTCCACTATCTGTATATACAATTAATATCATAGTCCTTCCTTTGTAGGTAATTTGTCTTTTTTCACTCTGGATGCTTTTAAGACCTAGTCTTTGTTTTTGGTATTCTGCAGTGTCCTTACAGTATGTGTTTATTTTATTTTAATTTATCCTGGTTAGGATTCAGTATGGTTCCTTAATTGGAGGATTCATGTATTTCATTATTTCTGAAAAATTTCCTTGCCATTATCTTTTCAAATGTTGTTCTACTTCACTTGCTGTATTCTCTCTTTCTGGAATGCTAATTGGAGGTATGTTGAAGTGCCTTATTTTGTTCTCCTTTGCTCTTTATCATCATTACAAAAATACATTTCTCAGTAATATCTTAAGATATTTTTTCCAGGTTCTTCTTTCTCTGGCTGTATCTAATGTGCTGTTAATCTCAGTTAAACCATTGAGTTTTTTTAATATATATTTTTTAACATTTATTTATTTTTGAGAGACAGAGTGAGACAGACATGAGTGGGGAAGGGGGGCGGGGTGCACAGAATCCAAAGCAGGATCCAGGCTCTGAGCTGTCAGCACAGAGCCCGACACGGGGCTTGAACTTACGAACTGTGAGACCATGACCTGAGCTGTAGCAGGACAATTAATCAACTGAGCCATCCAGGTGCCCCAAACGATTTAGTTTTAACTTCAGTGACTAAAATATTTATTTGGTTCTTTTTCCAGTCTGCTTTGTGTTTTTTGATTGTGTCTAATTCTTTCTCATGTTTCCAATTCCTTGTTTAAGTTGATAATTATTTGAAATACCATTATATAATAGTTTTTATCTGATAGTTCAGTTATCTCTAGTTCTTGGCTCTAATTCTATTGAATCTTGATCATGGTAGATTGTTTCCTCTTTCTTCTATGTTGTAATTTTAGATTTTGAGAAGCTCTTTAGCAAGATTTTATCTTTGGGAATTTTCTGCAGTATGGGTTAAGACTGTCTTTTTAACCTAGGGTTTAGGCAGAGAGACAGTCTTGTCATATTTTGTCAGTATTCTTTTTGCTGAAGATTGAGATTTAGTTCTGAGTTCCAACCTCCCTGTATCTGTCAGGTCATCCCAGGTGCCTGGGATGTTTGTGCTCACTTAACAGGGTGGGAAGCTTAGGTCTACAGAGGGGACATGACCTGCCCCAGATTCCAGGTCTCTTGATGCTCCCAGATCTTTCAGTTCATTCCTTATCCCCTGGGTCCCTGGCCTTATTCCCTCTGAGCTCTTGTGCTGTGGGTGGCCAAGCAAGGAAGGGCAACTGATCCTGGGGCTTGGCACTCCCCTGGGTGCCCCATCCCACGGACATGTGTTCTTCCACCGAAGCGGAGGTTTCTGCCTAAACAGGTCCAACGGGCGCTCCTCCAAGCGGAGCCTTGGAGGGCAAGGCCGGCACCATTACCTCCAACGAGTGGAGCCCTCCTAACTCCCCTGAGGGGAGCAACGTCTCTGGGGGCAGCCAGGCATTGGACAAGCCCATCGACAATGATGCGGAGGGTGTATGGAGTCCGGACATCGAGCAGAGCTTCCAGGAGGCCCTGGCCATCTACCCGCCTTGCGGCCGCCGCAAAATCATCCTCTCGGATGAGGGCAAGATGTACGGTAAGGAGCCTGTTGGGGTAGGGTGGCAGGCCCCTGCCCTCGTGATCCAGCTCTGGAAATAGGGCCCGGCAAGGGGCCAGGCACAGCAACCTTGGGGTTCTTCAAGTAATGCACGGGGGAATGACTGCTAGGGCATTTATCAGGTGGACACTGCTTCCACTGACCTGGGTTCCCAAAGTGTGGGAGGGTGTGTGAGGAGAAGCCTTAGAGTGGGAGAGAAGCTGTGGTAGAAGGCTTGGGAAAGGAGAAGAATAACCCCCTCCCGCCAGAGCAAGCTGGGAAAATCCCATAAGCTGTTCCCCAGGCAAATGCTTCATGAGCTCCCAGCTCCCTACCTTGACTGTGAAGGGAGGTTAGGAAGGTGGTTACTGGACTCACTCATTCCCTCATTCACGCACTCAGTCGTGAGGCTTCTGCGTGCCAAGCCTAAGCGGGGAAGATCTGGACCCTGCTCACAATATGGTGGGGGTAGGTGAGGTGAGCACACACATGTCTGTGCAACACGACAGATGTGGAGTGTTGCAGGAGAGAGTCAAGCAGAGTGCTGTAGACCTTTCCCTCAGGAAAGGTCCCATTGAGCTCAGAGTGATCTGGAAAGCCTTGATCTTTGTGAGTGGCTGAGGATTCAGAACGTTCAGAGATACTTTATGTCCAGTAGCCCTGTGGGAAGGACCAAGCAGTCTGCCTGGGGCTGTGCTGACTTTTGGATGGAAGAGAGGTTATGTGGAAAAGTAAAACAAAACCAAAAACTGAATAGCTGTTGGAAGGCCCAGGTCAGGCTTTCATTCCCAGTGGAAAGTCTCCCAGTACCCCCAGCTTGAAACACTGGTCTTGGGTAGGCGGTGGGAGGATTTCTGTAACTGGTTGGCACCCTTGACAACAGAGGGCCCTGCCCTGGCTCCCAACAAAATGGTTCTAGGCCAGGTATCCACCCCCAGAAGTTTACATTCAGGTTCTCTCTCCCCCATCCAACGCTGGTGCCCCTCCCTCCAACACAGTAAAGGGCGCTTTGTGAGGGGTTCGTGGGAGCTAGCTGTATTCACCTCAGAGGGCTGCTGTGAAAAATGACCACAAACTGGTGGTTTAACACAGCAGAAATGTATTCTCTCACAGTTAAGGGGTCCAGAGGTCTGAAGTCAAGGTGTCTTTGGGGTGGTTCCTCTTGGAGGCTCTGAGGCAGGGTCTGTTCCAGCCTCTCTCTTAGCTCCTGGGTCGCTCACAATCCATGGCCTTCCTTAGCTTGTAGCTGCATCACTCCAGTCAGTGACTCTGTTGTCCCACGACTGTCTTCCCTGTGTGTCCTGACCTCTTGTAAGGATACTAGTCACACCTAATCCAGTGTACATCTTAGTACATCTGTAAAGATCCTGTTTCCAAATAAGGTCACATTCTGAAGTTCTGGGTGGACAAGAATTCTGGGGGGACACTATTCAACTGAGCTCAACTGGACTGAACATGGGTCCTGTGTGTTACTGCCTTGGGGAGTATAGGGCTCTCACAGCACCTGGTACTCACTCTTTACCTGCAGCTTTACCTACAAGGCCAGAGTGATTCCTCTCTTTCTTTAACTTGTTGGGAAAGCAAGGTGGGCAAGGTGGACCCTGGATCTCGTCCTCGGGCACCAGTTACAAGTTCTAACTGCTCATCTCTCCTCACCAGCCCTACCGCTGTGGCTTTGCTGGATCCCTACAGAGTCTGTCTTACTTCTGTAGGTGTCCATGCCCTGCATTGTCCTCCCCACACCCCGTACCACCCCTGCTCTAACCACTTCCTGCTCTAGTAGTTGCTTCTTATTTTTGGCCCCTTGGGAATCCTCATGGAGAAGACGGTGGATGCGTATGGAACACCTGTTGGGTGCTAGATGTGGGATCAAGCGCTTTACCTAGTTTCTTCCCATAGAGCTGGAGAGGAATGGAGAACTGATGTTCTAGGCTCTTTCTACTACTTTAGTGGAGAATGGGATGGGTATTGATTAAGAGCTGAGGTGTGAAGGTATGAAGGGGTTGGGGGGAAGGGGAGGGCAAACTGTTTAGCTTCAGAGTTGTCAGGGTCTCTTGTGGGGAAGCCGTGATGTGTGCCCGGGACAAACACAAGTTTTCTGGCAAACACAAGCAGCTAAGAGGCATTCAGGAAAGGGCAAGAGCTGAGGGTACCTGTGGAGATGGCAGAATGTGGAAGAATCAGCAGACATTTATTTGGGTGCCACTGTGGACCAGACTTTGAATGCTGAGATGTTTCTTTGTGTGTGTGTGTGTGTGCATGTATGGTAAAATATATATAACATAAAGTATATTCTTTTAACCATTTGTAAGTGTACAGCTCAGTGGCAGAAAGTAGATTCACATTGTGGTGCGGCCACCAGCCCCATCCATCTCCAGAACTTCATCTTCCTAACTGAAGCTTCGTACCCACTAAACACTACATCCCATCCCCTCCTCCCCCCAGCCCCTGACAACCACCGTTCTGCTCTCTGTCTCTATGGATGTTACTGCTCTGGGCACCTCTGAGAAGTGGAATCCTATGGTGTTGTTTGTTTGCCCTTTTGTGACTGCCTTAGTTCAGTCAGCGTAATGTCCTCAAGGCTCCTGCACGTTGCAGCCTATGTCAGAACTTCCTTTTCAAGGCCAGATAATGTTCCACCGTATGGATAGACCACAGTTTGTTTATCTGTTCACCTGGTGGTGGATATCTGATGGGGGGATACTTAGTTTTATTTAGTGGTTGTGGGTAGATATTTCTCTCCCCATTTCACATTTAAAGGAATTGGGTTAAGAGACTTTGTTATCAGTCAGCAGACGATTGTAACTGAGCCAGTTTGGGAAGTGCAAGCCTGAGATTGTGACTGAGCCAGTTTGGGAAGTGCAAGCCTGCGGGTCTCTGGCAGGCCTTGGGTTGGAATTGTTTGGCTGGAGGGGAGCTGTTAAGTGGTGGGGAAACAGGCTGAAAATGGTGTTTGGCAAACTGCCCTGGCCATGTTGGTGTCCCTTTTGTGGTTCTCCTCCTGTGTAGAGAGACCAGGAGGGGGATCACACAGGGGAGGACCTGGGAGGGAGGGAGGGGAGGGGTGCAGGGGCCCCGAGCCTCTTAGTTGTGCTAAGGAAGATAGAGGCTCTCAGTGGTCTCTGATACCCTTTATCACTTCAATCTTTTCAAGGAGAGGAGGGAGGAATTATAATCTCTGGTTGCAGATGTAGAGATAGATAGAACCTCAGAGAGGCCAAGAGTTTCTCCCAGAGTCTCTCAGGTAGTAAGTGCGAGAGCCACGGGTAGAACCAGTTCCCCTACCCCCAAGCGCAGTGCTCCCCCATCACCCTGAACGGCCTTTGTGTGCTCTGTGAAGCCTGCCCCGCCTGCTCCTCTCCTCCCTGCACCACCTCCCCCTTCTGCTTGGCCCGGGCTCCAGGTGGGCCAGGCTCTGGGCAGGGGCACTATGAGTCTGATGACTCACTCAGCCCCCACAGCACCTGTCTTCCCTGACTACAGATCCTGCTGGGGTCCAGACGCTGGCTTATCCCCATCTCCTCTTACCAGGCATGGGGGCTGAGCCAGGGCAGGACCTCGCAGGGAGTCGATGAAGGGGCCCTCACTCAGCAGGGGCTGCCGTCCAGCTGGGAGGTATATATAGCTCTGAGCTCAGCCCCGTGTGTGGTGTGTGTGTGTGTGTGTGTGTGTGTGTGTGTGTGTGTGTGAGATGGGACCCGGGAGGTGGAGGAAGAGGGACAGGCTGCCAAGCTGACTCAGACGTCACCTTACTCTGGCTGCTCTCCTGCGTCTTCTCATCTTCCCTTGGGGACCCTCTCTTGCCATCCCCCAGTGCCTGAGCCCCTGAGAGCCCCACTCCGTACACACCCCGCTTCCCACATTCAGAGGCCATCAGTTGTTTTCCAGGTGGGCCAGCCCAGTGGGGCACAGGGTGGGAGCTGAGGATCATCAGGGTGATTCCAGGGCGCCCAGAGGAGGAGTCTAGAGCTGGAGGCTCTGAGGACAGGAATTAGGCCTGCTCCCAGCTCTGGCCCCAGTGCAGCCGAGCAGGACACTGAGGAAGGCCAGGCAGACATGTGGATAGCACGCAGAGCTGCAGCACAGATTAGCGCCTGTGACTTCTGAGCTGAGCCTCCCACATTTGCAGACAGGCTCCCGGGGCCGCTAGCCGTCTTCGCTCACAACTGCCTTCGTTTGTGCCCCGTCACTGTGTGACCCTCGCCCTGGCATCGCCATGCTGGTCACTCCGACCTCCTTTGGCCAGCCTGGCCTCTGGCCCCATGGGCAGGTGGTGGGGAGGTGAGCGTGGGGCAACTTGTCACCCCCATCTGCCCGCACACTCTGTCTTTCCCCCCCTCGCAGCTCTGCCCTGGTCCCCGCTGTCTTGCCATCTCTGCCTTGCCTGCAAGAGGGCTGGCTGGCCAGCTGTGTCTTCTCTGTGTGTCCATTCCTTCCTGCCCACCATGCTCTTGAATCTCTGAGCTCTCCTGGCCTCTCTTCCCTCTTTCTGCTTCTCCTCTCCTTGCTTTCTCCATTGTCTCACTGGGTGCCCTGTGGCCCAGGCTTCTTGTTCTTGTTACCACCTGGGCAGCTCCTCTTGAACAAGCTCCCACTGCCCTGAGCCAGGCCTGGGCTGAGGGCTGCAGCCTCTGTTGTCCACAACTGCATGGGACAATGGAGGGGCAGGAGAAACATCTTTAGAAAGTAATCTCATGGCACTTATGTTGTGTATAGTGTTACTCAGGGGGCTAGGCTATCTTAGAAGTTTTCTGGAAGGAAGTGTAGCATGAGCAGAGTAGAGGAGGGAGGTGCTCAGGGAAGGGGGAAGACAGTGAGCACCCATCCAGAGGAGGGACTCTGTGTGGTGGTTTTGATGGGCGTTGTAGGCAGGTGCTGCGATGACCACTGTCAGAGGTGAAGAGACCCTGTTTTGGATAACTCACACAGCTAAGGAGAGGCAGAGTAGGGACTAGGCCCAGGTCAAGGCTCTGGTCACTGAGGTGATGGGACAGCGGTCAGTGCCCTCATCCGAGCTTCTTCCCCCTGCCACCACCATGTTCCTTGGATCCTCCACTGCCCTTTGCTCTGTTGCTTGTGGTTTCTGGCTCCCTTCTGTGTACCCCCCCCCCCCCCCCCTCTGGTTTACAATGCTAACTTCATGCTTCTGGAGGCCTGATGATGTGACCCTCAGTTCAAACTTGCACTGGTGTGGCCTTGGGCTGGTGGTCTAACTTTTCTCAGCCTCAGTTCCTCATTTTGTACAACCGAGGAGTGATGACAGTAATGCCACCTTTTTGTTTGGTTTTGGTTACATTCATTTATTTTATTGTGGGAAGATATACATCACATAAAATTTACCATTGTGACCATTTTAAGGTACAGTTCAGTGGCATTAAATTCGTTCACATTGTTGCTGCCATCCCTGTCATCTGTCTCTAGAACCTTCTCATCCATCCCAAACTGAAACTGTAGCCATTAAACACTAACTCCCCAACCCCCTCCCCCAGCCGTAGGTAACCTCTGTTCTGTTTTCTGTCCATATGAATTTGCCTATTCTTGGTACCTCATGGAAGTAGAATCAATCATACAATATTTGTCCTGTTGTGACTGGCTTATTTTGCTTAGCACAGTGTCTTTAGGGTTCACCCTTGTTGTAGCCTGTGTCATAGCTCTATTATTTTTTTATAGCTGAATGATACTCCGTTGCACAGATACACCACGTTTTATATATCCATTTACCTCTTGATGGACAGTAAGTTGTTTCCACCTTTCAGCTGTTGTGAGTAGTGCTGCTCTGAACATGGGTGTGCAGGTATCTGAGTCCCTACTTGCAATTCTTGTGGGTATGGACCTAGAGATGGAATTGCTGGATTGAATGGTAATTGGAGGTCACTTGTTGAGGAAGCGCCAAACTGTCTTCCAGTGGCTGCACCATTTTATGTCGTTCCAGTGGTACACAGGGGCTCCAATTTCTTCACGTCTTTGCCAACACTTGTTACTTTCCGTTTGTTTGTTTTTTTAATGGTCATCCTCGTGGGTGTGAAATGGCATCTTGTTCTAATTTGCATTTCCCTAATGATTAGTGATGTTGAGCATCTTTTCGTGTGCTCATTGGAAGAAGACATGACCTTTTAGTGTTACCGCAGGGATGGGAGCCCATGGAGGTGCCCAGAGAGCAGCAGTGGAGTGTAGAGCTGAATGGGACGTGTCCTCTGCCCTCAAGGAGCTTGAATGTTAGTGAGGGAGGAAGACAGGCGCTCCAGTGACTTTAGAGAAAGGCACAGACCCCTGTGCACCCAGACTTGGAGGTGGGAGTGGGCACACCCACTTGGGTGGGGATCAGGGAAGGCTTCTTGGGGCGGCAGCCTTGAAGGCCGAGTAGGATTTCACCAGAAGCCTCAGAGCCCTCCAGGGACAACGGTGGTAATAGCTCTGATGTCAGGCCTAATCACTGCCTTCTCAGGCTTCCAGGCTTTGGGCAGAAGTTTCTTCTCCACAAATAGCCTCCTCCTCCAGCTGCAGGTGTTTATAGCTTCAGCCGATCCCTGGACAGAGAGGCCCCCAGGCCATCGGGATTAGGGCTGTTGTGGAGGAAGGTTGGCCTCCCCCCCCCCCCCCCCACCAGTCCCAAGCTGCCAGGGTGAAATGGAGAGCTCATAAGAGGCTCCCTCCCGTGAGAGGCCTCTGGTGAACCAAAACACTGCACGTGCAGATCTGTCTCCTCTTGGGTGGGAGGCTCTGTGCCCAGGTTCTCAACTTTTCCAATTTTGAAAACTAATAGCTTTCAGCATAATGGGGCCTTATGAACAACCTGAACAACAACCGCTGACCTTACTGACCTTACTGACCTTCTGCTAGGTGGTAGGTGCTTCACTTCCTTTGTGCCATTTAATACCCTTATGGCCCAGACAGAGGGCTGGTGCAGAGAGAGGAGGCAATACAGAGGAAATGAGATGCAGAAATGGCCTGTTCCAGACAGGGTTGTGCAAACGGGATAAGGATTTCAGTGGTAGTGTGTGTTCAAGGAAAAGCCTGGGGTGGCTGGCAGGTACGTGTGACACTGTATGTGGGGTTGGGAGGAAGTGGTGGTGATATGTGGACCCTGCATCGAGAACGCCCCACCCTCAGCCTGTAGTTAGGCCAAGGCTGACCTTTGTCCATTGGCTGTCCTCACCCATGGTGGGATGGGGCTGTGGACATGAGGTGGGGGCTGTTGGACACATGTCCCCTGACAGATGGGCCACAGTCTGGCGGAGGTGTCCTTTCCAGCCCCACCCAGGCCCTCTCTTGGGTTGGCCAAGGCCACCTGCCACACTGTAATGCCCAGCTGCCCCCACCGAGGTCCAAGCTGGCCTCCCGCTGCCCCAGCATGTGGTCTCTGAACTGGAGGGGAGAAGAAAGGCCTGGGTTTTAGCAGCAAGTGGCAGAGCTGGGACAAGGATGCAGGTCTCTTTCTCTCCCACTAACTCATCTGGATTTTGTACTAGTTTCTTTCGGCCCTTGCTCTTTGCTGACCTTGGCTGTAGTTTCAGGGCTCTGCCTCTGAACACATGCTCCCTACTTCTCTCCGCTTCTGCCTTTGACTCTGTGGCTTCCTGACGTCTACATCATCCAAAGCACATTGGTTTCTATCAGCTGTGGGTACCACTGTCCATAAGAGAATGAAAACAGGTGGGCAGGCTTTTGGGTTCAAATAGTCGGCTCTTCCTCCAGCACCTGGGTCAGGTGAGGGGCAGTCAGACATCATCAAGGACTTATTTCATGCAGAGCCCCAGAGAATTGGGGGATCAATCCAGAGGGAGGAGCACAGTGGTCTTGCAGAGGAAGTTCCCAGCTTGGCGAAGGGAGGGCAGTCATTGTATCATAGTCATGAAGCCTTAGAAATGTATGTTCTCATGGCACCTGGAACACTAACAAACTATGTGACTTTCAGTAAATCACTTCCCTTGCTTGGGCCACAGAGTTGTCTTCCTTAGGCTACACTGGACCTGTGGGATCTCCAGGTCCAACCCTTCAGAGAGACGGCCCTCAATCCCATGTGAAATAGAAGTAATTCTGTGCAATACTGAAGAGACAGACTATAGAACCAGATTGCATGGATTTCAGTCTTAACTACCTGTTGGCCTGTGACCCTGAACAGCTTTCCAAACCTCTCTGTACCTCGATTTCCCTGTCTGTTAAATGTGACAGTAGTAGCAGCTGCATAGAGTTGACATGAGGATTGACAAGGAGCATGCAAATAAAACTCCCAGTACACATCATGTATTTGCACAGGTACTAGCTCATATAAGTGCTCAATAAATAAATGTTCACTATCGTAGCTCTTGTTACAAGAGGGAAAGAAGCTGTAGAAACTCCCCATGTATGTGTAAAGCCTGGATTAGATGCCAGCTGGCCTGGAGGCAGAATGGCCAGGGTGACCTCCAAAGCACCCCGGTGGCAGGAAGGAAGCTGTTTGACCCCTCTTGGCCCAACACACCCACAGAAGCCCAGCACTTCACTCCCACCCAGGGGGAGCTCTCGACTCCTGGCATTGCCTCTGATAAGCAGAACAAGGCTGGGTGGAATAATGGTCTGAGATGAGCTGGTAAGGGAGGGGAGGATGCACAAGTTGGTAAAGGACAGCTGAGCCAGCCCAGACCCCTTGGGTTTGGCTCCCATGGCCCCCACTGCTTAGCCCAGGGCCAGGATGGCCTGTCTGGTTCCTGAACTCTGTAGCCGAGGGCAGAGGCAGTTGTGGGGCTAGGAGGGGCTCTGTCTTCGTGACCTGGGGCTCTCACAGGAGGCGAGCCATCTGTAATGTCTGGAGTAAGGGTCTTGGCCACTGGAGGACACAGGCCTCCTCCCTAGCTGCTGCTGCTGCTTGACATGTACTGTAGAGGATGTGCCGCTGCGTAAAGGGCCAGGACGCTGGCCCGGTGTTGGAGGCGAGTTCCCATTAACTGAGCAGCACCTTCTTGGTGCCAGGTGCTCACTGTACCGCCCGCAGTGGCTGCACCAGTGCTCAAACCCAGGCAGCTGGTCCTAGATCTGCTGGTAGACAATCTGGGTGAGATTTTCGGACTTCAGTTTTCTCCTTTGGTAATAGGTGTAATTGCTGGCCTTTCTACAGGCAGTAGGGAGGTTTACCGTGAAGTTGATGGGGCTAATGCTTCAAGACCATCACTAGTATATGCCCCTTCCAAAGTCCCTAAACCTTTTATTATTCTTTTTTTAATGTTTATTCATTTTTGAGGGTGAGAGAGAGAGAGGGAGGGAGGGAGGGAATGGGGGAGGGGCAGAGAGCCAGAGGGAGACACAGAATCCGAAGCAGGCTCCAGGCTCCCAGCTGTGAGCACAGAGCCCGATGAGGGGCTTGAACTCATGAGGGGCTCGAACTCATGAACCGTGAGATCATTCATGACCTGAGCCAGTGAGATGCTCAACCAACTGAGCCACCCACGCACCTCTAAGCTTTTTATTTTTAATTTAAATTTGGAAAGTAGTTTTATTGGAATATAATTACCATACAGTGAACTATACATACGTATTCAAATGGATAATTTGGTTGAGTTTTGACAGACATATACACCTATGAAACCAATTACTATCATCAAGAGAATAAACATACCCATCTTAACCTAAAATGATCTTAGCCTAATTTTGGTTTATATTTTAAATTCTTTTTCTCAATGAGAGCCTTCCAATTTTTAGATGCTTTAGGCTCCCCCCAAATCTGGATTTGTTCCTGCATGGAGAGGGTCAAATGAGACTGGGATAGGAAATCACTTTAAAAATTATGTTGGACTAATCAGAAGTAAAAGGGTATTTGCTTTTCTATAACTTGTACCTTAACTATAGAAGGCTAAAGAGCCTTGTGGGACATTTGGCCAGTATCATATCACTATTTAACATTATCCCTTATCATTCATTTAACAAATGTTTGTGGGAACCTGCTACAGAAAACCGCAGGCAATGTTCTAGGTGTTGGGTGTGAATCCCTGTTCTCAGGAGCTTTCCTTCTGCTGGGAGTGGGGAGGAGGTAGGCAGTGCTCCGAGTAAGTAGGCAGATCACATGGCTTGTGAGAAGGTGCTATGAGAACAGTAAAGACAGTAGGCAGTCCAAGGTGGGTAGGCGGGGGCTGACCTCAGTTTTCAGGGGAGTGTTCAGGGAAGTGGTCTCTAAGGCAATGGCATCTGAGCAAAGAAGGTGTCAAGGGTGTGAAGGTGAGGTTGTGGGCCACATGTGACTGGGCTGAGAACAGGGCACATAAAGGCTTTCAGATGGGCATGGGTCAGGCAGGTCTTAGGAACAGCCAGGAGACCGAGTAGCAGGTGACATAAGTTCAGGGAGGGGCTGAGCTGGGGATGGAGTGAACAGATCCTGTGGGTCTCTCTAGGCCATTGTAGGGGCTTGGACACTTATAATCTGAGGGAGATGGGAAGCCACTGGAGGGTGTTTGAGCCACAGGATTGTTGTGGCTGCTGTGTTGAGAATAGGCTGATCAGGGGATCCAGGTAGAAGGCTATTCTAGTAGTTGAGGCCAGGGAGGATGGGAGCTTGGACCACGGAGGGTGAGGTGGTGAGAAGTGTCTAGATTCCGGTTATACAATTGACCTTTGAACAATGTGGGGGTTAGAGATGCTACCCTCCCCCCAGACACAGTAGAAAATCCACGTATAACTTGAACTCCCCCAGAACTTAACTACTAACAGCCTGCTATTGACCAGAGCCTTATCAATAATATAAACAGTCGATTAACACATATTTTGTATGTATTCACTATATCCTTATAGTAAAGTAAGCTAGAGAAAGGAAAATGTTATTTAAAAAATCCTAAGGAAGAGAAAATACATATGGTACTGTGCTGTATTTATTGAGAATAATTCATGTGTAAGTGGACTTGTGCAGTTCAAACCCATGTTCTTCAAGGGTCGGCTGTCAAGATTTGCTGATATACCCTTTATTTGACAAACAGGGCCAGATTTTGGAGATGCCGACCTGAATGGGGATGTGTAGTCTCTTGCTCTGAGGTGTTGAGAATCTAACAGAAAAGACAGATAGAACTGATAGGTTGCTCCCTGCACACAAGGTGTGGGCTAGAGGAGCAGCACGAGAACACAATGGTCTCTGATGCCATTCAGACGAGTGCCCCCTGCCTTTCCCACCACCCGCCCCGGGACTCTCCAACTTGCCCTTCTCAAGAGCATGTCCTCCAGCACTGCAGTCAGCTTCCTGGCTCTCAGGAACCTTCTCTCTCCCCTTGCTCTTCTCCTTGCTCCCAGGCTGGTCTCTGAACTACACTATTACACTGCTGGACTCAGTCTGATTCCCTCAGATGTTAGCTCTTCCTGCCAAGTAGCTGGGCAAACTCTGCTACAAGCGTGTCTATGGTGGGGTGGGGGCTACACTACTCCCACAGGCCTGTTTGTTTTACAGGAAAGGAAACTGAGCCAAAGTTAAGGTCTGTTTCCTAAGTCTATAAAAATTTGGTTGGAATAATCTTGAGAAAATACCCTAAAAAGGCCTGTTCTATTTATTTATTTATTTATTTATTTATTTATTTATTTATTTATATTTAATTTTATTAAATTTTTTTAAATGTTTATTTTTGACAGAGAGAGACAGAGTATGAGCGGGGGAGGGGCAGAGAGCGAGGGAGACACAGAATCCAAAGCAGGCTGCAGGCTCTGAGCTGTCAGCACAGAACCCGATGCGGGGCTCAAACCCACAAACTGCGAGATCATGACCTGAGCCAGTCGGACGCTCAACCGACTGAGACACCCAGGCGCACCTAAAAGGGCCTGTTTTAAGAAGAGAAGTCTGGGTAAAGGTCCATGGAGGAATAAAATCCCATTGGCCACGGTCCCATAGCTCATTTGTGGAACCACTGGGCTAGCATCTGGCTCCCCAAATCCCAGTTCTGTGACCCGTGTATAGTCACCACTGGTGATGACTTAGACTCTCTGGCAAGTGATAATAGCACTTCATAGCTGCAACATGAGTGTCTCAAGTTAGACATGGGGCAGGACTGTTGAACTTTATTCAGACATTTGTTTAAAGGAGGCTTTGGAATACCTCTCCCTGGAGAGCTTTGAGAAGAGCCACCTTGCTGGATCCCTGTTTTAGGTGCAGACCAGCCGGCAGGTGATATCCTCAGGGTCTAATCCTCCCTCCCTTCTTTCCCTGACACAGACAGTCCAGTGCTCAGGCCAGCTAGTCTTTCTGGCAGATGAGACCTCTTCAGGGTGGCCTCTTAATTCAGCATTGGCAGTGGGGAAAGGTCAGCTGGGGGGCCAGCTTGGCCTTGGCTGTGCTCTCTGCTTACAGCAGGGTGGCGGACAGCCTATTCATCACCACCACCCCACCCCCACCCCCTGCACCAGCAGTCTCCTTACTCATAGTCACAGTCCTCCAGGCTCAACAAGGGCCAGCAGGACAGGGCAGGCTGTCGGCTGTGCCCTCTGACCCCAGAGCTGGACCAGGGAGGTGGTAGCTCCTGCTGAAATCCCCTTGCCCTCCCTCTCCCCAGCCCAATGCCCTTCTTTATGGTTTAATCCTACCCAGTGGTCAAGGTCCAGCTGAAGGCTCACCTGACCACCCAACCTGAACTGACCCCTTGTGCTCTGAACACACTGTGTGTTCCCTGTCTGTGGCACGCACTGGAGTTACAGCATGGGCACACGTCTCTCCTCAGCTAGGTGGCAGTTTCTTTGAAGACGGAACCTCTTTTCATAATTGCATTTATAGTAGTAGAGGACACAGGTGGCTCCTCACAGTTTTCTGAGATCCCTTAGATGCAGCTTTAGCCCCTAGCAGGGTAGGCCCATGGCACACACTCAGTATTACTTGTTGACTGGTTAGAGCCATGGAGCTGGAGTTGTGGTCTGCCTGGGTTTTCTTTGAGTTAAGCGCTTCAGACCTCCTCTCTGGGGACCCTCGGTGTCTCAGCACGTATGTCCCCCATCCCCGCTGCTGCTCACAGACCAGACAAGACATCTTGTAAGGCCCTGCTCATATGGAGGTGGTGGAAGCCGCGGGGACTGCATGAGGGATGGCCAAAGCCCAAGTGCCTCCCTGCAGCCTCTCAAGTGTGCAGAAGGCCCCAGGAGGAGGCAGGACTGTCAGGCTGCTGTAGAGTGGAGGGGAGGAGGTGGCCTCTGAGAGGGCTCCCCAAGTTTGTGTGAGGCCCACAGCCCTGTCACCTCCTTGCTCTCAGGTTACCTGTCTCCCACCAAGGCCTCAGTTTCCTCTTGCTGCTGGGAGATCCGTGGGATCCAAGGAGGGCAGGAGGGAACCTGTAGAATCCTCACCCCAAGTACCCAGTCAAGGTGGCCAGAGGATGAGGGAAGGGATCTCCCAGATCGTCCTGTGTGCCTGCCTTTTGTCCTTCTTCTGCTGAGAAGCTGTTGGTGTCTCTGTAGGTCGGAATGAGCTGATTGCCCGCTACATCAAGCTCCGGACAGGAAAGACCCGCACCAGGAAGCAGGTGGGCCCTGAAAGATGAGTGTGAGTCCCAGGGGCAGGTACCCCAGTTCCAGCCTGCTCCCATGGTGGGCCAGGGCCTCTGTAGGCCCCAGTGTGGATTCCTGGTGGGGCTGGTTCAGAGGGGTTGTGTCTTTTTGGTGTGCCACAGATAGTTCAGTTTCCCTGTGGTTCCTGTTGCTATCAACTGGGAGGAAATCCCTCACCTTACAGGGGAGTCAGCAGCCCCCTCCCCTCTCCAGGACACCAGAAGAACAGAGGACAAAGTACTGGCACTATACTTGTATTTATTGCCAAAGTCTGGATTAGCTGGATATGGAGGGACTGAAGGCCCACCATTGACTGGCCCTTTCATTCATTCATTCCACAGATGTGGATTGAGGCTGAGGAGGGCGGTGCTGAGGGTCAGGGAGCCAGAATGGGGAGCACAGGCCTTCTGGGAGGTAGGGACAGGAGCCTTCTCTTCCTGCTGCAGGTCTCCAGCCACATCCAGGTGCTGGCCCGTCGCAAAGCCCGCGAGATCCAGGCCAAGCTAAAGGTAAGGCAAACAGCAGCAGTGGGAGGGAGGACCTAGAGCATGGGTGGGGCCAGCTTCCTAGAAGTTGGAGCTCCTTTTCCAGCAGGAAAAGTCTTCCCTTGGGTTCAGGGGCTGGCTGTTTGTGTGCAGAGCCAGCATGCTTGTTGGTGTTAAGAAGACTGGGATTTAGCCTATAATCGTGCTCCTGTCTATATAGGGAATGACACTTGACTTCAGAGCCGTGTGTGTGTGTGTGTGTGTGTGTGTGTGTGTGTGTGTGTGTAAGTATGTGTGACCACCAGGCTCTAGAGCATCCCCCCTCCCTGGACAGGGTACTTCCCAGATCACAGTGGGATTGTCCTCCATACCCCCTTCCTTGAGGACGTCCTTGAGTCACTGGCCCCTTATTTGCCATCTGCTGAGCCTACAGGGTGGTCAGGCTTGGGAGGCACTGCTGTGGGTGGTGGGGTGGGGGTGGGTTGTACTGTGGGAGCTGGTGGAATTCCTTCCTGCACTCTGCTGTCTGAGATGGGCAGTTCTCTCCCCTCCCCAGGTCAGCCCTACCTTACAGGGCCATGCCCCACAGGACCCCCCCTGGGGCACTCTGTTCCCCACAGGACTTAGGCCTCCTGGTCGCTGGAGCCAGGGGACCCTTTTGGTGAATGGCAAGAGGAAGTGAGCCCCCACCCTACCATAGACACGCTTGTAGCAGAGTTTGCCCAGCTACTTGGCAGGAAGAGCTAACATCTGAGGGAATCAGACTGAGTCCAGCAGTTAACACACTTTTTTTTTAAGCAGCCGGGTCCCCCTTCTCCCCCTCAAACAAAATATCACCCCAGTATGTTATCAAAGGGGCTACTCCAGTCAAAGCTAGATTAGTGAGGAATAGGCCAGAGACCCTGCTCCCATCTGCTTCTGATGCTCTGTGGCTCTTGAACCCCAAAGTAGCTCATAAACCAGTTAAAAACCCCTGAATTAGAGGAGCTTGAAGGTCCCGTGTGGCTTCAGTTGTCCGTGATCCTGACATGGGAGGCTCCAAATGAGTGGTGGGAACTCCCAGGAAGCCGCACCCCGCTGCCCACTCAGCCCAGCTGTCCCCAGCCCCCACAGCTGCAGCCCGGCACCTCGTTCCTTTGTCCCTGGGACAGCTGGCTGGGCCTCAGCTGTCACTCCCTTTCAAGCCAGCACACGTACCCTCAGACACCCTTGGGTCCTGGAGTCCAACTTGAGCCTCACTTTCCCTCTCCGGTCTGCCTCTCACTGGGACCCTGGCAGGGGGCCAGAATGGAGACAAGACTTTACAGTGTTCTGTTTACAGCCATCCAGGGAAACTTTTAATTCCCTTGGGGACCATCTGTATGGGCACATTTGCTTCAAGGAATCGCACCTACCTTTGTCCACAGGCTGTAACTTGGAGGCCTGGGAGAGCCTTCGTAGACCACTGGATGGACATCAAGGGCAGCCATGAGCCCCTTAAATAATATGCAAATCTTTATATGAGTTTTCTTGGGGAGATTGGTTTGAGGATTTTGTCATATTCTCAAAGGGGTCTGTGACCTAACATGATTCCTGGTGGACAGACTTCTATTAATTAGATAGAAATCCTCCAGGACCCGGGATTTGGTGTAGCATGCTCTGCCCTTGTACCATGTGAACTTGGATGAGTCACTGACCTTCCTCAAGCTCCATTTGGTTTAAAATGTAAAATGACAGAGTTAAGCAAGTTGACGTCTGAGGTCCTCTCCAGCCCCAAAATTCAGTGACTCCCTGGCCTTATAGCCTAGCCATTTGATGTCACTCCTCATAATGTCCTTCCTACTTCCCCTTGATTCCTGTCCCACCCTGGTGAGGACGTGGTTTCCTGAGTCCCAGTCATTTGTTTAGATCAGCTATCCGGGAAGGGACGTAAGTGGCTGACATTGAGCGGATGGAGCTCTCTGGCTTCATAATGTAGTTGTTAACCACAGAGGTCTGCAAGCTTTGGGAGGGTACGGCCTGCTGCATCATACATGTCCTCCTGGAGGGAGAGGCCTGAGCCAGCTGGCCTGGGCGTGTTTGACTTCTTCCTCCTGAACAGTGCAAGTGTCCTTGGGAAGAGGCCACCTTATGCTGATTAGCTCCCTCTTTGGTTATCAGGGAGCCTCTGAGAGCAAGGCCCAAGTTTGACCCCAAAAGGACAGTGGTTTGAGGATGACCCATCCACTCAGAAGGGTTTCCTGTGTGTTCTGTGGTGTGCGCTGGGTGCTGGTAAATGTCAGTGTCCGTCCTCCTCACTCCCTGCCCCGTGTCCTCCGCCCCCCTACCCCGGCCCTGCAGAGGCCCAGAGGTAAATTGATAATGCCAACTGGGGCCAAACTCTCAGGCCAACCATCACCACTGTCAACACCGTAGTCACATAAATTCTCTGAGCCTCGGTTTCTTCATCTTAAAATGGGGATCCTACTGGTCCTGTTGGCCTCACAGGAGTGCTGTGATGTTCAGAGTCCACGTGTGGGTCACCTTGTGCCAAGTGAGTGCAGATGGTCCTGGAGAGGCTGAGTGGAGGGGCCTTTGGAATCCTGCTCCACAATCACGAGGTGTTGGGATGCTGTCGGGGGCCACCAAGGTGGTGCCCGCCTCACAGGGCTATGGTGGGGACTCAGTGAAACTGTCACAGAATGGCACCTGTAGGCTACAGGGACCTCCATTGCTTCTCCGGGGTGACTCGGTTATGACTCAGGACAGATCTGGGTCTACCAACTTCATTACCAAATAACAGCTAATTTATTTTCTCTGTTTAAAAATATTCATCATAAAGATAGAATTTCTAATCTGAGCTCCTGAGTTGACATAATCCAATCTTTTGGCCTCAATTAAGCTATACATGCTGAATAATACTTGCCATTCCAGTCTATAAATGTGGTCTTATTTTGGACAAAAACACAGTTCCCATCAGGCTTTTTGAAATACAGAAATCTCAGTACTGAAGTACGGTCTCATCACTTTTGAAGACCTGTGGGATTAGGACACTCCGGATGGGAACTGCTGGCTTACACACATGTAAAAATTGTTACTACTATTATTGTCATCATCACTAATGTCATTAAGTGCCTGTTTGTTCCTCACATATGCTTCCCTGAGTACTTCTTTGTTCAGAGCCGGTGCAGGGTGAACCCGTTTTTGGGGCCTTTGGACCCAGGGAGGGCAGACCGTACGTGTTTACATCCTGACATGGAAAAGTCTGGGGGTGCCTCGGGTGTCCACAGTGCAAGGGGAGACCCCTGGGGCAGGCCTGAGACAGGTGGGGCCACAGGAGATCGCCCCATGCCTCTAGACAGTTCGTGTGACCGAGGATGACCCCTCCTGTCCATTCGAGGAGGGCTCTGACATATTTATGTATCATCTACTATGAGCCAGGTACCATGCCAGCTGCCAGTGGTGTGGAGGCGAGCAAGGACTAAAAAGCTTCTGTTCTCAGAGTATCCCCGTGGAGACACCGCCTGGCAGATGGTCTCCAAAAGGCCCTTTAAGCTCTAATAAAATAGGCTGGACACGTATTTTGCCCCATTGACAGATGAGGAAACTGATCAGAGAAACCAAATGACCTGCACTTAGTCACAAACAAAGTTAATAGCACTGCAGGGGCATAAGCCTTGGCCCTCAGGGCCTTGTCCAGGGCTCTGGCCACTGGCGATAGGACAGCTTTCCTGAGCACAAGCTCAGACCCCGCCTTGCCCATGCCTGCCCTAGTGACCACTGCTGAGGCCCTCCCTTCCAATGTCTCCCCAGGACCAGGCAGCTAAGGACAAGGCCCTGCAGAGCATGGCTCCCATGTCGCCCGCCCAGGCCATCTCCGCCACAGCCTTCCACAGTAAAATGGCCCTCGCCCGGGGCCCAGGCCACCCAGCAGTCTCAGGGGTAAGTGGGGCTGCCTGGAGCCAGAGACCACACCAGCCCCTCCTTCTCACTCCTCCCCCTCCTGAGGAGCCAGAGGCACTGGCCAGGCCACATTTCTCTCACTTGAGTCCTCCCAGGCCAGGAGAGCCAGGGGGAAGGAGGGACCAAGGGCCAAGGGGCCACGCTGAGGCACAGCTCTGCTGACATCGGCACCACCTTCTTGGGGGCCTTGACGGTGACACAGCAGACCTCCCACAAGGGGCAAAGCAGCTCCCATTAGCTGACCAACCAAGGAGCTCTACAGAGTTGGCCTGATTGACAGGTGAGGGGGCTGATGCCTGAGTCTTTGGTGTAACATCAGCATGCCCCTGAGCAGCTCTCTACCACTCGGCCCTGTCCCGGCTCCCCCCTCCCCTCTGCTCCTCAGCACTGTTCTCTTTCCAGTCGGAGAGCTGATGTTCAGGAACAAACGCTTGTTTGGGTTTTAAATTTCTTGGCCACGGCCAGCTTGGTCACCCTTTCAGAATGATCTAGAAAGGCTCCTCCTTTCTAGGGCTGTGTCCTCACAAGGTTTTCTTGGCTATAGGGTCTACATGGGTCTTCACCATGCACCCATAGCACTGCCCTAGGCGTGTAGGGAAGGACCTCACCCCATGCTCAGTGAGCCTCTCATCCAGGAGTTTTCAAAGTGTGCTCCAGAGACTGCTAGTCCATCAGAATATTGCATAGATAGGGAACAAAGTAATTCTGTGCGTAAGGAAGTTTGGGACGCTTACACCTAAATAGGTTTCTTGACCTTGGACTGTTCAGGCCTTATGTGCTGCTACGCACTGTGGGCCTCTAAGGGAGGAATACAGTTGCTGTAATTCTAAACCTGGGGTTTCTCTCAAGGAGCACCTTCTTGGCAGAGTGTGTCTAGAGACTAGAGCTCCTTGAAACACAGTTTGGGACACTGCTGTAACCTAGCCTAGTGTAGCAGTGCTGACTCTCCTTACTGCCCACTGGGTCTAGGCCCCCAACCCTGCCTTCCAGATGAGGTCCCTGCTCGGTCTTCCCACACCACGGCCCTGGTGCATGGGGCTGTGCTGACTCTGTGCTTTTTGCCTCCTCAGTTCTGGCAAGGAGCTTTGCCGGGCCAAGCTGGAACATCCCATGAGTGAGTATGGCCTGCTACCAGTTGCTCTCTGAACTGAACTTGAGCCTGTGAACTTGTGCTGTTGAGCCTGGCTCCCAGTATGGGACAGGGTAGCAGTCTGGGGGCAGCCTTTCAGGAGGGGCTTGAGCTTTGGGATCAGGCTGTCCTGCTTTTTAGGCAATAGCTCAGTCTGTGGTGTGGACACGCTGGGGTGGCATTTGCTGAAACTCCAGTCTGTCCAGCGTGAAACAAGGCCAGAGCTTGGGACCCTGAGGGAGAGAGGCTAGGAAGCAGACCTCTGGCTGGCTTGGGAGGGAAGGAAGGAGGGAGGAATGGATTTTCCCAACAGACATGCTGCTTCTGTGGGTCATCCATGAAACTTGAGGGACTTGGCAGGGGAGGGAGCAGGTGGCCAGAGCCCATTAAGGCCACTTATGCTCAGACCACTGGGGCCAGCCACACACAGCGTTGGACACTGCCAGAGACTCCTGGGCTGCAACCTGCCCAGGGCTTACACCTCCTCTCTCCTGTCTCCGTAGTGTGAAACCTTTCTCTCAACAAACCTACGCTGTCCAGCCTTCGCTGCCTCTGCCAGGTGGGTCGGCAGCGCACAGCTCCCGTGCACCTCGCACACCTGCAGCTCCTGCCCTCCAGGTCCCGGCCCCCCGACAGCTGGATGCCTCATGCCCCTGTTAGATGCTGCCCTGGCGTGTGCTCAGTCTCTTGGCCCCACCCCATTCTGTGCTCCTGCCACGCACACCTCTGCCGTGCACCAAGCCCGCCATGCCTCTCGGGTTGTTTGATACACTCAGGGCTTCCAGGGGTGCACACGGGTCAGAGGGGGCGGTCCTTGTGCCCCAGGGCAGCTGTCCCCCGGCCATCTTTCTATGCTGCATGTGTGTCCTGTGCAGCTTGGCTCCTGGGATGGCTTCCCTCTTGGTGATGCTAAGATGTCTCCTTCAAAATGGGAGGTCCAAGGAGAGTGTGGCTTTGTTGCCTGGAGCCACTTGTGAGGAGAGGGAACACTCCTGGGCAGAGGCCTGGAGCATAGGTAGGGCCCCTCCCTCTCACTGCTCAGGTAACCTGCCCTGTCTTTGCTTCTTTCTCATGGAGGTGCCTTACCTCCTTCCTCTCTGAAGGGCAAGACAGGATCCTTCCCCTTAACCACCTTTTCTGGCTCGGGGAATGACTCCCTGCTGACCTTCTGGCCTGGCTGGTTCTGTTCTGAGAGCAGCCCACCACCCTCCTGGTGTCCTTATTGCTACTTTCTCCCAGCACGAGTGATCCACCCTCCTGTGTGTCCCCTCCTCTCCCTGGCCTCACTGTCTTGGTTCAGGCCCACCTACTCTTGCCTGGATTACTGCAGCAGCCTCTTAACCTGACACCGGTTTTATCCCACTTCCCCTCTTCACCCTGTAATTTACCCCAGGGACCTTTTTAAAGCATCAATCCCACCATGTGGTTCCTAGGCTTAAACTCCAATCCTAAAATAAATAACTAACTCACTCACTCACTCACTCACTCACTCCAATCCTGGCTCCCTGGTGCCTTCTGGGTACAATCTAAACTCTGTAGTAGGACTTGCATGGACCTCCTTGGTAACTTAGCTTTCTCTCCTCTCCCTCCTTCCCTCCATGCCCCCAGCCCCGCCCTGCCTCTGGGCTGTTGCTCAGGCCTCCTGGAAGCTCCTCTGCCCTGCCCCCACCCAGTTTAGGCATCCTGAGCGCTCTGCACCCCCATCTGGCACTTGACACTCTATTGCTAGTATCTGGGGTTGGGGGGCAACGTCTGTGGCTGACTGGTCTGTGTCTTCTGTATATCCAGTCACGTCTGGCACATAGCACTTGTTCACTGTCCAGCATGGCCCTCCTCCCACCCCTGTGTTTCTTCTCTGTCTCCTTCCGTGAATGCTCCCAAGTTACCCACCTCAGCATGTGGGGCTTCCCAGCCTGGAAAGCTGGTGTCTGGAGTTCTGTCTCACTGCTTTCTCACGTCCCATCAGTCACTAAGGCCTAGGATGTGCCTCCTCTATCCCTTACTCTTCCTTCCACTACACCGCTTTCATTCAGGCCTTCATTTTTCCACTGGGAAAACATCCCTGGGACCAAGCCTCTGACCGCCTCACCCCTGCCTAGTCCTTCTCTCACACTGAGTAGGATCTTTCAGAAATGCATGTCTGATCAGTTCACTGTCCTCCCTAAAATCCTCTGTCCCTCTCAGACTCTCAGGCTAAAATTCATGCTGCTTAGCCCAGTTCCCCCGTCCGGCTCATCTCTTGTCTTCGTTTCCTGCCACTGGCACAAACCCACCCACTCTCCAGTTCCTCTGAGGACGGGGCTTCTCACAGCTCCTAGTTTGCCTCTGCAGTGTCCTCTGCTTGGAGCACCCTTTCCCCTTTCTCCCCTTCTGCCTGTACTTACTATTTCCTTCAAGCATCACTTTCTTGGGAAAAACCTTCCCTGCCCACCCCCAAGTGCATACTTTGTCAATTCTTATCACACTCATTACTTCTGTTATTAGCAAACCTGTAAGGAATGCCAGGCACTGTTCTAGGGGCTGGAGAGACTGCAGTGAACAGATCCGGAAACTTCCAGTTCTCACGGGGCTTCCATCACTATAGCAGTCAGTGTGTCTGGTTATCTTTGACCGGACCAGAAGCTCCTCCACAAGAACGTAGTTGTGCTGCTCGGAAGCCCTCAGCCCAGCTGGCATCCTGGCCCCTCCATGCGGCATCCATTTTCCCTTGAGGACAGTTCTGTACGGGGGGCCCAAGGGGCCTAACTTGTACCGGGCCAGGCACTCCCCTCCACCACCCCTGCCGGGGGTGGGGGTCCCATTTAGAGGAGGCAGGAGATGATTCCCTTGCCAGCACAGGGTCTCACGGCTGGGCCTGGGATCCTCGCAGAGGCTGAGGTGTGGACCCGTCCCCATGTGCCTTTCCTGCTGCATGCAGGGTTTGAGTCTCCTGCAGGACCCGCCCCATCGCCCTCAGCGCCCCCGGCACCCCCATGGCAGGGCCGCAGTGTGGCCAGCTCCAAGCTCTGGATGTTGGAGTTCTCTGCCTTCCTGGAGCAGCAGCAGGACCCTGATACGGTAGGTCCTGGCCTGGGTCTGGCTGGCTCTCCCACCCTCTCCTGTTCCCGGAGGTTCTTGCTCCCATGTCTTTCCAGCTCTTTTCCCACCCGCTTCTGGCTTCCTGCCCTGGCCTTCTGCCCCACTCCACTTCTGGGTTTTACTTAGATGTCCTGTTGCTTCCCAGTCTTCCCTTCCATTGGCCCTCCCCCTTTCCTTCATCCTCCCTCCCTCTTCTTTCCTCACTTCACCTCCCTCTTTCCCTGACACTGTTGATGCTCCCACCCCAAAGCCGTCCCCTGGTTTCTTTTTCTATCCCGGTTTTCCTGGCCTCTCCCTCTGCTGCTCCCTCTCTGATCTGTACTCTTCCCTCCATGCTCTCTGCCCTCCCACCCAGCACCGCTCCCCCTTTCCCCTGTGGCTCTGAGGAGCCTCCTGTGTCTGACCCATATCTTTGGGACGGTAGCAGAGAGAGGAGCCCCATCCCCACCCTGTCTCCTTCAGGGTCCCATGTCCCTGGTGACCAGCGTTACCTGCAAAGGTCAGAGGAGGAAGCGGAGCTAGAGGAGGCTGGGCTGACAGGGTGCCAGAGCCTGGGGGACTTCACAGACCATTTCACACTGATGTTTTCAAACTTGTTTTTTCAGCTGAGGCACCCATTAGTCAAACTCTTTCTCAGAAGCCCAGTGGGTACAACAGAAGAAGTAGACTTTGGTTGTAGCCAGGTGCCTGTAAGGGACACAGAGGCAGCCTAGCCCCCATCTATAGGGTGGAGCACCGTTTGAAAACAGCTTATCTAGGTCAGTGGTCTGACGTGACAGATGAGATAACAGAGGCCCAAAGATAGAAAATGCCCACATAGCCAGGGCAAGAATGATACACATAACTGCAATTTATTGAGTACTGACTAGGTGCAGGCACAGCACCAAATGCTTTATACCCGTTAACTTTGCTTTACATTTGATCCTTTTACTGTCTCCATTTTACCAGTTGGGAAACTGAGGCCCAGAGAAGTGAAGTCACGTGCTCTAGGTGGCATGGCTGTGATCTGAGCTCTGGGCTGCTGTGTCTGCCCTGATACCTTCTACCTGTCCCTGAAACCAGCTGTTCTCTCCACAGTATAACAAGCACCTGTTTGTACACATTGGCCAGTCAAGCCCAAGCTACAGTGACCCCTACCTCGAAGCCGTGGACATCCGCCAGATCTATGACAAATTCCCAGAGAAAAAGGGGGGACTCAAGGAGCTCTTTGAACGGGGACCTTCCAATGCCTTTTTTCTTGTGAAATTCTGGGTAAGCCCTTTGATAAACTCTTCCTTCCAGTCCCTAGTACGTTGATGATAATGAGGAGAACGGAGGAAGAGTGAGCATAAGGTGCCCTTCCATGAGTGGAAACCCGGGGAAGGCAGGGCCAGTGCAGAGTGGGGAAGCAAGCACAAAATGGCCACACAGTGGCGGGAGGCTGAGACAGGGAGCCAGCCAGTGGTGCTGGAGGGCCGAGCTAGCAGAATCAGTCCCTCTTCTGAGAGGTGGTGATGGCATCCGGGTCTGGCCAGGAAATGCAGCCTCTAGGGGGCTATAGCGCTGCAAACAGACCTCAGGAGACACTGAAGGGGGCATAGGCAAAGAGCCAACGTGGAATGTTTGCCAACTCCTGAGCTGGTTTCAGGGCTGGAACAGAGCAGCTCTTGGGCTGGGCAGGGCTTGGAGAAGTAGGCCGTAGGATTAGGATAGGTCACCCCAAGAGGAGTACCTACCCAGCTTATCAAACAGCTGAGCCCGTAGGCTTTGCCTCTGCTGCCTTCCCTGCCTCACCCCTGGATGGGTTCTGTGTTGGGAGAGCCCCCTGCTTTTGAAACATCTCCTCTAAGACTAGGAGGTGTAGTACCTGCGCTGGGAGCTTACCTTCTGGGGGCCCAGTATACGCAGAAAAGGGGTGCAGGGAAGAGAGTCAGACAAGTGCACACTAAGCCAGTGGTGAGGAAGTGCAGAAGTCCTTCGGGCATGCTGATTGGAGCCTTTGAACAGTTTCAGAGTATTTTACATATAATTCCAGGTGGCTTAAAGGCCGCTGGCTGGGAATCTCCAGCCTGGGCTTCTATAATCAAACCCACGGGCCTGGCTATCTTCAGAAGAGACAGTGCTAGAACTGAGACTCGGGGCCCCTGAGCTTTAGGGTGCTTGGCTTTTACACACTGCAGGCTTGCTATATGAGCAGAATGGAAGTTGGACCTGGGCCTTTAGGGATGGGCCAGATCTATCAGGATCTGAGCCTGGCAAGGGCTGGTACAGCCTGGGGGAGGCATAAGGAAGTGGGCTCTAGAGGGGAAATCATGGGTACAGGTGTGTGAGAGGGAATAATAGAAAATAAGACTGGAAAGGGGAGTTGGATCCTGAAGGTCTTGGTCATACAAGGTCTGGGTTTTAATCTATCCTGGGATGAAAAATAGGTTGGTTATATTTTCTTTTTATCTTATTTTTAAATCAGTGAATATTAACTAATACCAAAGGCTTATAATGAAAAGTGTCAGATTTTTGTCCCACTCCTCCCCAACCCCAATCCCCAGAGGCATTTGATGTAAATTTTCGCTTGTTTATTCTAGGTTTTATCTCCTGAGTTCAAAGTCCTACCTTTATATTGCTATACCTTGATATCACAACTAAGACATTTTGTATTTATTCCAGTACTGTAGAAAAGCATCAGCAATGTTATATCACTTTCCCCCTCATCACCTCAGTACTATCATATACAGTAAGTTGTATAATTTAATAAAAGCAATAAAATGTTTACATTTTTGACCATGCAAAATGACTACCAGAGAGCCAAGAATAATGCTTATGATGTAATTATGTGTTATGATCACGTTTTATTTTTTGTACAACTTTCTTGTTTTTTTCTTACAAATAAATGGCTTTCTTACTTGCATATTTCTAAATAAACCTATTATTAAAATTTTACAAATTGTTCCATCATAACCATCATATAAAATTTTTTTTTTTATTAAGTTTTTCCCCAAATGCTATCAGATCATTCATTAGTTTACCCTTTCTCCTGGAGATTTTCCTCCCGGGTGCCTCTGTTCTGCTCCAGTCTGAACTGGTTATTCTCTACACCTAGACTGCTTCCACTTTTCTCCTGTATTGAATCTATGGCTTTCCAGATCTCCTGTTTCTCTCTGTTTGGTGTCCCGCTTATTTTGCTGGAAAACATTCTCTAGTACCTCCCTAAGAAAAAAATGTGTGATAGATAAATGTTCTAAGTCTTTGCCTGTTTGAATGCCTGTTTTTGGGGACCAGATCAATAGTTTGGGTAGAGAAACTAGGTCGTAAATCATTTTCCCAGAAAGGATTTGCAAGAATCATTTTTCAATGTGTTGCTCCGTTGTCTTCAAACACTAGTAGTCTCATTATATCCTAATTCTCTATCCTTTGTTGTGCCACTGGGTTTCGTTTTTGTTTTTTATCTCTGAAAAATTTGCATTTTCCTTTCTATCCCTTATGTTCTTAAGTTTCACATTCATGAGCTTTGGGCTGTCTGTGTTTTTACTTTCTAATTTTTAAGCCAGGCACTTTCAATTGTGACATTAGTATTTCTCAATTTGGGGAAATTTACTTATATTGTTTCTTTCCCTCCGTTTGCTCTGTGTTCTTTACCAAGAACCCCTGTTAGTCTAATGTTGGATTTCTTGGACCTATCCTCTATAAGTTTTATAGTTTTTTTGTTGATTTTCCAATTCATCTTCTTGGAGATTTCCTTAACTTTATCTTCTAATTCTTCTAAATTAGTTAAGAGTGTATCTAAGTGTATAGTTCATAAAACCCAAAGTAACAGTGGCATAAAGATGTAGTTTATTTTTCTTTCATGTAAAGTAAGTCGAGATGGACTGTCTAGGCTGGTCCAGCAGCTCCTTGAAATCACTGGGGCCCGTCTCCTTTCCAACTGTCTGCCATACACAGTGCATGGCTTCTGTCCTCAAGATCATGGCTTTTGGAGTTCCAGCCATCATATTTATCTTCCAGTTCCAGCCATCAGGAAGGAAGAAGCCAACTTCATTCCCTCTATGGAGCCTTCTTGGAAGTCCCACACAGCACCTAATTATGTTGTATGGTTGCACCTAGCTGCAAAGGAGCCAGGGAAATGTACTCTTTTGGTGGAGTAAACTGCCATTCTCAATAAAATTAGGGTTCTGTGACTGTAGAAGAAGATGGATGAGTCTTTCAGTTGCTAGTGTGTCATAGTTCAGTTGGTGGCATTTTCCTATCTTAGTCATTCCAAAGATCTTGGCACATCACACCGTTAGTGGTGGATTAGATCAATGGAATATGGTGGCATTCTCTGCACCACCTTCTGTCAGATATTTAACTTTGACCATGACATTTTTAAGAGTTCCTTTTTGTTCTTTGAGTGCATCCTGATCTTGTTTCATGACTACAGTTTTTCTCTTCCTTTCTGGGGATACAAAGTTAGAATCATTTTTTAAGTTTCTTCTCCTTTCTTTGTTTCCTTTTAATCCCTTTTTCTATCTGTTTTGATGTCTGTATTTTAAGTTGGACAGTTTCCTAAAATGGTCATATTTTTTGGTCCATATATATTTAAAAAAATTTTTTTTAACATTTATTTATTTTTGAGACAGAGAGAAACAGAACATGAACGGGGGAGGGTCAGAGAGAGAGGGAGACACAGAATCTGAAACAGGCTCCAGGCTCTGAGCGGTCAGCACAGAGCCCGACGCGGGGCTCGAACCCACAGACAGGGAGATCATGACCTGAGCCGAAGTCGGATGCTCAACCGACTGAGCCACCCAGGCGCCCCTGGTCCATATTTTTTTGATAGCTTTCTTGTCATATAATTCACCTGCCATAACATTCACTGACTTAAAATGTATAGTTCAGTGTTTTCTAGTATATTCACGGAGTTGTGCAGCCAGTCAATTTTAGAACATTTTCATCACCTCCAGAATAAGCCCCATACCCTTTAGCTACCACATCCTATGCTCACTCTCCCAGCCTTAGGCAACCACTAATGCTGTCATTATAGCTTTGACTTTTCTGGACATTTCATATAAATGGAATCATACAATATGTGATCCTTTGTGATTGGCTTCTTTCACTTAACATAATGTTTTCAAGGTTCAGCTGTGTTATAGCATGAATCAGTACTTGGTTCCATTTTATGGCTCACTTAGACTCCGTTGCATGGATATACCAAATTTCGTTTATGTGTTCATCAGTTGGTGAACTTTTGTGTTGTTTCCAACTTTTATGAATAATGCTGCTGTGAACTTCATGACAAATTTTTGTGTGGCCGTACGTTTTCATTTCTCTTGGGTAGACACTTGTGGAATTGTTGAGTCATATGGCAACTCTTTGCCTTTTTGAGGAGCTGCCAGACAGTCCCCCAAAGCAGCTGCACCATTTTACATTCCCCCCAGTAGTTGTATGAGGGTCCCAGTTCCTCCAGACCCATGCTGACAATTGATATTTTCTGTGATTATACTCATCCTAGTGGGTATGAAGTGGGATTCCTTGCGGTTTTGATTTGCATTTCCCTGTGCTTGTCATTTTTGTATCTTCTTTGGAGAAATGTTTCTTGAGCTCCTTTGCCCATTTTTAAATTGGATTGTCTTTTATTATGGAGTCATGGGTTTATATATTATACATAGAAGTCCCTTATTAGATGTGCGGTTTGGAGATTTGTCTCCCAGTCTGTCAGCTCTCTTTTCACATTCTTGATAGTGTCCTTTGGAGCACAGAGGGTTTTCATTTTGATGAAGTCTGAAGTTCTTTTGTTGTTTATGCCATGCCCATATTTAATAGTTATTGGGAGCTCTGTGTGCAAGGTCGGACTTGACATCTGTTTTTTTTTGTTTGTTTGTTTGTTTTTAGGAAATCAATAAATGTCAGTATATTTGTTAGACCTTTTTTTTCTTGAGGTGGCTCAGTTTCTCCATAGAAGACTTCTTGAGTTGTGCCCCTGGAAGGGGTATACGTGGTCACTGCATCCGAGGAGTGAGGTAGCAGGAAGGGCTGGGGGGCGCCAAACATTTCTTATGCGGGTTTCACTTAATTCTGTCTTCCCTGTTTGGGCCTGCTCAGGGTCCCTGAAGCCCAAAGCCCTCCTGTTTAATTTCTGAAGATGATTTTTCCCTGGTCTTTTGCTGAAGGGTGGGAGAGGTGGCCCGGAGGCCTAACCATCCTTGGTACTGCCTTTCAGTCAGTTCCTTGTGTAGAAGCCTGTCCCTCCCCTGCCCCCACTGTCCTGGTCCCTCCAGGCCAGAGCCACTGAGGCCTTCTCTCAGGCACACCAGCTCACTTCTTATCTCTAAGCCCTCTGGAGGTGCTTTAGGTTATAATTCCTTTTGCTTCCTTTGCCCCCCAGGGCTCTTTCTAGCTCTGGCCAGCCTTTAGTCTTGAGTTTGCTGAACTTTCTTGTGGTGTGGTCTTGCCTCCATGCTGGGTTGAGAAGATCTAGAAGGAGAAGGTTCTGGATTGACGGGCAATGACTGCCATGGGTGAAGGCAGTGGGGGAAGATAGTGGCACACTTGAGAAAGATTTGCTATCCCTTCTCTTTAGTAATAAGGAATCATTGAAGGGTTTTGAACAGGTGGGAAGTGGCTAGAGTTGTCCTGAGTTGAATAATTAGCCATCCAGACTGGAAGCCAATAGGGTAGGTCAGGCAGGCATGTCAGCCTCTTCAGGACCTCAGCCAGAGAGGCTGACATAGCAGGTTGTCCTCCCTTTTTTTTTTTTTCTTTTGTGAGAGAGGGAGAGGGAGAGGGTGCAAGTGAGCAAGGGGCAGAGAGAGAGAGAGAATCCTACGAGGGGCAGAGAGTGGGAGAAAGAGAAGCAGGGCTCACCCAAAGTAGGGCTCGTGCTCACCGATACAGGGCTTGAACTTCCAAACTGTGAGATCATAACCTGAGTGAGGTGAAGTCAGATGCTCAACCGACTGAGCCACCCAGGGACCCGTTCTCCCTTTTTTCAGGAGGGGCTTAGTCCACCTCACTTCCCTTTTTCCTTTCCCTACTCTCCGTTCCAGCTATGACATGGAAATTGGGGCCAAGAGGCTTTGCCATGGGCTACCATTAGCACTGTCACTGTACAGGCAACTCCTGTTCCTGCTGTGTGTCTAGGGAGGCTTCTGGTCTTTTCTTTGGTGAAGGCTGCACCCTCTCTTGAGTCTTCCTCCTCCAGGCCCCCACATCAGTCCAGGCTTAGCCTTGACTTGGAAGAAGGAACTTGGGAAGGTGATTTGTGGCTCCTTCTCAGCACTGGCTCAGTCACCCTGGGGTTGCAATTTCGGATCAAGAGGAAGGCCTAGTTGGCAGGAAGCATTTATGGGAACAGTACCCTGGAGGAGTGAATGGTATATTTGGGGCCTTTTCACTAGTTCCTGTCTTTTAGTCGTAATATTCTGTATTTTTCTAGCCACCATCCAGACGAGGACCATCCTCAGCCTCCCATCTCACAAAGGCAGGGGTGAACTGAGGCATAGAGTAAGCAGGGGCCTGGCTTTAAGACATCCAGCCAGGGTGAGCCTCTTTTCCTTTGGTCGTTCTCATGATCTACATGTTGTAAGGTAGGTCAGGGCAGTCGGTGGACAATCACACCAGGCACTATTCATCACTTTACATATATCAGCATGTTCCATCCTGGCTGCAACCCCAAAGGCAGGTTCAGTTGACAGCCTTACTCTATAGAGGGGAAGCTGAGGCACAGAGAGGTGAAATGGCTTGCCAGGGTCACGAGGATTCACACCCACTGTGTCTCCAGGGTGTGTGCTCGGAACCATGACACTGAGCTGCCCGACCTTACAGAGTGCCTGGGGTGTACCCTGCTCAGGGTCCTGTGCTCCCCCTGTTCCCATTGGAGAAGGCTCTGGATTGCCTAAGAAAGGACCTGCAAGGCCCTGAGGGCCAGCAGAGAATGGCGGTGTGGAGATGGCAGACTTAACTGCGCATTTCTTGTAGAGTTGGGCACTTAGGCCTCTTGAGTTTTCTAGAGTCCAGACTTCCCTTCCAGAAAATGAAGAAGATTGTCCTGCCAGAGGTGAGAGTTGGGCGGGTAGGGAAAAGGAATTAGAGTGTTCTTGTCCAACCTTGTGGGCTTGTGGCCCACATCCCCTCCTTCTGATATTTTGGGGGAGGTAGGAGGCAGGGATTGATGGGAGAAGGAAGGGGTGGAAAAAACCAGCAGGTTCCCCTGTGGCCTCTGCGCTGTGCCCGTGGCTGTGCACATAGCCCCCACTGTGTGGACCTGACATGGACCTTGTCTTCCAAGAGCTCACCTTCCAAGTGGGAGAATCCAGAGCAGATCTCAGGGTCCCGGAATAGTAACCAGGATATAGGGGAGCATGGTGGGCCACAAGTGGGGCCCTTCCAGTGTGCCATGGGAGAGCAGGGGGACAGCAGTGGGGCCCAGCTGGGCTGTAGAGGCTCTTGTCTCCGTTCTGCCACTTGAGAACTGTGATGACCTAAGCAGATCTCAGCCTCCCTGGGCCTGTTTCTCTGAACAGTCAGCAGATTTGTTCTTGAGGGCCTGCAGGAGGCTGTCTCTCTGAGGACCCCGATGTGTGAGGGGTCTGCTGGCACTGAAGGGAGGCTGTGTGCCTGCCTTGCCCCTGCCCCTTGCCTGAGCCCCTAGAGCCAGGCCCTCTCTGAAGGCCAGACACTTGGTCAGGGTGAGGACGGGTGAAATCGGAGATGGGGGCATGGCAGCAGCCAGGGCACCTTGGCAGCCATCTGGTCCCTCCTGGGTGGGGAGGGCAGAGCCACCAGGGAGTACAAATCTGTGATGGGGGAAAATAAATGCTCCTGTTTGCTAACCATGAGACTTTTGGTCAGCCATGGGGTCCTCACAGCCAGCTCTGGCGTTCCCAGCCATCTGGAACTCTCTTCTCCTGCCCACTTGCCTGGCCGCTCCCTCCCCTGCTGTGAGCTGCTGTGAGACCAACCGCACACAGTTAGGAGAGCTGAGCAGACAAGGAAACAAAGCCCCCTCCCCCAAAGCCTCCCTTTCTTCTCCAGCCTGGCAGTGTTCTTCTGGTCCAGCCTAGGCCTTGACTGTGCATGCTGGGGAGCTGATCAGGGTCTGCTTGGAGGAGGACTTTAATACCCCCAACCCAGCCTCCTAGCCCACCCCCCATTGAAAGTTACTGTTCTTTGATGGGATTGCGGTATTAGTTCCTAGGCTCATGGCTGCCGGGACAAATCATTTCCAGCTGGAGCTGGCATCTGGGTGCAGGAGGGGTTGAGTTGTGAGGCTGTGCTCTGTTGGATGTGACATGCACGGTCTAGAGCAGGGACTGAGAAGGTGAATCCCTCCCTCCTTCCCCACAACACAGGAGACCAGCTGAGGCCACCTCTGTCCTTGGGGTGGGGGAGAGAGGACTCTTAGACACTGATGGTTAACACCAGTCTGTAAATTGAAAATGTTGGGCAGAGGTGAGCTGAGGCCTTGGAGGGAGGCGAGTACCCCAGACTGGTCCGCATCACAGCCTGCTGCTCCCTTTGGGCCCTGACATTTCTCTCAGGCACATACCAGCACATGACAATGAATCTGAGCCCCTCTGGCCCCCACTCTTGGGCTGCGGCTGTCTCGGCTCATCTGTCAGTCACCCGATCCCCCACACCTGTTCCAGGCCCCGCCTGGGCTGCCCACCCGCATCACAGCTATGAATAGGGTGAAGGGAGGGGAGCATGGGGGCACTCAGAGGGCAGGAGGGCGAGGGGGGCAGTCTTCCTCTTAGGCTGAGAAAGGTAAGCCATGCTTATTAGAGTAAGGGGGAATATAAGGGTGGACAGGAAGTGCCTGAAGTGTGGCTGCAGGAGGGGGTGGGGTAGTAACTAGGAGGATGGGGCACTGAGGGCTAGAGGGGGTGCTGAGAGTGGGTTGTCTGTGTCCCCGGCTGCCTCTCCAGGATCTGTGCAGCATAATCACAGGGCAGGTCCCGGGGCAGACTTTGGATGGTCATTGGCGGGATGTTTATCTCTCTCCCACTACCTCCTTAGCTCTCTCCCTCTTTCTCTGTCCTCTCTACCACTCAAAACACCATCGCATTTATCCTACTTGCTGTCCTACGAGTTCCAAATTCCTTGACAGCAGAGACAATGTCTCAGCCTCTCTGAGCCCCACCCCCCTTGGCTGTGCTGGGGGCGGGGAGCAGGATAAAGTGGGTGACAGAGAGATGGAAGGGCCAGGTGAGTGGAGGGCTCTGACCAAGACCTGGGACAGAGGAGGGTGCGGAGGTTGCAGGGGGAGGTGGGCAGGGGTGGGGTGGGGTGGGAGGTGTGGGGCTCATCTCTCTCCCCGCTCAGTGCCACCGAAAGGTGAGAGGTTGAACAGCCACACGTGGCCTTTGTTACAGGCACACCTCACACCAGGTATGGTCCAAACCCTGGGAGAGCTTAGTCCTTGCTGGCAGGGTGCCTACCATCTGGAAGGGGCCACGGCCATCCGAACAGATCCTACCAGCACAAGGTGATGAAGGGATGTCACGTCCAGGGCACTGCAGGGGTGCTAGGCAGCCATGACCTTTGTGTGCTGGGAAGAACCAGGGAGGGATTGGACCAGTCCTGCCCAGCCATGGTGCACAGCATTCTTTTAGGTGACATATGAATAAATATTTCTTCTTTAGTAGTCATGCTGTTGTTATTACATGTATCAGAAAAAATAGAATCCCTGACTGATTTCATGGGTATTATTGCTTACTTAGCATGGAGTTAGGGAACGAGTTGATTTAAGAGAAACCAGTAGGGGCATGGTAAGGCCTGTGGTAGGTGGGACACACGTACACCGTTAATCAAGAGGAGGCTGGCAGGGGCTATAGTCTGAGTGCTACTATCTTATGCCCTGGCCTTGCCACTTGGCTGGCACCCATCATCCCGTATTCGGGTGCCTGCCCTCCCGGGCAGCCGGGCTTCCTGCCAGCTCTTTTTCACACTTCTGCCCTGCGCTAAAAGCTGCAGCATACTTTGAGCAAACTGTTCCTTTTTAAAGAAGTCTGGCAAACTTCGTCTCCCAGGAGGAGCATGTGACTTAGCAGGGAAAATAGCTGGATTTTGAGCCCAGTTCACCTTATACTTAACTGTAAAGCTTTGGGCCAGTCCCAGCTGCCGTCAGTGTGCAGCCCACCGAGGCCTGGTCCACCCCAGCCAGGACTCGGGCCCTCTCTCTTGCCGGGCCCCATCCCCACCACAGAGTACTGAGACAGGCCAGCCCGGGGGCGGGACGGGGGGTGTTCACAACACTGCTGTTTATTTCAGAGGCTGAGCATTGACTTGAATGTAGCCGTAATTCCTTTTTTTCCTGTCTTCCCAGTGGCCTCATTAAAACCATCACAGACTACACTAAACATATGCCATTCTATTCAACATGAAAACACCCTTTTTTCTTTTTCTCATCATAAAAGGAACACATCCACATTCTGTTCCATAACCATAACCTGCTTTTTTTTTTTCACTTAACAATTGTTGTAGTCAATTCACAATAGTAAATACAGGTCCTTCTCAACAGTTTTTGTGGCTACATAATATTTCTGTTGTGCCGTAAGACATTCAGTGCCCTCCACCAGTCTAGAGAATGTTCTTGTTCTTGGAAAATTTCTTTCCCCAAAGTAGAGAAAAATAATGACTGAGCTTCCCCTAATGGCCAGTAACAGAACTGCCTGTGCCTGGCTCTGAATGGTGCCAGAGGCTTCCTGGGGTTCTGGGGATCCCCTTATTTTGTGCAGAAGAGTCCTTGGTGTCAGGATCTAGACACCAAGGGTCTAGAGCTTCTACTGCATCCGCAGGGCTCACTCTGAGTCCAGCTTGTCAGTGATTTCAGATAAGTGTGTAGGCGGGACGAGAGGCTCCACCCTCAGAATGAACCTTTTTAAATCTGTGCATTTGTTCTGGGTCCTAAGTGGCTCTGTTAGCACCCCTGGTTCGGATGGAATGATTTGATGTGGGGCCTAAGTTCTGGGGATAGGGACCCCCAAGTGGTTCAGGGCTTCTGAAATACAGTTCTTGCCTCAGAGTCTCCAAGGCACTGAATTATCTCATCCAGTGTCTCCCTTCCTGTCCTGTAACTCTGCCAGATTTGGGTAAGCACTGGAGTCGGAGCCTGAAGACCTGGGACCTTGTCAGCTGTGTGGTGTTGGGCAGGGCCTGTGGTCAGGGAGCCTCACTGATCAGACCGAGGCCGAGATCCGTGTGTGAAATCAGGAATCTTACTCCACCTTTTCTAATCAACCCAACATCAAGCAGATGCTTCGGGCTCTGCTTTCAGGAGGGGAGGAAAAGCTGTGTGTTGGAGAATAGCAAGAAGCTGATCTAGAGGACCAGAGGCTCACAAGCCAGGCTGGAGAGTGAGAGCAGTGTTCTCTGATGGCAAGGGGCTCGGTGAGAGGGTTTTAACTATGGGGTGATGCAATCAGACTTGTTTTTCGGAGAGAACTCTGAGAAGTTAGAGAATGAACCAGAGGGAAGAAGACTGGTGTTGGGATTAGTCTGGAGGCTGAAACAGATGTAAGAAGGTCAAGGGTAGCTAGACTCAGTAATGCTGTAGAGATGGGTGAGAGGCCAACCCCCAGAGCCATTTCCAAAAGAGCATTGGCAGGGTCCAGTAGCCAGCTGGACTGGAGGATGAGACATAGTCAAGTCCCAGCTTCTCCTCCATGTACCAGCACCCCCTCCCACTCTCCACTCTGCCAGTCTCCCATTCTGGCTTTCTGTTCCCACGCTTACTTCACCATTAGGATGGACTCTGGAGAGGATCTGATAAATTCATACTAAAATAGAAATGACTGATATAGATTCAGATGTTTGCAGTTTAACAAGAGCAGAGCCTTAGACTATAGGACTTGAAGTCCTAAGGACAAAATTGGGGGCCCCACCTGCTGGGTGTGTTGGTGCCTAAATGGGTAGCAGAGGCCTGAAACTAACACAGGTGCCAGTGTTCTCTTTTTCCATTGTTTAGACAACACAACCTGATCTTATACCAGGCCTGGATATGGAGAAAGGTGGAAGCTTTCCAAGATCCTACTGTCCAAGTTCTTTTTAGGCCCTCCTGATGTCTTCCCTGGCCCTAGAACCTGGACTGTGGCCCCAGGCTTCTTTCTGACTCTACCCCTGGTGGAGCCCCTGCTGACTCACCTGTCCACTGCTTGTCTTCCCTGTGTCTTCCTCCAGGCAGACCTCAACACCAACATCGAGGATGAAGGCAGCTCCTTCTACGGAGTCTCCAGCCAATATGAGAGTCCGGAGAACATGATAATCACTTGCTCCACCAAGGTCTGCTCCTTCGGCAAGCAGGTGGTAGAGAAAGTGGAGGTAGGAGCCCTCCCCATATGTTTGTTAAACCAGGCCCCTTGCTGCTTCAGGTTGGCCTTCATCCCTGTCCCCCCCACCCCACCTCTTTCCCCAGATTTGTGTGAGTCAGTGAGCTCTTCCCCTCATAAATAAGTCTGTTACCTATTGGCAACCCACCTCATGTCAAACACAGACGCCGGGCTGGCACCAGGGAAGAGACAGTGCCCCCCATCCCAAGGCTTGTCAGCCCTGGCTGCACCTTCGGTCATCTGGGGACTTTGGAAACACACCAGTGCCTGAACCCCACTCCACAGCAATAGTAGTTTATAAGATGCTCTTCCAGTTATTTTTTTTTTTTTAATTTTTTTTTTAACGTTTATTTATTTTTGAGACAGAGAGAGACAGAGCATGAATGGGGGAGGGTCACAGAGAGAGGGAGACACAGAATCTGAAACAGGCTCCAGGCTCTGAGCTGTCAGCACAGAGCCTGATGCGGGGCTCGAACCCACGGACCGTGAGATCATGACCTGAGCCGAAGTCGGACGCTTAACCGACCGAGCCACCCAGGCGCCCCTCTTCCAGTTATTTTTAAATAAAATTTTATTTTAAGATAATTATGGTTCCACACGCAATGCAATTGTAACCCCATGTACCCTTAATCGGGCAACATCTTGCATAACTAGAGCATAATATTGGCCACCAGAAAATTGACATTGATGCAGCCCAGCAATCCGGTTCGGGTGTCACCTGTTTACATGCTGTCATTTGTGCACGTTAGCGTGTGTTAGTGTGGAGTCAGGACTGAGTCATCGCTCTGTCCCATCTCGCCTAGTGCCGCTACACTCAATGCTCCTTCCTCCCGTACCTGGCCTGCCTATCACTGAGGGAGGAGGGGGGCTCTGTTCTCAAGGGCCTCCAGGCCTCCTGCCTTTTCTTCCTACTTGAGAGTGAGTGGGTCATGGAGCTTCCCTGTGGAGTTGGGCCTGGGCTGGAGGTGGTCCAAAGAGATTCTAAGCCTCCGCTGCTCCCTGGGTCCTGCAGACCGAGTATGCCCGCTATGAGAATGGCCACTACTCATACCGCATTCATCGGTCCCCACTCTGCGAGTACATGATCAATTTCATCCATAAGCTGAAGCACCTGCCCGAGAAATACATGATGAACAGCGTGCTGGAGAACTTCACCATCCTGCAGGTGTGTGTGTGTGGAGGGGACAGGGGCCCCGCACGTGTGGGGTGGGAGCGGATCGGTAGGTAGAGCAATTGGCATGCCCTTGTTTGGGGCTCACCTTTTTCATCTTTTTCATCACTTGCAGGTGGTCACCAACAGAGACACGCAGGAGACCTTGCTGTGCGTTGCTTATGTCTTTGAGGTGTCAGCCAGCGAGCACGGGGCTCAGCACCATATCTACCGGCTGGTGAAAGAATAAGAGACTCAGGGAGCAGGGAGGGGGGAAGTGACATCGTGTGTGCAGGGACATGGGGAGGGGATCTGTGGGGGCGGCCCCTGAAGTGCCAGGAGAGCTGAGAGGTCATGACTCTTCCTATCCAGGAACAAACTGTGCCTGAACCTGCAATGCCCAATCCCAAATAAACCCAAGATGGTGTGTATTTTCAGAGGACCTGATCTGGCTGTATGAGCCTCGGGAGGGACTGTGGGAGAAGGGGAACCGACTGGGAAGCAGGCCAGAAGCAGTTCCCGAAATCCCCAGTGGACTCAGCCAGGAACGTCGCCAGATGCTGAAGCTCAAGATAGGATGGCTCCTCTGCTGCTATCGAGTCCTGCACTGTGCTGCTGGCCACCCTGGGAGGCCCGAGGATAGGCTCGCGGGTTCTCTGTTCCTCCTCTGCTGTCATCGAGCCCTGCACTGTGCTGCTGGCCACCCTGGGAGGCCTGAGGATAGGCTTGTGGGTTCTGTGCATATCCATGTGTGCACGTGCGGGACTTGTGCACGGCCCTGGCCACCTCTGTTGCCCCTTCCCCAGCACAGTTAGCAGGGAGGCTTGGTCCAGCCCGGGGGTTGGATTTGGGGTGTGGAGGTGACAGTTGTTGGAAAGGTTGGAAGGGGACACAGCCAGAGCTCTCTAGATAGTTTCTATCCATCCATCCCCAGTGGGCATAGATTCCATGGTCATGCTGGCTGCTTCGGAGTAGCTGTCGCAGATCATAGGAGCTTGAGACAGGGAGGGTGAGAGGGGTGGCATGGAAGCCAGCCTGCAGAGTTTAGGTGGTGAGGCTGGTATCACACAGCACCCTTTGTGGGGGGTGAAGGCCAAGAAAATGGGTCAGAGGTCTGCAGTGCACCAGTGGTCTCTGAGACCACACAGTTCTGATGATCTGTGAGTCCTCCCTGGGCTCCCCTCCACCCCCAGCCGGGGTGCCTGCTGGGTGGTGACTGCCTCGGAGTCAGTCCAGACTGTCCACTCCCTCCCCAGACAGTAGTAGTTTCTGTACTCCCTGTGGGTGGAGGAGGGGGGTGAAACCCTCTCTGGGCCTTGAGGGAACCAGTGAAGGGTTCCCTGGTTCATCTGTTTTGAGAAGTGCATGGGCTTAGGGTTTTGGTGGTCCTGGCTTCAGTCCTGGTATTTTTTAGCTGTCTGACCTTGGGCAAATTTCTCTACCTGTCTGAGCCTTAGTGTCCTTTGCTCTCTCTAAAAGGGAAGGCAATAGTACCTACCTTAGAAGGCCTTAGTGAGAAAGAGAGCTAATGTCTATAAAAGTGCCTGGTGCAAGATGCACTAATTAAGTGTTGTTAATTAGTTTATCCCTCCCTTCCTTCAGGGGGGCCTGGGCCTGGCTCTTTGCTGCCATCTAGTGGCCCTCTGTTATCATCCACAGCAGGAACCACAATTCCAGCAACCTGGAGCAGAAGGGGAAGAAGATTCAACCTACCAGTGTTTACTTTGTGTCCAGCACTCAGGGAGATATATTATGGGAATACAAAAGTGAGTAAAATAGCATTTAGGAGGTGTTATGGTGGTTAGGATCAAGGGCTCGAGTCAAACAGCTAGGATTGGAATCCTGGCACTCAGCCACTGACTAGCTATGTGACCTTGGGGGGCAAGTTACTTAATGTCACTATGCCTCAGTTTCCCCATCTGTAAAATGGGTATAATAAGAGTACCTACCTCGTATACGTAGAGTGCCTAGCATAGTGCCGAGCACATAAGTATGTTTGATAAATATACATTATTATTCATAGCAGGAGCTCGCAATCTAAAAAGCCAGATTGGATAACTCTTAAGTGGGGTTGGCTGGTCCTCACAGAAACTGGAGTTCAGAGATGGTAGAGAGCAGGGTGTGGAAGATCCAGGGAAGAGGTTGCGATTGAGAGGGGCTGCCCCTTAAAGGGTTTAGATAAGCAATGTTTAGATCAGCAGATAGGATGAGGGCTGGCCAGTGCTCCAGATGGGGAAAAGAAGCTGGCTATCCAGTTTTCTACCTCACAGGCCAGGACTGCCACTTCTCATCAAGAAGCAACTTTAAGCAGACGCCTCTGGACGGCTGCTAGACCTCGTGCCAAGTTACATAACTGCACTCTATGCGGGGCCGGCTCGCATCAAAAGATGTGATGTGGAGGTGGGGCCTGGGGTCCGGGAGTGTCTGAGCAGACCACATGTGCTCACGTGTCCGTGGGCGGGTTTGTGTGAGCCTGTCCCACCCCACCCCTAGTCACTGTCACAAGCCTTGCCCTCTCTCCGCATCTTTCCCCTCAGGCTATTTGGATAAGGGGCACCTTATGCCTACACTTCTAGCTTGACTGTGAACCTCTAGGTAAATATGCAGGAAGGATGTGTGAGCAGCCTCTTGGCCGTGGCACAAATGCACGAGTCAAGGAGATGATCTTTTGTGTTATGGGTGGAAAGGAGTCAGTGCAGGTGTGGGGGCCAAGTGTTGGCTGTGCATTTTCCCTTTTCTTTATGACCTGACCTCAGTAGCTTAATGGAAAGTCATGTACTTACAGCCGTAAGTTCCAGGCCAGTCAGCCACAGGAATGCAGACGTAGGTGCCTTTCCCCTGGTGCAGTGCAGACTGCGGCCATGGGGGCAAGTGGGAGCCCTGGCCTGGCCCGCCTCTCCTGCTAGGCATCTCTGACACTGACTGCCCTGCGGCCCGAGGTGGGTGCCCTTCCCTGCCTTTCGGCCTTGGCACCAAATGTTCCCCTGGCCAGTTGTGCCCTGCCCTTCTCCCACTGGAGAACTGTTACATTCTTCAGGAGCTGGTGTACACTCACCCCTTCTCATGCAGAAGGGTTAGCCACACCTGCCCTTATGCGGCAGAAGCCTTCTATTCCTGACCCCTTGGACACCTGTGACATGGTACCAGAACATAGGCACCCTGTCACCTCTTCTAATCCTCACCCAGTGGGTATTGTGCTGTCCCCCTTTGAAAGATGAGGAAAGGGGCACAGAGAAGTAAACTAACTTGCTTAGAGTATTAATGCATTTTTTTCATTCAGTTAGCAAATATTTACTTAATTTCTGCTCTGTGCCAGGCACTGGGAACATATCACTGACCAAGACAGATGTGGTCCCTGGGGAGCTTACATTTCATTGAGGAGGGAAACAAAGCACATGACAGGATGTGCAGACCATGGCAAGTGCTTTCACGGCAGTGAGGGGTGCTGAGAGTCACTGGGAAAGCCTCTCCCGCCCGGGGAAGGTGAGGGAAGGCATTCTGAGTAGAGGCAGGGAGGTTTGGGTGCAGGGCAGGTGCAGAGAGGAGGTTTGTGCCAGGTACAGAGAGCAAGAGCTGCACAGGCTAAGGTACGGAGGCAGCAGGGGCTAGATCCTGGTCGGGCCAGCCGCCCAGACTGGGGTGGGGGCCAGGGTGGGGGCCAGGCAATCCAACTTCCTCCGCAGCCCAACACCCCCTTGCTTGGCAAGGTCTTTGGGTTTTACTCCTTGTGAAGGGAGATCCTGGAAGTGTTTGAAACAAGCAGTAAATATTTTTGGTCTTTAATCTTTGCCTTTTTTTTTTAGAAATAAATGGTGGAGCTGCTGTGGACCACAGAGAAGCACATGTAATTGTCTGCTTCTGAGTCTGTCTTTCCTCTTAGACTCAGCTTCTGTGGGTGGAGACTGTAGCTTCCTTGGTCTGTTGCTTTCTGTAAACCAAACACCACATCTGGAACATAGCAGGTGCTCAGTAAGCATGTGCTGAAGGAGTGCACACATACAAGGCAATGTGATCCTTGCCATTGGGGCCTGGGAGGTGAGTGAGGGCTCTGAGCCCTCTGGACCCCTTTGCCCTCTCAACACATCTAGAGGTAGCAGGGAGTGTCACTGAGATAGGGACGTGGAAACAGACCTCCTGTCTCCTGGCGTCTGACAGTGACTAAGCAGATTGCCTCAGGGGCCCCCAGTGAACTTCCATAGAGTGAGATGATCTTCCTAATGAGAGAAACTCACACAGAAGGACCTTAGGGTGCATGTGCATGCATGTGCGTGTGGATACCAACTCTGCCCTTTTGGGACTAAAGCCAGTGGAGTAAGGATCAGTGGCGGCTGTATCAGGCTGCTCATAGACTATTTGTGCTTAATCCATCACTTGTGCCCTCTAACCAGCTGTAGGCTTCAGAGGACAGTGGGCAGGGTGAGAACGGGCTGGAAGTAGGAGGGCAGGCATTTCATATAAGCAGGGGTGGGGGCAGCAGGGAGCTCCTGACAGTCTGCAGCATTGGGCCTGGTGCAGGGCTCCCAGCTCACCTGGGCTGAGTCTGCACAGAGGGGGGATGTGTGAAAGAGCAGTGGTGTGTTTTACCCCAGGGGCAGTTATGCCCAGTGACCACTGTGTTTGACTCTTTCTTACATTGTCTGTTATGTCCGCTCCAAAAATGAAAACAAAGAGCTTTTCCCTAAAGAGTTCAATCTCTATGTAAGTTGTTCTTAAGAACTAAAACCCTAGAGCCAGGTTGCTGGAGGGCCAAATTGCTTCTAAGTTATGTGATCTTGGGCAAACAGCTTACCCTCTCAGAGCCTTCATAACCCTATTTGTGAAATGGGAAGAAAATGGCTCTGACTTTAGGTTGCTATCAGCAGAAAGGTGACAGAGTATATGTGAAGGAGTAGCACTGTGCCTAGCTCACGCGAGCACTCAGTGAGTGGTCATAACTTAGGTATATTAAAGCCTGCACTGACTGTTCTTCCCACCAGGAAAGCGCACGCGTGCGTTTAGGGGGGAGAAAAGCTCTGCTCTAATTTCTCCCAGAGCCCATAAGGAGGCCAGGGGCTCTTAGTTTAGTGGGAACTGTCCAGCACAGACACAATGCTTAGAGTTTCATCCTCAGGCCTCAGAAATGGTCAAGGAAGTGTTCTTAAATGAGGAAAATAACTTTGTAGCCCATGAGGGGAAGGAGACCCCAAGGAAGGGTCTCGAAAGGGAGCACAGAACAAATGGTGGGCTAAGAGACTGTCCAGAATTTAGATTTACTTCCCAAGAGAGGATGGGGGAGGTGGTCCGGCCCCTTTGCAGAAGGCTGGAGCCCAATGGGTGGAAATGGCTAAAGGTCTTTTTATTTTTAAGCTCATGGATGTCTAATATTCAACTTTAAGGGTTTTCTTTTTTTTTTTTTTTTTTTGTATTTTTGCTATGTAACCCCCCTTTGTCTCCCCAAATCTTCAGTAAAGTCTGCTACATACACAAAGGCCTTTGTGCGAGTGATTTCTTTTTATGGAATTGAGAGAGTCCCATCTGTGAATAGAGCCCCAAAACAGCAGCAGCAGGTTGGGGCCACAGAGGCAGCATAAACTGAACCGTGTCAGTGGAAGCAGGAATTCAGAGCCCACGTGAGCCGCCTCCAGCCAGCCCAGTCCCTCCCAAGAGAATAGAAAGCCCTTAGGGGTGCCTGCAAACGGGGTAAAGTTCAAGCCTGTGCCGTTGGGCTAGCAGAGCACAAGAGCCTTGGCTGCCAGCCGCGTTTCATAAATGCCTCACCAACGCCTAAGTGAGGAGGTTCTGGCGCCAGGTTCTGCGAGCACTGCAGTTTTAGAAGCAGAGTGTTAGGTGCTTAATAAACAACAAAAGGACACAAAAACCACTGGATTTGAAGAGTGGTCAAAATGAGAGCTTCAGGCAGGGGCTGGCTGGCTGTGGTTCCTGGCTTGGCATGTTAGGAACGTGATTTTAGCCCTTGACCCGAGAGTGCGCAGACCCACAGGACCGGCTTGCTGACCGAAATCGAAACAGCGTGACTGATAGGTCGAGTGCCACTTCATTGGTTCACATGGAGCAGCACCACGCCCAGGTCATGGGACTACTTGTCTGCTAGTCGCGCATGCTTTCCTCGGCGGGAAACCAGGCCACTTGCACACGGTGGTTTGTGCATACGTTCAAGCAGGGAGTTGGGCGAGCCTCGAGGAACGTGTACACCAATGTGAGAGTCTGGTGCCCCGTCTCCACTTTGGGGACCTGGCTTCTCCCAAGTGTCCACTTCTCTGGACACTAGTGCAAGATGGCTCCTTCTGTGTCACCATGAGCCCCATTACATCATGCTGAAAGTTGGCGGGCTTGTGCAGCCATTCCTCATGGGGGTCATTCTGAAGCCCTCTTGGTGGTAAGCGGGCGGTCTCGCCTCACTGGCAGGGCCTGCTGGTCAGCCTCTGGATCCGTGGGCTGCCCCCGCGTCTGGGCGCTGCTCTCCCGTCCTTTGGTATGGTGGCTCGGAGGACAGGCAGAGCGGTTCTTTGCTCCCAGGTTTGTGGGTCGCCCTGGGCCTCACACACGGGCTTGCAGCTTGGGCCAGAGGAAAGGAAGGAAGGAACAGGAGCAGGAAGCGAGAGAAGGGGGAGAGGGAAGGGCAGGGCCGGGGCAGCGTCGTCCGTCCCTGGGACGTGTCCTCTCGCCTGGTCCCAGTGTGGCGCCATGGTCACCCTGGCCCGCGACAGGCACGTTTGAGCACACGCGGTGCGCCAGGCCCTTTCCTAGGTGCCGAGGGCGCCAGGCAGAATGCAGGGGAGGGGGGAGGGGCAGCGCTTTCACGGAATTTCCATCTTGGCTTGGGGGGGGGGGGGCGGAGAAGAAACAGGGAACACGGAGAAGCAAATAAACGAGAAAATGGCAGGAAGTGGTCAGTGCTTTCAGGACCAGAAAACGGGATGATGTACTAGAACCGGTCTGGATGTATCTGGCCGGTTGCCTGGTTTTGGATAGCTGGGGAGCTAAGAATGGTTTTTACAGTTTCAAATGGTTGAAAGAAAATCAAAAGGGGAACAACATTCGTGACCCATGAGAATGATCTGCACAATTCAAGGTTCGGCGTGCGAACAGGATTTGGTTGGGACACAGCCACAGCCTCTGTCCGAGGCGGCTCACGCTACCGCCTAGAGCGGAGGAGGGGGGCGCAGAGACTGTACACGACTCGCGATGCCCAAATACTATCTGGCCCTTTCCAGAAAAGCCTGCTCCTCCTGCGCTAGCCTTCTGGGGCGACAGTGGGAGTCAGACACACACACACATACACACACACACACACACACACACACACACACACACACACACGAGGACCTGGGAAGACCCCGACCTCGAGGGTGCTGAGGCGGGAAGGAAGGGGGCGTGTGCAGCGGGGGGAGGGGGAGGGGGCGCATGCGCGCTGGAGCACCTCCCTGCCCGGTTGTGTGGGGGCCTGGTCTTCACCGGTTCCCCCCACCCCCCACCGAGCGCCGCAGGGGTCAGGGGTGTGGCTCCTCTCCCCGCCTGACGCGCGTCTTCCCGGTAGTGTTTCTCTTGGTGTGTTTCGGTGTTTGATGTCCGCGTTCGAGACTTTCCCCACGGGCCGGTGACCCCCGGCTGGCTGGCTGTACTTCCGAGCGGCTCCGGGAGCCCACCGGAGGGCGCGTGTCCCGGCGGGGCTGCGCTCTGTGCCCTCTGGCAGCTCTTGTGTGAGGAAGTGGGTTTCTCTAGGGTATTTCTTCCTCCTCCGGCCCGACTCCATGGTAAGGGTTCCAACAGTTTCTTGCTGGGGAGGACCGTCTGGCCAGCAGCGGTATGGGGACCCAGTGGGAGAAAAGTGCTGGGACGGCTCAGTATGGACTCGTTCATCAATCCCTGTTTTCTGCTGCCGGACCTCGTGTCCCACCCCAGAGCCCCTCCACGTCACCCTCTCCCGGCCCCTGCCTGGTTGCGGAGCGGCGGTCCCGCGGCTGGAGCCGAGGAGAAGATCTGGGGGCTCTGTCTCTTCTTGAACTGACCCTGAGCCCTCCTCTCCTAACCTCCACTTCCAGAGAAAGCTGGTGCCATCACGTGTGGACTTTGGGGCAGTTTGGTGGTTGTAAATCATGCCCCTCGCTAGCTTTCTCTGGGCTACGATTCAGCTTTCTTCGGTTTGCTAAATCAGTTCGTGCTGGCCCTTCCGTGTTCCAGCTTCCGAATTTTTGTTACTGTCCTCTCCTCTCCTGTACTCTTTGTCCTTTAGGATATACAGCTTAAAAAAAATACGTTCATGGTCGTCTTAGACGTTTCTGCAGGGAACAAAGTAGATGCAGGTGTGGAATCACCACCTTTGTCCCAATTGACTTATTCAAAATATCACTCTGTTGTGTGAAGATAGGTGATGGGAGGCAGGAGGGAACGCAGGGAGACCCAGTTAGGAGATTGCTGTGGAGATCCAGGGGTGACTTGGTGGTATTTTGGAGGAGAGGATAGAGTATGGTGGCGCACATCAAAGAAAGTGGACCTTGAGATGTTTTGAAGATAGTCACTATGACTTCCTGATGGCAGGGGTGTGGGCAGGACGGGAAAAGTGGAATTACAATCAACTCCAAATTTCCTGGCTTAAGTCACTGGTGCCATTTATGTGACAGGAGAGACTTGGGGAGGAGTAAGTCTGTGGTTGGAGATGAAGAGTTGAGGTTGAGACATTTATTAGACGTCCAAGTGGAGATGGCAAGTAGCAGCCACATATATGATTCTGGAATTAAGGGGAGAGGCCATGGCAGGATTTAGGATTTCCTGGCACCTGGACTGGCATTTAGGTCCTTGAGACTAGATGAGATTACCTAGAAGGACCGTGTGGATGGAGAAGGAAGGGGCGTCCCCAGGACTGAGAAGAGAGGAGGAGGAAAACCAGGAGGGCATGGTTTTCTCAGTAGGGAAGGAAAGAAAGAGTTTCTGTGGGGAGTGCTGAAATGCTACTGGCAAGTAGATTAGGATGAAGATAGAGAAATGACCATTTGTGGTAGAGACTCCCTAGCTTCCCCTTCTTCCTGAGTTATAGCTGGGCCCTTGGTCACTCAGAATAAGTACGGTATTTTCTAGTCTCTCTTGCAGCTAGATGTGGCCATGTGTCTAGGCTGGCCAGTGGAGGTAAGGAGAACTACACCTCCCAGAAGTGTCCTAAAAGGGAGGAGGCATGCTCTTCTTATCTCTTCTTTTCAGTTGACTGGATTGTCATGTAATGGCTGGATTTCCTGCAGCCATTTTGGACCATGAGATGATCTGAGGAATGGAAGTTACCTATGGTAAGGCAACAAGATAAAAGGATCTTGGGTCTTTGATACCATGGAGCACCATAACAGCCCTGGACAGATTTCATATGAGAGAGAAATAAACTATCCCCCTTAAATCACTTTTACTGTGTGTGTGTGTGTGTGTGTGTGTGTGTGTGTGTGTGTGTGTGTTTGCAATTAGCAGCCAAACTTAATTCTAACCGATGTATCTTTGGATTTGGCAACAAACATAGAGGCATAGTGGTTGAAGCATGAATGGCTGTGACAACAACAACACCCTGACTATAGCACTTTTCAGTTTACAAAGCACTTTCAAACATGCTGCCTTCCTCAACGTTTGCAGCTCCATTGTGATTCTGTAGACTTCTTTTTTTATAGATGAAGAAACGGAAGCTCAGAGAAGCCACTAAGTCAAGGTTACTAGGTTGTAGCTCTTATACTTTAACCCGGGTCATCTGACTCCTTGCCCAGCGCTCATGAATGTAGGTGGAGAGCAGGTTACGAACGTGCAGGAGGTTCTGGCCCAGAGTTTGCCCAATTCTGGGGGGATAATTGGAAGCTGGTCCCAGAGGTCCCTGAGAACATGTTGCCAGGAGAAGGTGTCATTTGGTGGAGCATCAGAGCTTTGTCGCCTTTTCAGGAAAATGCTTGTATTTCTAGAAAGGTGATATGGAGGACAGGAGACTGTGGAGAACAAAGGAGGTAAAAATGAGACAGGCATCAACACCGGGGGGAAGTGTGGCTGCCAGTGGCATGCTAGCAATCCCATTTTGGAAGTAATCAGGTAGCAATCAGATGTTCAGACCAAGTCTGCTGAGTGTCCTGTGACCATATAAATGTTTTCTTGGTATCAAAGGGATCTGCTTCTCTTTGCAGTCTCCCTTCCTCAGAGGCCAATCTGGGAGCTTTTGAAGTTTGGCATGAATCTCTCCTTCTGCTTTTCCTCTTCAGTAACTTCTTTGCTGACTTCTTTCCAATTTCTTTCTGTAAATCCCCACCAATCTGGGGATTGCTGGGGATACACAGATTTTAAGCTGATTAAGGGTTTGCACCTTCCTACCAGCAAGGTGGGATTACTTTTAAGTAAGTTGCTCAAGGTTATGCAGTCGGGAAGTAGAAGCTGGGATTGGAAGTTGGCTTTGTGACTTCTAAGGTCACATGCTGCTCCCCCAGCTTTGGCCCTAGAAAACCAAGAGGCCTCGGGGAAATAGCATTCTGTCCATCCCACCCACGTCCCTCTTTAATCTTGACTGACCCACCCTGGAGGCCCCGCTCCTGGAGGCACATTAAAGCAAGCCTCACATGCCTGCCCCAGGGAAAGGCCTCGACCCGCCCCACTTCCAAGCGGCCCACTTGCTCCGGCCCTTCATCTCCCTGGACCTTGGGTTCCTGGCTGTAGTCCCTGCCTTTGATATCTGCTTCTGCTCTCTGGAGTTTGGCAACTCCTCACATTCTCCTTGCAGCTTTTGGGGCCTCAGGGTTTTTTCTTTTTGCCCTCTGCTCTGTCCACCTCTGACTCAGTGTCCTCCCCTGGCCTGGGGCGAGGAGGGCTCACCCTCTGGCCTGGGCTCTTCGGATCGCGTGTCTGGGCCAGAGATGGATGTGGCCTCGAAGTGGCACTATGGAGAGGGGTCTAAGAGATTCTCGTCCTGCCCTTGGCCACAGCTCCCCTTCACTGGGGGAGGTGTATCCACAAAAGAGGCTAAACAAGGCACTTATCACTGTCTTCATCAGGTACGATTTGGGCCCTAATGTCAGATTCTAGAAGGGCTGGCTTGAATGGCCTAGAGGTAAAAAAGCTTTGTTCATCCCATAAACACTCACTGAGCACGTAGGATGTGTCTGGCACTTCCAGCTCCTGGGGATACAACGCTGAATAGAATCTTGGTGCCAATCCTAGAAGAGCTTACATGCTAACAGGAGGAGATCACACAAAAAAATCAAGAAAATAACATCAGGCCTCCTGTTCTGTATTCCCCCCTACCCCACTCCCCGTCCCACCCCGGAACCCCCTCCATGGCCATACCCAAACAGTCTTGGATCTGATCTCTGTGATGGAGGGCAGGCTACATGTCAGAGAGCAGCAGGAGTGTCAGGAACAAGGGAGGGCAGTTACCTCAATGTCTCTGTAGATGAGGGCCCCTGGGGCTCTGCTGCTGTATGAGTAGTAACATACAATTCCATCTGCAGAGAAAACTCCTTCCCTGGGAGGGGGGGGGGGGGGGGGGGGGGGGGAGAGCGTGCCCTCCGTAAGCATTGTAAAGAGCCACATCCACACATGTCCATGTGTGCAGAGCGTGCCCTTCCTGGGCTTTAGTGTATGGGTCATAGATGCAGGGCATCATCAGGAGCTCAGTAAAAATGCAAATTCTCACCCCACACGCCCCACCCCAGTTGTTCTGAAGTCTGCAGGTGATTCCTGTGCACATTCAAGTTGGAGAAGCAACAGGCTGGACTTTGACCAGGTGCAGAGAAAAACACCAGACTGTGACCAACTCCTAATAATTCCTCTTGTAGATGGAGTGTGGGGTGGGATATGGAGGGCTTCCTTCCCTGAGAAATGTATGCATTTGAGCAACATACTCACCACTGTTTGCAAAAGTTAGTTACTATAAATAAAATAGGGGGAAAAAAAGAATAAAAGAAAATAAACAAGTTCAAATAAGGGTGCATTCTTTAATTTGACTTAGAATACTTGACTTGTAATATTTGCAACGGTCAACATTTCAAGAAATAAATATCTTTCTATACTTTGTATTAGCTTGTGAACTACTAACCCACTATCAATTGAGTTTTTATTGTTGGAGGGGACATTTTATGCATGGAAAAGAATACTTAAGGTTATTTGTGTATTTTAATTTTTTTCAACTGATTAAAGTTGTAAATTTTGAGGCCTAATTTTATTAACTCAAGTTCAACTTACAAGTCTTGCTATTTTGTTCATAAAGCTAGTGTTTTATGTTAAATCTTTCACTTATTCTTTAATTAATGTTCAGTTAGCTCATAAATTCTCCTAACATTTAATATCACTTACAAACCCGATTGATTAAATTAGCTTAGACTGTTTAAGCTATAATTAAGCACTTCAAAAAAATCTAACAAGGCAGACTTACAAATCTAACAAATCTCAGATACTAAGAATTTAACACTAAGAACTTAAACACTATTCATGTTTCACATTCATACACTAAACATAGTAAGTCTCAACTTGTAGATCTAATCAGATTTATTTAAGCATTTAATCATCATTTAATCCACCTAAGTTATTAAATCAACATCACAACGCCAATACGTTACATGCTTTTATACTTTTCCCACACCTTAAAAAGCAGTTAAGAATTGTAAACGTTGAAATGGCTGATGCTTAACTTATGTTCTGTGAATTTTTTATAAAGCGATACATTTTTAAATTAATTTTTTAAAGTTACAAAAACTGTAAAGGTGCCTGGGTGACTCAGTTAGTTGAATGTCGGACACTGGCTCAGGTCGTGATCTCCCTGTTTGTGAATCCGAGCCCGCATCACATCGCATTGCATTGGGCTTGCTGTCAGCACGGAGTCTGCGTCATCTCTGTTCCCCTTTCTCTCTGTCCCTCCCCCGCTCTCACTCTCACTCTCAAAAATAAATAAAACCTTAAAAAAATTTAAAGTTACAAAATTACAGACAGAACACAGATTATTCCAAGGATTGTTGCAGTTACTATCACACGCACCCTTACACCTCTCACAAAAGTGTTAATATATGTCTGCGTCATTCACCATCTGTATATTTATTTCCAAGCCTCTACTCAGGCAAAGAAAGCAGAATGAGCCTCACAGTTGGGTTGAGATAACTGATGTGAAAGCAGGGCTCATACACACTTACGGACTAGAGTCGTGAGCTCCACGTTTGCAATTGCTGTACTGTTAGAGCTGTGGAGAGCCACCTGGAGATTGGACCAGTCTGGGGACGGGGTCTGGATGTGCCTTCTTAAAGAATGTCACCTGGCTGGACAATTACCTGTGGGAGTGGCTTCCTGTGGTCAAATTTTGCCGGCCACAATTACAACATCCGTAAGACCTTCACTTAAAGAAAGAAAGTGCATCTCTTATCCCTGGGTGTCCCTTAAGTCGCACTGCCTGACACAGGTACAAGAAATCCACAGCTTAATTATTAACCCACTTGGCTATGGTATGCACATTGAATAGTTGACATTTTGGGGAACTCACATAGACCTTTTTTTTTTTTTTTTTTTTTTTTTTTTTTATAACCCTTTTTTTTTTTTTAAAGTTCATTTTTTTTTTTTGACAGAGACAGAGTGGCAGAGGGGCAGAGAGAGAGAGAGAGAGAGAGAGAGAGAGAGACAGAATCTCAAGTAGGCTCCACACTGTCAGCATGGAGCCTAACATGGGGCTCCAACTCCCAAACCTGTGAGATCATGACCTGAGCCGAAATCAAGAGACCGGCACTTGACTGACTGAGCCACACAGGTGCCCTAGTATAACCCACATTCAATATCAAGATGGACTTGGGCTTCTCACAAGATGTTCGTTTCCTTTCTGATACTCAGACTGTTGCAGCTTTGCTTTTTCCCTCCCTGCCTTCATCTCTTTCCTCCCTCCCTTCCCTCCCTCCTTCCTCTCCTCCATCCCTCCCCACTTTTTCCTCCCTCCCTCCCTCCCTGCTTTCCTCCCTCCCTCCCTCCCTGCCTTCCTCCCTCCCTTCCTTCCTCCCTCCCTCTCTTCCTTCCTTCCTTCCCTCCTCCCTTCCTCCCTCCCTTCCATGCTTCCTTCCTTTGCTGTGTCCCTTTCCTCAAATATCTTTTGAAACTAACATGCTCTTGCATCATCTAGCGGATTTAGGCCTGCTTTGATTCTTCTTGCACCAAGGTACACTATCAGCTACTTTCTAATAAGCCCTGGATTCTTTAAGTGGTGAGTGTTATTAGGGGCCAATATCTGGGCACTCCTTGTGCAAATCAGATTACCCACATGAGGACTACAGGCGAGGAGGAGTTTCCACCTCCAGTCCAATAGTGAGAGAGCCAGAAAATGAGTTCACACTTATTTATCCAATTTAACGCCAACCTTACTAAATCCCTGAGAAATATATATTCTATAAAGGCTTTCATTTTATTCCCCCACTTTTAAACTACCAGCTTTTAGCTACCAGCTGCTGCTTCTTCTTTCAAAACAACCTTAATATGTCATGCTATATATATTTTAATTATATTATGAATGAAACTTCCCATGTTGTAAATGAATGTATATTGACTTAGATCCCAGATGCCCTGGTCCGGGGCTGCAAATGTGTTCCTTGTCACTTTTATGATCCTTGAGTGTCTTATCAACCATCATCCTCTGGTCATTTTATTGACAGTCACACAATTTCATTTCATCCAACTCTATTGAATTCACTAGGCTTGATTCCAATTTCAAAGTGTTAGCTTCAGCTCTCTCCTTTCTCCCGGAGCAATCTTTGCCTTCTGGCTCTCCTCTGCCTTTCATACTGGAAATGGAGTTGTCACTTTGTTTCTCCCTGTTATCTTTAAGGCTCTTCTCAGGCTGTCCCAGTGTGTGTGCCTCAACCATCTGCTCCTTAAAGAGGCCAGACTTTTGGAGAAAATAGAATCAATATATATTTAGCAAAGCTAACCTATTTGACACAACATATTTTTGTAAGTAAGCATATTTACCTTCCATAGTACCTATGATGGGGAAAGGCAGAGAACCTCATTTCCATCAGTTTGTACCTGAAGTCTAAGCCCCTCTTCCCTGTCACACCATCCATCCTCTGCCAAACCCTCCTCCTCAGGTGCCCAGCACTTCCGTACCCTGATCCAGCTCCCACCTCCTTGCCTCCCACCTGCATCCACCATGCTGCCCCTAAGTGACTAGCACACATCCCATATCTCCTTCCCTTTTGGGAGGACAGATCATAAGGTGCCTCCATGATCCCTGACTCCTGGCATTCACACCTCTGTGTGATGACCCTCCCTTGAGTGCACGTGCACCTGTGCTTCGAATGATTAAGATATGGCAAAGGTGATGAGATGTCACACTTGTGATTATGTTATGTGATACAAGACTCCGTCTTGCTGACCCACTTGTTCTAGGAGACTCTTTGCTGGCTTGATGAAATCAGTGTCCATGTTGGGAAAGCCCACATGTGAAGCACTGAGGGCAGCCTCTAAGAGCTGAGGATGGCTCCAGCAGACAGCCAGCAAGAAGCCAGTGTCCTCAGCCGTGCAGCCACAAGGAAGTGAATTCTGACAACCAACCTGAGTGAGCACGGATGCAGATTCTTCCCCAGTCGAGACTCCAGATGGCAAGCTGGCAAATACCCTGATTGCAGCCTTGTAAGATCCTGAGCAGAGGACCCAGCTAAGCCATGCTGGGACTGACTCATAGAAAGTGTGGGGTACTAAGTCTATGGTCATTTATCGTGCGGTAACAGATAAGTAATATACCTACCTACCTGCTTGTTCTATACCCTCCCACATGGTGGCTGGTTATGTTCTTCCACACCACAGCGTGGAAGCTGGGAGAGTGGGGGGGCTTTTCTTACTTCCCATTTCCTGTAGGCCATTTTTCTGAGTGTCAGCTGTATGACTATGCCACCTTCTTCCCCCTCTGAGAGACTCTGCCATTTACCGACCCCCTGGTCTCTCATGCTTCAAAGATCTCAGCACCTGTCTTGTATTCTCCTCTCATCCATGTAAACTCAGCATCAGTTTGGATGAAGTTTTCAACAGGGCAACCCAGACTCTCAGTTTCTTAATTTCCTTCTCTTCGTGGGGCCATCTCTGTTCTCTCCAAGCCACCTACTTCCACAGTCACAACTGGGGCTTTGGCATCTCTGGGAACTGTTCCACTCAAAGACTCATGGAGTCAGGCTGCCCCTGTCTGACTTCTATCTCCTTTCCTCTCAGCTGGCAGTTCGACTACTCCCACCGCCACCATTTCCCTTCACCTCTGGTCTACAACCTCTCTAATTATCCCTGTACCATCGGCCCTCTCACTGTTTTCCCATCCTCCTTATCAAGCTTGGAAGTAATGTCTGTCCTGAACCTTGATCCTCTGTCATTTGGTCACACCCCTCTGGCAAAATCCCAACTGTGATGAACTTAAGTCTCCCAAATCAGGGTGCTTGCATTCAAGCAGCCTCTGGGAAAGCCACACAGTAGGACATATTGGTTCCATGTAAATTCATGGTTACTATGTTCAAAGGAGCCCTTACTACACCTAGGGGACACTAGTAAGTCTCTAGGATGAACTCACTCTCCCACAGTGATTATTTCAAACTCCTGGCCATTCCTTACACTTCGACTTGCAGCAAATGAACTTCTGTCTCTCTCTGTCTTTCAACTTCTCCCTTTAAACTCTCTAGAGGGGCACCTACCTGGCTCAGTCGGCTGAGCATCCGACTTTGGCTCAGGTCGTGAACTCGCGGTTCGTGGGTTTGAGCCCCATGTTGGCTCTGTGATGTTAGCCTAGAGCCCACTTCAGATCTTCTGTCTCCCTTTTTCTTTCTGCCCCTCACCCACTCATGCTCGCTCTGAAAAATAAATAAACATTAAAAAAATAAAAGGAGAAATAGAAGCCATCAAATGAAAATCTCCACCTAGGACACAAATCCACCCTGTTTGCTCCCATCATATCCTCCTTCCTCCTGCTGCAGTGCAGGTGTTAATCTTTTCTGCCTTAGCCAAGTCTCTGCACTTCAACTTGGATTCCTTCCCTTCTCTTATTTTAGAAAAACTTTTACTATTTATGGTTTCTTATCTTTCCCATATATTCAACCATTTTTAAATTATTTATTAGAGAGAGAGACAGCAGGAGCTGGGGAGATGGGTAGAGGGAGAGAGAAAGAGAATGAGAATCTTTTTTTAAAAAATATAATTTATTGTCAAGTTGGCTAACATACAGTGTATACAGTGTGCTCTTGGTTTCGGGGGTAGATTCCTGTGGTTCATCCCTTACATATAACAGCCAGTGGTCATCCCAACAAGTGCCCTTCTCAATGCCCATCACCCATTTTCCCCTCCCCCACCATCAACCCTCAGTTTGTTCTCTGTGTTTAAGAGTCTCTTATAGTTTGCCTCCTTCCCTCTCTGTAACTATTTTTTCCCCTTCCCTTCCCTCATGGTCTTGTTAAGTTTCTTGGGTTCCACATATGAGTGAAAATATATGATATCTGTCTTTCTCTGACTCATTTCACTTAGCATAATACCCTCCAGTTCCATCCACATTGCTGCAAATGGCAGGATTTCATTCTTTCTCATTGCCAAGTAGTATTCCATTGTATATATAAACCATGTTCTCTTTATCCATTTGTCAGTTGATGGACACTTGGGCTCTTTCCATACTTTGGCTATTGTTGATAGTGCTGCTATAAACATTGGGGTACATGTGCCCCTATGGATCAGCCCTCCTGTATCCTTTGGAGAAATTCCTAGTAGTACTATTGCTGGGTTGTAGGGTAGTTCTATTTTTAATTTTTTGAGGAACCTCCACACTTTTCCAGAGCGACTGCACCAGTTTGCATTCCCACCAACAGTGCAAGAGGGTTCCTGTTGAGAGAGAGAATATTAAGCAGGCTCCACACTCAACATGGAGCCGGATACAAGGTTCGATCCCATGACCCTGGGATCATGATCTGAACTGAAATCCAGAGTTGGATGATAAACTGACTGAGCCACCCAGGTGCCCCTCAACCTCTTATTCTTGATTGGATCCTCCCCATAAGGGAGGGATTCCAGTTACCCATACATTAGAGATTTTTCTCTCGTTAAGATTGGTTACTTCTTTTGATTTATCTTCATATTCATTTTCTCCTATTGAGATCTTTATTTGGCCAGTAAGCCTATCCAGTGAATTTTTTTTTAAGCTCCAGATATTTAGTTCTAGAATTCCCATTTGATTCTTTTTTATTTTTTAATTAAAAAGATTTTTATTAATTTTGAGAGAGAGTGAGCGAGCACGTGGGCACATGTGAGTGGGGGAGGGGCAGAGAGAGAGGGTGGTTGAGAATTCCAAGCAGGCTCCACAGTGACAGCTCAGAATCTGACACAGGGCTCGATCCCACGAATGTGAGATCATGACCTGAGCTGAAATCAAGACTCGGATGCTCAACCAAATGAACCACCCAGGTGCTCCTGATTCTTTTTTATATTTTCTATTTTTCTGCTGTGGTTTCCTAGCTGTTCATTTATTATAAATGCATTTTTATTTGTACCCTTGAACATAGTTTTAATAGCTGTTTTAAAATTCTTGTCTGATAATTCCAACATCTGAGTTATCTTGGGATTGTCATCTGTTGCTTGCTTTCCCTTGAGAATGGGTCACATTATCCTGTTTCTTTGTAAGTTGAGTAATTTGGGATCGTATCCTGAATAATATGAAGGTTATGTTAAGGAGACTAGAATCTATTTTATCCCTAAGAAAAGTATGGATATTTTTCTCTTGCAAGTAATGAACTTGATTATACGCAAACTACAGACTCTGTACTCTGTAGTACAGTACTCTGTACTATCTGCAGCAGGCAATTGCTCAAGTCTCAGTTTGGTTCTTTCATCTTTACCTGGGATTCCCTGCTCATATATAGTTCAAGAAAGAGACAGAGACTTGGGCAGAGTTTATGCAGAGAAATTTGGGTTCCTTTTCTTGGCCCTTTGCTTTCCTCTTTCTAGGATTCTTCCCTCACTCTTCAGCAACCTTGATTGCTCTAGGCTCTACCTTCTGGTTCCTCTGGCTGAGAGACAGCGGGTTTTCTTCTGGAATTATAGCTGTCCTATGCTGCATTGCAACTGTGGCTAACACAGGGAAAATCCACAAAAAATGGGAACTCATCTCATGTCAGTTCTTCTTCCACACTTTGAATCCCCTCCAAAATCTACCTACGTGGATTCACTCTCCAGAGTTCTCGGGTAGTTGGTTGGTTGGTTTGGTCTTCTTTTGTTCATTTGTTTGTTTTGAAAGTTGTCCAGAGTATAATTGATATTATCTGTGAGAGGGTTGTTCAGTTAGAAGTGGACTCCTCTGTACCAGAAATAGGACTCTTTCCATTAATAGGTTCAATTCTCCCTGTTAAATTCCACAAACCCACACTTGGTTCAAAATCTCCTTCAGCTCTCTGCTCCATGTATCTTCCCAGCTTGTTTTCTTGAGATAATTGTCTTTCTATCCCCATTTCTCAGCTTCTACTGCCTTTTCCACTCTCTCCAGCACAGCCTCTGTGTCTTCGCTGCAAAGAAATGGCTCTTTTCAAGATCCTTAGTGACCTTCAACTCATTGAATCTGATGGATACTTATTAGTCGTCATCTTCTTTGAACCCATGATCTTTCTCTTAAATCTAGTCCTCTTCCCCTATTGCCAATCTCGATCAATGGCTCCACCAACCATCCTCCTAGGAACCTGACAAGTCATATTTGACATCCCCCGCCATTCCCCATATTCATCACCAATCTGTACATTTCACCTTCTAAATTTCTCAAGTGTACCCATACCCTTCATTCACTACCACCAACCTAGACCAAGCTAACTTCATCTTGTGTCTAGACCACTACTCGAGCCACCTGTATCCATTTTGGCCCCTGCCACCCTCTAATTCCTTCTCTATACTACAGCCAGAGTGATAGCCTCAAAATCCAAATTTGATGCTATCATTCATTCTCTTATTTAAAACACTTCAGTGATGATTTATGTATCTTAAGACATATGTGCATGTCAAAATCCTTAATATGGTTCAATATAGTCTGCTGCTTATGTGATTCTATGCCCTTGTCTTGCACTGTGCTCCCCACAACTCCCTTGCTCCAGACACGTTAACATTTCCTGTGCTGTGGCAAATTGATGATTGGATTTAATGCTTTTCATTGGTCAGCCCTTTTACATGTGGTTTTAAATTCTGAAGGGCAGAATTTAAGTGGTGATTTTAAACCACGGAATTGCCTTTGATAGGCATATAGTAATATCCTAAGATCATAAGAAAGTTGATTTAAATGTAACTGATATGGTTATTACTGTTACATTAATTGATTTCAACCCACCATGCACGTTCCTCAGTTACTAGCCACATGTTCAGATAGATGGTGTACATGTGGCACACACACTCGCCCTTACCAACAGCTACCACGTGTTTCTGAGTACTCTGCATTAGATGAACAAATACCAACAGCGTTAGCTTCACCTGAAGGCCTTCTGCAGGGGCGTTCTGCTTTTCTTGGCCTCTGCACTTTCTGTCTGATTTCACAATGTTGCCTCTGCATTTTTGTCTTTACAGAGTACATGCCGACCACGGTGAATCCCAGACACAGAGTCTGTACTTTTTCAGACAGGGTCTGACCAAGACTTTCTAAATCCTAGGTGGCTCTAAACCCTCTAGAAGTGCATGCTTCTTGCAGGCACTGACCCACCTTGGATCACACACATGCACAGGTGCACACCCACTCAGAATTACTGGTGCTTATTATATGCAATGGTTTTGATCAGTCTCTCTTTTTTTGTGCTTGAGAACATGGGTCTAGACCACTCTCACCCTGACAATACATCTGAAGAAAGCCAGGAGTTCAAAGCCCTAACTTGGCCCAGGGGTAGGCAAACTATGGCCTGATGTCTGTTTTTGTAAACAAAGTTTTATTGGAACACAGTCATGCTCATTTTCTTTATGAATGGTTTATGGCTGCTACAGTGGCAGGGTTGAGTAGTTGTGACAGAGACGGAGTAGCCTACAAAGTCTAAACCTTTTACTATCTGGCCCTTTACAGGAAAAGTTTATAGACCTGTGCTTTAGTACAATTTTCTAACTATTTTAGCATCAATCAATAACCAAGTGGAGTTGCCAGATTTAGCAATTAAAAATACAGGATACTCAGATAAATAATGAATACATTTTTTTTTAGAATAAGTCTGTCCCAAATATCACTCGGCAACCCTATCACAAAGATGCAAGACTCCTGTCGTTCCCTTGGTCCTGCAACACCTATCTCACTGAGCTTCGAAAGAGAAAGAAGGTGAAGGGAAGAGGGGTCCTTGGGATGATTTGCATTCTTTAGAAGAGGGAGCATGGAAAGGAAGCAGAAAAACCATCTTTGGTCACTTCCACCTTCATCACCATGAGAATGGTGGGACTTCTGGTTTGGCCCTCTGGGTGTAGCTGGTGGGCCTCAGTGACCTGTAAACACTCTTGAAGCCGCATGAATAAATGTTGAAGGGAGCAGGGTAGGGGAGGAACTCTTTGATTCTTCCTGCTGGAAAGTGCATCCAGTTGATGGTTGCAAATCTTCTCACGGTCTGGTTTAATGCCCTGATTTTCATCCCCAGTAGATGCAGAAACTATCACTCTTTATTGGTAGATGTGGAGGTTGGCTCCTCACACACTCTGCTTCCTACTCTCCCTGCATGTCATCTCCATAGCAGAGAGTTGGTTGAAGTCACTTGTGAGGGAAGACACCACTGCAGTAACGTAGCATATGTAGCTGACACAGGCTGGACAGAGTAGCAGTTAAGTGCCAAGGCCTTGCAGCCAGACAACCTGGGGTTATATCCTGGCTCAGTCTTTTTTTTTTTTTTTTTTTAATGTTTATTTGTTTATTTTTTGAGAGAAAGAGAGAGGGAGAGAGAGAGCATGAGCAAAGCAGGGGGAGGGGCAGAGAGAGGGAGACCAAGAATCCCAAGCAGGCTCTGAACTGTCAGCACAGAGCCCGGCACACAGCTTGAACTCATGAACGTTGACATCATGACCTGAGCTGAAATCAAGAGTCGGACGCTTAACTGAGTCACCCAGGTACCCCCCTGGCTCAGTCTTTTTTTTTTTTTTTTAATGTTTTTATTTATTTTTGAGAGAGAGTGAGGAGGGTAGGGGCAGAGAGAGAGGGAGACACAGAATCTGAAGCAGGCTCCAGGCTCTGAGCTGTCAGCACAGAATCCAATGTGGGGCTTGAACTAGTGAACCGCAAGATCCTGACCTGAGCTGAAGTCGGATGCTCAACCGAGCCACCTAGGTGCCCCCTGGCTCAGTTTTAATGGCCGCATGACCTGGGGGAAATTCCCTAGCCTCTGAGCCTCAATTCCCTCATCTGTGAAATGGAGCCACGGTGGTAGTACCTATCTCATGGAGTTGTCGGGATCAAATGAATTACAACGTGTGAAGTGCTTGGAACTGTGGCTGACACATAAGTACTTGATAAATGTTAACAGCTTGTTCTCTGCTTCTCAGGCTGACTCGGAGAAACCTGTGTGAATGTGGTGTTCCTAAAACTCAGCCTCAGGCAGTGTGAACTTTCCCCACTAGGTGTCACAATTCATCAGGCACTGTCCTTCAGCTTGACTTGGGGTAACTTGTGCTGATCACTTTTGATTTGATTTGGTGATTTCAACGGGGGTAAATGGACATAGAAATTTTTGAAGTCTTTGGGGATTCAGAAATTCCAGCGAAACCATTGACAACCAGGGCTGGAAGGAGCTGTTTGGAGTACTGCCTTTGTTCATAGTTAACGTGACATATAGTTTTTTTGTCCAAATCAGGCTATTTTGAGAGTGAAAGGGGGACTATTAATAACTCTGTCAGGACAAGTAGAGTGAATGGCTTGTGTCCTGACCACCTGGATATAGTCACCCTATCACTAGGGGAATTATTCCTCAGCATTTCCAGAATCTCCAGGACAGAAACTCGATGACATTCCTCAGAAGTCAGCTACAGAAAACCGTGGCCCCGTGCTTTTGGAAGCTCCCGCCCTAAGTACATCTACCTCCTCATTAGTCCAATTATTTGAATTTTGTCCTCAATAGATACGACCCGTGTGTGTCTGCCTCACAGACTACAAGTCACTGTAGTGACTTTTTTGGTGAGTAATCCCACATCCTCTATAGCTTTGCCCCACAAGATATTTTTGCAGCTGCAAACCCCTTTGGGGGCACTGAGTCCCCATCTCTGAATGTGTAGATGAAGGGTGAGCAACCACTTTCTGGGGTATTGCTTAGGGACTTCTCATGTTTCTCCAGCCCTAAGGCTCCATAATTCTATTATTTCAGATTTGTGTATCTTCCTTTAAAGGGCAGGGGGAAACTAACATTTGTTAAACATCCAGCATGCATCAGATATTGTGCTTTGGCCTCCATGGTCTTAGTAAGCCCATCAGCCCTGTGGCATTGATATTACTAAGTCATATTTCACAGGTTTGGAAATTGAGGTCTAGAGAGGTCACAACCCATAAGAGGCAGAGCTGGGATTCCACTCAGAGTCTGATGGGTTCCAAAGCTCCATGGTTGCTCCCATACCAGGTTGCCTCTCTTTGTTTTTACAGTAGGACCACTCCCAGGCAGATATTGGTAGAAAGTCCCTTTCCCTCGCTGGGTCTATTTCCTCTTCTGGAAGCTGGGCAGAACTAGCAGCATTGTGCTCAAGGGTAAAGGATTGCCACAGCGACTGAAGACATTGGGGTGGGTGGGGGTTAGTGTAGGAAGACTTTATGGGGCTGTGTGTGTGAACAAGGTGTTGAAGGAAGGAAAAGGGGAGTCAGAAGGAGGTGGATTATTTGGTTAAGTGTTATAGACAAAAGCAAGACTTTGAGTGTATAAGGGGAGGGGGCCCCGGAGATGAGAAGAAACTGCCAGTCTAATTAGGAGAGGTCAAGGGGTCCTGGTAATTATAGTCAGGTTAAAAAAAAAATCTGTCTCAAGTCATACTCAACACACCATGGTTGCACATGGGGAGCACAGAACCCGCCTGAGGACAGTAATACTGGAGAGGAGAGACGGCAGGCGCTCTCACTTGGGAAAAGAGTCAGGCCTTCAAGAATCCAGGCCCAGAAAGGCCTATAGGAAGCGCTGGGCCAGAGATGCCTAACTTGAATTTTCCTGCTTCAATTCAGTTCCTCCACCACACGGTGCCCTTTACCAACACTTGGAGGCCTTGCGCTCCTGGGGAGGCAAATAGCGGCTCCTCCTCCAGGGTATCTGCGGACAGGACCTACTACACACCGCGTGGTCAACATCTAGTCCGCCCGAAATACCGGAGACGGATTTCTCAGGCGTGGGGGCGGGGGCGGGAGACCGGCCGGCCTGGCCCCCGGGGGACGCTGGCGACCCAGGCCGCGACAGCCCCCGGGGCGGGGCGGGCGCGCGGCCTCCCGGGCTCCTCCCGCTCCCTCCCCGCGTCTGGTCTCGGCGGCGGCCCAGGCCCGCGGTGGCAGGGGGGTGGCGTCGTGCGGACGCCCCGGCTGAGCGGCGGGTCGGAGCCCCGAGGTGGGAGGGGAGGAAGGCTTCCGGAAGGAAGCCCAGAGGGCGGCCACGCCTGGCCCTGGACGCCGGTGCCCAGCGCGGCCCCGGCCTCACCACGGGCTCCCTCCGGCTCGGACGCTGGGGTGCGGTCAGGGGGTGTCCGAAGCCCCGGCCTCCAGGACCCGCTCCAGCTCCCTCTTAGGGCTCCGGCCCCCCCCCCCTCGCGCTCCGGACCCCCTCCCCTCGCGCTTCGGGCTGCTGCCCCTCGGCCCCGCCCCTCCCCGCCGCCGGCCCCGCCCCGCGGCCTCGCCATTCCCGGGCAGGCCCCGCCCCCCGCCGCGAGCCCCCGGCCCCGCCCCCCGTTTCCGCTGGCGGCCGCGGCGGCGGCGGCGGTGCGGGAGCGGGAGCGAGCCGGGACCCCACGTTCCCCAAGCGCGGTGAGTGCGGTCGGGGCGGGCGGCGGGCCCGGGGGCTCGGGAGCGCGCGGCCTTGCGGGGCTCGGGCCCGCTGTACGCGGGCCGCGCCAGCCCCGGCCCGGATCTCCATCGAGGGGAGCGACTCCGGGGCGTCCCGGGGAGGGGTGTCGGGAGGGCGGTAGTGGGCGAGCCGAGGGAGGGATGGGGTAGGCGCCCTGTGAGGACGCGGGAAGCGGCCGGGGAAGGGGGTGTGTGTGCGCGGAGTCCCGTAACAGAGCGAAGAGGGGTCTGCAGGCGGAGAGGCTCGGACGAAGACCCTTTGGGAACGGGGCTGCGGGAGAGCGGACAGCGGAATGCCAAGTGAAGGGATGGGAGGGCTGTAGGCTGCAGCAGAAAGAGAGAGCCTCAGAGCTGTCAAGGCTTTCTGACTGTGTGGCTCTGTGGACTGGCTTGGGGTAGTCTATAGCGCGCCCTCAGGGAGGGCGGGAGCTCGGGCGGGGCTGGGATATTGCCTGCCTCCCCCCTTCGCCGGACACCCCTGACCACTCCTTGGGCCACCGCTGGCAGATCGGCACTCACAGTGACAGGGCTTTGGCACATCCCGAGTTCCAAGATGTAGTCCATCTGTGTATCCAAGTTTGGGACTTTAAAAAACTTTCTTGTGGTTGGGGAAAAAAAAAAAGTCCCAACAAGAAACTGGCTTGTTATGTGAACAGTATTTGTACTTGTGTATCTCGGAACTGGATCCAGTCTTGGATGTTCTCTTTTTGAAAAAGATGTTGGCCTCTTCCCTAACCCCTCCCCAAATGCGTGTACTGTCTGGGCCAATTTGAAGTATTGGAGTAATATGGGATTCCCCCCCCCCCCGTCCCCCCCCCCCCCCCCCCGCTCCCCGGGTTGTGTCGACCTTTCCTCCCCATCCCAAAAATGGGGATTAGAAGGCAGCAGCTCACCTCCCTTTGGTCCAGAGAAGCACACTCATGTGAGGGTGTCTTTCTGACCTGCAGCTGCCCCCTTCTCTGAAGTGACTCAGGTATTTCCTCCTCCAGGAAGCTTTCCTGGACTAGTGGAGAAAACTGAGGACTCATGCTCTGATCCCTGTATACCCACCAGCTTCCCTCTCTGTACTAAAAATAGCCCCAGAGAATGTTTTGTATGTATGTTCTGCTATAAAGATGTGCAGTCAGCTTGTCATCGTAAGTAATGGGGAGGGGAGGTGAGGTATTATGGATAATTTCAAACAATGGACTGGACAAATCATTTATATTTAGCTAAGGAATGCAGCCAGGGAGGCAGACATTCACAGGGGCTTCCTATCTTCCACCTGGTCCTGGCATGGCTGATGCAGCTGGGCGCTGGGTTGGGGGTGAGGGAGGGAACAGGATGGGGGTGGAGAAAACTTTGAAGAGTAATTCAGTTCTGCACTCACTCATTGAAGACCTGCTATGTGCAAGGCTCTGAACAGCTGAGAGTGGACCAGAATGGAATGGGATTGTTTTTTGTTTGATCTGACTAAATCAGATTTTAGTCTTTAAATCTATGAACAGATATTTAGTATTAATCACTATAACCAGTGTTTATAAGGTAATTCGTAGTTGGTCAAGTGTTTTCACTGCGTTATTAGCTGTATATAATTTAATTTGACTCACACCTAATCTTGTTAAGTATATGTTCTTTTTAATTGTCTTCTTATAGATTAGGAAAATGAAGCTCAGAGAGAATAAATGACTTCTCTGAGGTTACAGAACTCATTAGGTGGAAGGAAGCAGAACTTGAACCTGTGGCTTCTGACCACCCCCCTGCCATGTGTTTTGCATTATGCTTTGCTGTCTCTGTCATTCTTCCCTATTAAGTCTGTGGAAGCTGGGCTCTGATCTTAGCTCTAACACCATCTGTTTGTGCAGCCCTCGACATGTTACCTCCCCTTTTCAGCTCTGTGTTTTGGAGGGTCACTGCATTAAAATGTTTCTAGAGTCTTTTCCTGAGTTAGATGATTAACAAAATAAGATGCCAGGGATAGCCGATCAGTCAAATAATAAGTGTGCTTTATTTAAAAAAGTTTTTTATTGTGGTAAAAAAAAATAACAGAATGTATCATCTTCATCATATTTAAGCGTAGAGTTCATTTGGGTTAAGTATACTCACGTTGTTGTGCAACAGATCTCTAGAACTTTTTCACCTTGCAAAACTGAAACTGTACACCCATTAAACAATAACTCTCCATTTCTCCCCCCCGCTCCCCCCCCCCCAAACCGCCGTTCTTTGTGTGCTTTATTCTGCTCCTGCTATATGCTTAATAAATGTTGGCTTTAAGGAATTATTGAGGAGGGTTGTGAAGAAGCAGCCGGGCTTCAAAGGGAAGTCCTGGGGCCTGTGGTAGCTGGTTGGAGTGCTGGCCCCATCCCTGTGTCTAACTCCAGTACCACTGTATTGGTGAGTAAGTGAGTGAGTGGGTGAGGCCTTGGGCAAGTGCCTTCACCTCTTGTAGCTTTAGCTTCCTGCTTGCAAAACCAGGATAACAATATGGAGCTCTCAGGGCTGTTGGAAGGAGCAATGAGATAATGTATGTGAAGCTCGTAGCTTAGGGCCTCACACACAGCAGGTGTGCAGTAAATGGTGGCTGTTATTTATAACCTAGCTAAGGAGACTAGACTAATATGCTCAGAACAAGAGAAACAAGACTTCTTCTACCATTAAGGCCTAGGCCTGGTGTGATTGTCATCCTCACTGACTAAGAGGGAATGAGTCAAATCCACGTACCTTAGTCTGGCACTCAGCATCCTTCCTATCCATCTCCAAGCCTGCCTGGCTAGCCTTATCTCCCACCCTTCTCACCCAGGGACCCAAACTGATCTCCCAAGCATGCTGATTTTCCAGCCAAACTGATCTCCCAAGCATGCTTTGCTCATTCCTCCTTTGTCCGTGAGTTCACACTGTTCCACCTTTCTGGATTGCTCTTCCCTGCTCCCACCTCCCCCTCTTTCAAGACCCTACTCATGCCTGAGTTCCTTCTTGGAGGCTTCTCTGTCC